>NC_081395.1:7013692-7331192 GCF_030684315.1 Stegostoma tigrinum | reverse complement strand
CTTCACTTTCAGTTTAAAAGAGCAGAGGGAGCGTCACTCTGTATCTAACAGAGCTGTTCCAACCCCTGTGGGTGTTTGATGGGGAGAATGTGGGCGATGTAGTGATGACACAGCAGAGCATAAAGCTGACATTTTGATGTGTTTGTCTGCAGAAAACAGTGCATCGAGCTCGAACAGCAGTTTGATTTCTTGAAGGACCTTGTAGCCTCAGTGCCGGATATGCAGGGTGATAATGAGGACAACCACATGGAAGGAGACAAGGCCCCTCGGAGGTAGGCACAGAGATATTAACCAGCGATTTCCAGCCCTTCCTTTGGGTAGGGTACTGCTGCTACAAAATGCGCACAGCAATGATCCACATCCCATCGCTGGCTGGCCCAGCATTTACCGCCTGTCCCTAATTGCCCCTTGAGAAGGTGGGGCGGTGGCTGTTGTCTTGAATCGGTGCACTCTGTGTGGTGTAGGTAGACCCACACAGTGCTGTTAGGGAGGGCGTTCCAGGAGTTTGACCCAGTGATGCTGAAGGAAGAGCCAATGTATTTCCAAGTCAAGATGGTGAGTGCAGGGGGCGGTGTTCTCAAATAGCTCCTGCTCCTTCTAGGTGGTAGGGGTTGAGAATTTGGAAGGTGCTATCTGAGGAGCCATGGTGAATTTCAGCACTGCATCTTGTAGATGGGACACACTGTTGCAACTTTTGAGAAGGTGACCAAGCATGTGGATGAGGGTCGGGCAGTTGGCGTGGTGTACATGGACTTCAGTAAAGCCTTTGATAAGTTTCCCCGTGGTAGGCTATTGGAGAAAATACAGAGGCACGGGATTGAGGGAGATTTAGCCATTTGGATTAGAAACTGGCTTTCTGTAAAAAGGCAACAAGTGGTGGTTGATAGAAAATATTCAGCCTGGAGTCCGGTTACGGGGGGTGTGTCTTAAGGATCTGTTTTGAGACCATTGCTGTTTGTCATTTGTGTAAATGACCTGGACGCAGGCAGAGGTGGATGGGTCAGTAAGTTTGCATTTGACACTAAAGTCGGTGGAGTGGTGGACATTGTGGAAGAATATTGCAGTTTGCAGGGAGACTTGGATAAACTGCAGAATTGGGCCGAAGGGTGGCAAATGGAGTTCAATGCAGATAAATGTGAGGTGATTCACTTTGGGAAGAATAATAGGAAGGCAGAACACTGGGTCAACGGAAAGATTCTTGGTAGTGTAGATGAGCAGAGGGATCTTGGTGTCCATGTACATAGATTCCTGAAAATTGCCACCCAGGTTAATGGTGCTGTTCGGAAGTCTGATGGTGTGTTAGGTTGCATTGGTAGAGGGATTGAGTTCTGGAGACGTGATATCATGCTGCAACTCTACAAAACGCTAGTGCGGCCTCACTTTGAATATTGCGTGGTCGCTCCATTACAGGAAGGATGTGGAATCGTTGGAACAGGTGCAGAGGAGATTTACCAGGATGTTGCCTGGTCTGGAGCGAAGGTCTTATGTAGAAAGGCTGAGGAACTTGGGTCTGTTCTCATTGGAGAGAAGGAAACTAAGAGGGGATTTAATAGGGACATACAAGATGATCAGTGGATTAGATAGGGTGGAAAGTGAGAGTCTTTTTCCGAGGATGATGACTTCAGCTTGTACAAGGGGGCATAGCTACACATTGAGGTGTGATAGATTTAAGACAGATGTCAGAGGCAGGTTCTTTACTCAGAGAGTGGTAAGGGCGTGGAGTGGCCTGCCTGCCAATGTAGCTAACTCAGCCACATGAGGGGCATTTAAACAGCCCTTGGATAAGCATATAAGATGATGGGATAGTGTAGGGGGATGGGCTTAGATTAGTTCACAGGTTGGCGCAACATCGAGGGCTGAAGGGCCTGTTCTGCGCTGTATTGTTCTATGTTCTATGTTCTAACTGAGCGTCAAGAGTGGGTATAGTGCCAGACCAGCGGGCTGCTTTGTCCTGGATGGTGTCCCGAGCTTCCCGAGTGTTGCCACTGCTCTCTTTCTGTCTACATCCTCCATGCATCACCTTCACAACGCACTTTCCTTGTATCTTTGCATGGTCTGCAAAGTTGTCATTGTAAATTTAGAGTTAAAAGTTCACCAAATGGTGATTGTGTTGTTAAAAACTCATCAGGTTCACTGATGCCCTATAGGGGGCAGGAACCTGCAGTGCTTGCCCAGTCTGGCCTATATGAACTGATACAACACAGAAACAGACCCCTGCGTCCAACCGTAATCCCAAACTAAACTAGTCCCACCTGCCTGCGCTTGGCCTGTATCCTTCCAAACTTTTTCCTGTTCATGTATTTATCAAAATGTCTTTTGTAAGTGTTGTAACTGTACTCACGCCCACCACTTCCTCTGGCAGTTCATTTCACACACGAGCCACTCTGTGTCAAAACAGAAGAATTCCCCAACATGTCCTTATTAAATCTTTCTCCTCTCACCTTTAAAATTTACCCCCCCACAGTTCTGAAATCTCCCACCTTAAGGAAAGTTCACTTGCCTTTCACCCTACCCGTGCCCATCATGCCTTTATAAACATCTATAAGGTCACCCTTCGACCTTCTGTGCACCAGCAAACAAGGTCTCAGTCTATCGAGCCTCTCCTTTTGATTCAAACCCTCCATTTCTGACAACATCCTGGTAAAATCTCATCCGAACCTGCTCCAGCTTAATAGTAATGTTCCTACAGCTGGGTAACCAGAACTGGTCACGGTATTCCAGAAGAGGCCTCACCTACATCCTGTACCATCTCGACATAAAATTCCAATTCCTATACTCCCAGGTCAGAGCATTGAAGGCTAGCACACTAACTGCCTTCTTAACCACCCTGTCTACATGTGACACAAGCTTCAAGAATTATGTACCTGAATTCCTCAGTCTCTCTGTCCTTTAACACCATACAATGATCTACTTTTAATTGTACAAGCCCTGCCATGTTTCCAGCCACCGTCAGTTCTGAGGAAGGGTCACCGGACCCGAAAGGTTAACTCTGTTTTCTCCTTCACAGATGCTGCCGGACCTGTTGAGCTTTTCCAGCAACTTCGGTTTTTGTTCCTCCTCCTGCTTGTTTTACACAAAAGCAACGCCTTGCATTTATCCAAATTAAACTCCATGCGCTGCTCCTCAGCTCACTGACCCAAGAGTTCCAGATCTCTTTGTAGTCTTAGATAACTTGCTTCGCTGTCCACTTTCCCACTAATCTTGGTGTCCTCCACAAACATACTAGCCGTGCCTTCCAATCATTTATAGAAATGAGAAAAGTAGACCCAGTGCCAATCCCTGTAGAACGCAGCTGGTAACCTCCAGTCCGAAATACAACTCTCTCCTACCACCCTCTGTCTCTGTATGTGAACTCTGGACCTGCAGTGATGTGGCTGACTCTCGACTACTGTTTGAACTGGTCTAGCAATCATACTCATGAGGGGGGGCGCAGTGAATAGCCACAGAGACTCTCAACGCTTGCACTGATAAAAGAAAAGTGGTGGGTGCTGGGGACCCAGCAGTGGTCATTTCCTTGAGTGTCAAGGGGGCGATGGCTGGATTCCCTGTCACGGCCCATACCAAGCCTCCTCGTTTTGTTTTATTTAAAGGGGAGTGTAAGGGGCTGTGTTCTAGGTGCAGTTTGATTGGTCTAACTACTAGGCCTTGAGCAAAACATGCTTTATTCTTGCACCATGGTTAACTCAATTAAAAGACTTAATAAAAATAATATCTTATTTAACTACTATTCATCAACGGCTCCGATATGCCAGCATCCCATAGACACGCCCTTGGCAAAGGCAAATGCAGCAAAACAGGTTTCCCTCCTGGACAGGGAAGTGGAGTTGAGACCAGGATCAGATCAGGTTAAATGGTGGAGCGGGCTCGGAATGCTGAATTGCTTACTGCCGCTCCTAACCCTTGCGTTCCTCCAGTTCAGAAGAAGAAGGAACGCTGACAGCAGCAGCAGCAGAGAGAGAGCTGTATTTAACAGCTTCGACTCGAAAGAGAAACAGCTGTGAGCCGAACTAAAACCCTAGGTCATGTGTGAGCCTGACTCCGCCACTCGTGCTTCTTTTGTCCCTTTTTTCTTAATAAAAGAATCCAAAGCTACTTACTCTCCATGGAGTGCACAGCTGGGCACCGGGCTTACATCCTCTGCTCTTCAAGAGAACCAGGACAGAACCAACCCCCCTCAAAGGCACAGATTGCCATCTCACTATTGTTGGAGATGGTTGGCACGGGCACCGGGTGAAGCCTGTACTCTTTTGCCTGTGCGCACAGAGACAGTCCGACACCAGCACACGTACACCTGATTCACACCCACCTTTCTGTCTTTGCCAAGGGGGAGGAAGCCGGGGTCCGGACGGAGGAACACGAATGGAGGAGCGGGGCCAGGGCCCAAGGCCAAGGACAGGAAGCAGTCCAGCACAGAATCGGAGCAGGAGGTGAGTGCCGGACGTCCGTGTTTGCTCACCCCCGTCCAGCTGCAGTTGGACGTGCCAAACCAACCCCCCCCCCCCCCCCCCCCCCCCCAAACACCGTGGCACGGTGCGCCAGCTGCCCGCGCACCAGGTTTCTCATTTCCCACGCCGAGCCCGACCTCCCATTTAACCTGCTTCCTCCCGACAGGACGAATCAGAGGACAGTGAGACAGACGAAGAGGAGGCATCCCGGTCCAGCATGGACAAGCCCGGGCGCCAGATCCAGAGGTGAGACGGCGAGGAAGGAGGGGCAGGGGTGGAATTGTCCGTGGGGAGCAGCTCCCTTTGGAAAGGGAGAGCAGAGCATGAATTAAATAGAGACTGCAAAAGACTAGTAGAGAGGTGCCCTGGTACGTGGACCCAGAAAAAAAGTGTGCTAGTGTGCAGATACAGCAAGTGGTTAGAGAGGCAGAGGGGGATGTGCACCTTTCTTGCAAAGGGATGGAACTAGGAGGCTGAGAGGGTGACCGTATAAAAGTTTATAAAATGGTGCGGGGTGTAGATAAGGTGTATATAGGAACAGTCTTCTCCTGGGGGTGGGGACGTTCAAAAGTAGGGCGTGTATTTTTAAGGTGAGAGGAGAAAGATTTAAGAATGACATGAGGGGCAGTTTTGTTTTAACACACATGGGTGATTCATGTGTGGAATGAGCTGCCGGAGAAGGTGGTCGATGCAGGTGCGATGCCAACGTTTAAAAGACATTTGGACAAGCACATAAATGGGAAAGGTTTAGAGGGATATAGGGCAAAAAGTGGGTCTCGTTTAGTTTGGGAAACTTGTGGTCGGCGTGGACTAGTCGGGCAGAAGGGTCTGTTTCAATGCTGTTTGGCCCTATTAAAATTGGGAAGCCTTGCTACGGGCTTTGGCTTTGTGCCTTGCGCACTGTGTACAGCACTGGCCTACATGCTGCAGGGGGGCTGTGTACTGGTTCTGGAAGCAGAACAGAAAACATTCAAAACGGGAGGGTTCTGTTTTACTGAAGCAAGCTTGGACCCGTCCTCATGAGAACGCGTTGACGATTGAGAGGTTATTTGTGAAATATAGAAGATTCTACGGGGACTTCATAAGGCTGGCGTTGCCCCTCCTGGGGCAGTCTGACTTCCGAGCGGAGGCATCTCGCATTCGTAGGGATGAGGAGGAATTCCTAGCCTCGGAGAGTCATTTAGGGTGTGGAATTCTCTACCCCAGGGAGCAGTAGAGGCTGGCTCAATCAACATGTTCAAAGTCAGACAGACATTTTGCCTTTATCCATTCCTGGGATGAGGGCACCACTGGCCAGATCCAGCATTTATTGTCCATCACTAATTGCCCCGATGGCAGTTCAGAGTCAACCACGTTGCTGTGGGTCTGGAGTCACGTGTAGGCCCAGGTAAGGATGGACAGTTTCCTTCCCTGAAGGACGACTTTCCACATCAAGCAGATGTTCCCCTGCACATCTGCCAACGTGGTACACAGAATCCGCTGTACCCGCTGTGGCTCCCTCTACATTGGGGAAACCAAGTGGAGGCTTGCGGACTGATTTGCAGAACACCTCCGCTCGGTTCGCAATAAACAACTGCACCTCCCAGTCGCGAACCATTTCAACTCCCCCTCCCATTCCTTGGACGACATGTCCATCCTGGGCCTCCTGCAGTGCCATAATGATGCCACCTATAGGTTGCAGGAAAAGCAACTCATATTCACCTTGGGAACCCTGCAGCCCAATGGTATCAATGTGGATTTCTCCAGCTTCAAAATCTCCCCTCCCCCCACTGCTTCCCAAAACCAGCCCAGCTCATCCCTGCCTCCCTAACCCGTTCTTCCTCTCACCTATCCCCTCCTCCCACCTCAAGCCGCACCTCCATTTCCTACCTACTAGCCTCATCCTGCCCCCTTGACCTGTCCATCCTCCCCAGACTGACCTATCCCAACCCTACCTCCCCACCTATACTCTCCTCTCCACCTATCTTCTCCTCTATTCATCTTCGGTCCACCTCCCCCTCTCTCCCTATTTATTCCAGTTCCCTCTCCCCCTCCCCCTTTTCTGATGAGGGTCTAGGCCCGAAACGTCAGCTTTTGTGCTCCTGAGATGCTGCTTGGCCTGCTGTGTTCATCCAGCTCCACACTTTGTTATCATTAGTGACCCAGATGTAATTTGCTGCCTGCTCACTGAGACACTGCAGCCTGTGCCAGTTGTAAACACTCTCGGTGTTTTGTGGAGCACAGAGGAGACCTTCCTGGCACTGTGGGCTCCTGATTTCGGGAATGGAGGATTTGCGTTATTAGCAGAGGCTAGTTTACACTGGAGCGTGGGAGTCTTAAAAAGACTAGAAAAGAGTAGAATGGCATAAAGTTGTGAGGGACGGCGACGAGACAGATGTTTTTTCCCTTGGGTTGGAGATTTCAAGATGAGGCATATTTTTAAGGTGAGGGCAGAGAGATTTTTAAGAAGTCGTGAGGGGCGACTTTTTTTTGCACAGAGTGATTCATGTGTGGAATAAACTGCCAGAGGAAGGGGTGGATGTTACACCATTTAAAAAAAATTTTGGATAAGTGCGTGATCAAGAATGGTTCGGAGGGCCAAGTGCAGGAACTAGTTTAGTTTGGGATTACGGTTGGCATGGACTGGTTGGGTCGAAGAGTCTGTCTCCGTGCTGTGTGGTTGTGTGATCGGCCAAGCGACCCAGGCCCTCATCACGTGCTGTTTGTGGGATCTTGCTGTGCGCAGATTGGCTGCCATCCTTCACCCGCATCACATCGTGTGATGCCAAGCTCATGGAGAGACAGGAGACACAGAACTGGCTTTTTTTTTAAGGAAGGGGTGCGTGAGCCTCTGAACTGAGGTTTGGCCCCTTTGTCACAAAATGATTTGAGTATGTCCTCCTGTGTTTGTATGGAGCCTTGGTACTTGGGAGCTCGGTTTGTAGCTTTGGGTCCATTTACCTAGGGAAAGGCAGATCTCCTATAAGGAACACTGCAGTGGAGGGTCAGCAGACTGATCCCTAGGATTGTCCTGCACCACAGACTGAGGATAAGGGATTGGCTGCATTTGGAATGGAGGGGAGGAGGAATCCCTTCACTTAGAGGAAGGGATCGAGGTATCTAGATATTGAGTGCTGACGTGGGAAATAGCACTGAGGTAGAAGATCAGCCATGAGATTGGAAAGCAGCCAGGCCAGAGGGACTGCGGTAGCCTGCTCCTGCTCCTGCTCCTTTATTACCAATGTTCCTATGATCAAGGTCTTTTTTTAAAATTTGATGCATTGCTGTACCGAGACACAGTGAAAAGTTGTTTTGTGTGCACTACAGGCGGATTGTACCATACAAAGTAGCAGAATGGAGAGTTACAGCCACAGAGAGAGATCAGAATTAACATTTGAGAGGCCACTCAAAAGTCAGATAACTGATAAAAGTCTGATAACAGCCAGGGGAGAAAGCTGTTCTTGAATCTGTTGATAAACATATTGAACTTTTATATCTTCTGCCCGATAGAAGAGTGTGGAAGAGAGTATAACTGGAGTAGGAGGGGTCTTTAATGATGTTGGTTGCTTTCCCAGGTGGAAGTGTAGATGGAGCCAGTGGGTGGGAGGATGGTTTGCGTGATGGGTCTAGGCCATGTTCGTGACTCGGTGTGCAGTTTCTTGCGGTCTTGAAGAACAGTTACCACGTCACACCGTGGTGCAGCCAGAGAGGACTACTTTCTCTGGTGCATCGTCCAGAACAGGTCTTTAGGGTCACGAAGGGAGTCCCAACAGGAAAGTTCCTGCAGAGATGTTCCTGCTCACAGGTGAGACTGGAACTTGGGGACAGTCGATACAAATCGCAAGCCCAGCTGGCAATTCAGCGAGATCACCCGGAGAGTGGGGTAGGGTCTGCAACCCCTCTGCACAGGGAGTGGACAAGGGGGATAGTACAGGGTGGGAGGAGGGAGTCTGTTGAGCCTAATAGGTTGGTTCCGGACTTGAGGAGCTCAGGCTTATGAGTACAGATTGACCAGACTGACACTGGATTTAGAAGAATGGAGGGGGGATCTTATAATTTTATGAAGGAAATGAACAAGATAAAAACAGGGAGGTTTTTTATTCCCCCACTGACGGGTGAGACTAGAACGAGGGGGCAGAGCCTCAAAACAAGGGCGGACCAGATTTCAGACTGAGCTGAGGAAGAACTTCTTCACCCAAAGGGTTGTGAATCTGTGGAATTCCCTGCCCAGCGAAGCAGCTGAGGCTACCATGTTGAATTATTTTTAAGGCAAAGATAGATTTTTGAAGGATTATGGCGAGCGGGCCGGTGGGTGGAGCTGAGTCCACAAAAAGATCAGCCACGATCGTACTGAATGGGGGAGCAGACTGGAGGGGCCCAATGTCCTACTCCTGTTCCTGGCTCTTATGAACCAGACAAACATGAAAGGAATAGAAGGATTCGGTGGTCGAATGAGACAAAGGCCTGGCCGGGGAGCGTGGGGGGGGGGGGGGGGGTGGGGTCAGGGTGAAGAAGGTGAAGGGTCAGTTCCTGCAGAGCATGAGAGCTGGCACTGAGCAGTTGGGCCAAACGGCCTGCTTAGGGTTCGGGGACATTTTCGGCTGCCTCGGTTTTGGTTGGGGGGGTGGAGTAGGGGGGAAGAACACCATGAGGCTGTAAATGCGGCCCCTTT
The DNA here is from genome assembly GCF_030684315.1 of Stegostoma tigrinum. Taxonomy (NCBI): domain Eukaryota; kingdom Metazoa; phylum Chordata; class Chondrichthyes; order Orectolobiformes; family Stegostomatidae; genus Stegostoma; species Stegostoma tigrinum. The sequence goes on along the minus strand of NC_081395.1, from coordinate 7,322,096 downwards.
CTTGTCTTCCCACAGCCCTCAGTCGGTCTTCAGCAGCCCACTGTCAACTGTGTCAATGCCAACGTGCTCCCCGGTGCTGAGCAACCTGCCGATGCCCGCAGCCACCCCATTGTGTCAAGATGGTGGAGAGGATGATGACTACGACTCCTAGCTTTTTGAGTTTCGCTCCTGGCTGGTGGTAGAGCGGGGAGGAGGATAAAAATGGGGGTTTTATTCCGTTTGTGTGCGCGTGTGTTTGTATATGTGCGTGTGTGTGTGCGCGTGTGCTGTTTTCTTCTCAAGATTTATTTTTTCATATCTAGGGCAGAGTATTGTGGGGGGAGGGAGGGGGCTGGTTTGCTCTGGGGACGGTCATCCAGGAATCTTGTTTCCCCTTCTCTCGCATCGTTTTATTTACTGCACCCGCGTTGCAGTTCTTAAACCATTTTATCCCCTCGCTTTGTGTCTCATGTGCATGGAAAATCTGCGCCCCCCCCCCCCCCCCCCCCCCCAAAAAAAATGTCCAACACAGCCATCCGCGATCCCTCCCTCCCAAAAAAAAAGTTGGCAGGATCAGGCGAGCGAGAGAGAGAGAAGGTGGAAAGAGCTGGATGAGATTTTTGGCATTATTTTTAATTTTTAATTTTAGTAAAATGCAAAATAAAATTGGGGAGAGAAAAAGACTTTTCTTTTCTTAAAAAAAGGGACGTTCCATCCTCTAACTTGACCAGAATTTTCGGGTTTCTCATCAGCAGCAGTAACATTGCCTGTGCTGAGTAGAAGAATTGTGATGTTTGTTGAAATCTGTGCAAATACTAATCTGCAGTTGTTCCATCTGTTCCCTTGTTTTCTGTTGTCGCTCCCCACTGCTGTTGCTGTTAACAAGGCGAATTGGTATCGTGAAACGGAGGTGGGGTGCGCGGGCGCGTGCTCACGTGTTGGTGGCGGAAATTCGCTCTGAATAAAGGCATTTTTAAGGGACGTTGAGGTCTCTCTGGCTTCCTGGCCATTCCTGCATCGGGTCCTGCTTGAGAATTGCTGGGCAAAGGCACCTTTTGCTTGATCTTTGCACTCGCTTGGTGAGAGTGGATTTTGGGTGCCACAGTGGATGCACCAGATGAATGATGACCGACAGTTAACTGCTGAGCTTTCAGACCAAAAGACGCAGGAGCAGAAGTAGACCATTCAGCCCATCGCGCCTGCTCCGTCGTTGAAAGAGATCATGGTGGATCTGGTAATTTTCAAGACCGTTTTCCTGTTACACTTGATTTCCATGCTGATTAAAAAGGTCTATCTCAAACTTTCAACATTAATGTACCAGCCTTGACAGCTGTCTGCAGTAAAGAATTCCACACATTTGCTATCCTCTGAGAGAAGAAATTCCAGCTCATCTGTTGTTGTACAGATGTAGTCATACAGCTCAGAAACAGACCCTTCCGTAAAACTTGTCCAGGCCGACCAGATATCCTGAACTAATTAGTTCCATTTACCAGCATATCCCTCTAAACCCTTCCTATCCATGTACCCGTTTAAATGCTGTAACTGTACCAGTCTCCACCACTTCCTCTGGCAACTCCTTCCATACACGTACCAGCCTCCGTGTGAAAAAGTTGCCCGTCAGGTCCCTTTTAAATCTTTCCCCTCTCACCTCAAACCTATGCCCCTCTAGTTTTGGACTCCCTCACCCTGGGGGAAAGACCTTAGCTATTCACCCCCTGCATGTCCTCATGATTTTATAAACCTCAGCCTCCGATGCTCCAGGGAAAGACGCTCCAGCCTATTCAGCTTCTTCCTATAGGTCGAACCCTCTGACCCGGGCAACATCCTTGTAGATCTTCTCTGCACCCTTGTTAAGTTTCACAATCCTGTAACAGGGAGACCAGAATTGAACGTAATGTTCCAAAAGTGGCCCTAACCAATGTTATGCACAGCCGTGACAATAACATCCCAACTTGTGTACACAATACACTGAGCAATAAACGCTGCCGTTGCTACTCTGTTTACCTGCAACTCTGCTTTCAAGGAACTACGAACCTACGTTCCAAGGTCACTTTGTTCAGCAACTGCCCCCCCCCCCCCACCAAACCATAAAGCATGCAAATCCAGCCCTTGCAGCATGTGTGAGTTCCTGATTTATGTCCACTAGGAAATGGTTTTGCTACAGCTGAGTAAGATAGGATGATACAGGTTCAGCTGCACAGCACCTATTCACCCCAGGCACAACGTGGATCCCATGGCCGTGATTAAACGAGACAGGGAGTTCACCCCGTCAGTGTAGTATCACACAGCCAGAAAGAAGGAAACTTATGGAGACAGACCTCTGGCAGCAACCAGTCTGTGCCAGCCATAATCCCAAACTAAACAAGTCCACCTGCCTGCTCCCGGCCCATGTCCCTGCCAGCCTTTCCTCCTCACCTGTGGAACATCCTATAGTTGAACAAAAAAAAACGAGGCTTTAGTGAAATGAGCTGTTTTGGCCTGATGTGACTGTGGTGTGCACTTACACAAGAGAGATGCTCGGAATGTGCCCGTTCTGCGGACAGTATTCTGAGGGGTGGCAGTGTTGATTTGAAGCACAGCCTGAAGATGGTGGCAGGGAACAATCTCAGACCCAGGACTGGCGCTCGGTATCACCATCTCCGTGCTCCTCCTCCTGAGCCTTGCTGGTTAGCGCCATTCCCTTGCAGCTTCAAGTCAGTGGGTGTCATCTCCAGGAAGCAGCCCAGTTTATGGCCAGTGAGTTTACCTGACGGAATAACGCTGTCAATTTGACCAAATCCCTGGTTCTGTAGGTGAGGGCTTGGCCATACCCAGTCAGGCTGCCTCTATTGTTCTAGCATTTCTAAAAAAAACATGGCAAGTTGTTTATCTTCACGTAGACTACTCGGAACCTGTCCCTCAATCTCTCTGTAAAAGAAACCAGGACAAAACATGTCACTCCCATTAAGAAAAGAACCATCGATTTACAAAGATCGTTTCATTTTTAAAAACATTAGTACAGTACAATACGCATATACATTACATTGACTCTCAACATGTAAACATTCACTACTACAGTCGCCTTCCATCTGTTTACTTCTACCACTGAACGTCTCAATCTGTCTTCATGAAAGACAAAACAGTGCATCGGCAATTGCATTCTCTTATCCTGCTGCGTGTATAATTTAACGATTGAATGATTTCAATAATAAACTCCATCTGAACAGTCTAGAATTTTTGTCCTTAAATTTACCTCAAATATTTAAGGGGTTTTGATCAATGTATACAATTATTTCAGACGCATTACTGGCAATATAAATACTAAAATATTCTAAAACCAACACCAATTTCAAGATCTCCTTCTCAGTTGTGGTATTTTCTGGAAAAATACCCAACAGGCTTTTATGTCTTGTAACTGTACAGCACCAACACCCATATTGCTTGCATTGATAACACCTTGCATGGCTTTGCGAATTAGGTGTCACCAACAGTGGGGCAGTGGTAAACAGCTTTCAGGCTGTCAAGTGGCTTTTGACAATCCACCATTTACTGACGTTTTCTGCAGCTCAATAAGTCAGACAGTGGAGCAAGCTCACAGCTAAAACCCGGTACAAGACTCCACTAAAAACCACTCATCCCCCAGAATTGTAGTACTGCTGGCTTCGTCGACAGTATGGGAAACTCTGCAACAAACTTTGTTTTAACTTCTCACAGAGCCATCTGGCCATGTCCGATAACATGGTCCAGGAACCTGACTGGGGCTTTTGCAAACTCACTCTTAGCCAAGTTTGTTACCAAGCCCGCCTCCTTAAGTCAATCGAGTAATTCCAATAGATGTCCCTTCCATGCCTGACTAAAAATCACCAGATCATTGATACACACCACACAATTGGATAATCCAGAAATGACTTTAATGGGTTCGTCTTTGAAATGTGCCTGGCACATTTTTCATACAAAAAGGCATGACTATAGATTGGCACAGTCCATTCGGTGCCACAGAATCCAGATGTTTTGTTCATTTGGATAAAGGTACCTGCCAGTATCATATGAGTAACCTCAACTTAGAAATATAAATTGCCTGTCCCACCTTCTTAATCTTCCAAATGTGGACTAGGATAAGAATCAGATTTTGTAACTGCATTGACTTTGCGAATAGTCCACTCATAATCATTGCGTCCCTTCTAGTTTTTGCTCCAGTACAACAGGTGAGTTCCAGTTGCTGCACTTCATTTCGATTATGTTGTCTTTGGGCATGCATTCAATCTCTTTTTGAGCTTGTGCCAACTTTCAAGGGTTAAGTCTATAAGGATGTTGCTTAATTGGTACAGCATTTCCTATATCTGCATTATGCTTAATTAGATTAGTACTTACCAGCTTATTCCCACATTTCTCCCCATGTGATAGTAATTATTCTCGGGCCATTTTGATTTTACTCTGGAACGTAATTCAATAACATCCCAATTTTTTGAGAACTTCCTCATTGTCCAATTTAATTTGAGCAATGTCCAATTCAGAATCCTCTGAGCTTGGTTCTTCACTCTGTGTTATAACCAGTCACACATTCTCTTTTTGCTTTCCTTCCCTCTCAAAATACCTTTTGAGCATATTCATGTGACACGCTCTGAGATTTCCTTCTGCCTGAAGTTCTTATCAAATCATTCACCTTAGTCAGGATAATAAAATGTGAGGCTGGATGAACACAGCAGGCCAAGCAGCATCTCAGGAGCACAAAAGCTGACATTTCGGGCCTAGACCCTTCATCAGAGAGGGGGATGGGGTGACGGTTCTGGAATAAATAGGGAGAGAGGGGGAGGCGGACCGAAGATGGAGAGAAAAGAAGATAGGTGGAGAGAGTATAGGTGGGGAGGTAGGGAGGGGATAGGTCAGTCCAGGGAAGACGGACAGGTCAAGGAGGTGGGATGAGGTTAGTAGGTAGCTGGGGGTGCGGCTTGGGGTGGGAGGAAGGGATGGGTGAGAGGAAGAACCGGTTAGGGAGGCAGAGACAGGTTGGACTGGTTTTGGGATGCAGTGGGTGGAGGGGAAGAGCTGGGCTGGTTGTGTGGTGCAGTGGGGGGAGGGGATGAACTGGGCTGGTTTAGGGATGCGGTGGGGGAAGTGGACATTTTGAAACTGGTGAAGTCCACATTGATACCATTAGGCTGCAGGGTTCCCAGGCGGAATATGAGTTGCTGTTGCTGCAACCTTCAGGTGGCATCATTGTGGCACTGCAGGAGGCCCATGATGGACATGTCATCTAAAGAATGGGAGGGGGAGTGGAAATGGTTTGCGACTGGGAGGTGCAGTTGTTTGTTGCGAACCGAGCGGAGGTGTTCTGCAAAGCGGTCCCCAAGCCTCCGCTTGGTTTCCCCAATGTAGAAAAAGCCGCACCGGGTACAGTGGATGCAGTATACCACATTGGCAGATGTGCAGGTGAACCTCTGCTTAATGTGGAATGTCATCTTGGGGCCTGGGATAGGGGTGAGGGAGGAGGTGTGGGGGCAAGTGTAGCATTTCCTGCGGTTGCAGGGGAAGGTGCCGGGTGTGGTGGGGTTGGAGGGCAGTGTGGAGCGAACAAGGGAGTCACGGAGAGAGTGGTCTGTCCAGAAAGCAGACGGGTGGGGATGGAAAAATGTCTTGGGTGGTGGGGTCGGATTGTAGATGGTGGAAGTGTCGGAGGATGATGCGTTGTATCCGGAGGTTGGTGGGGTGGTGTGTGAGAACGAGGGGGATCCTTTTGGGGCGGTTGTGGCGGGGGCGGGGTGTGAGGGATGTGTTGCGGGAAATACGGGAGACGCGGTCAAGGGCGTTCTCGATAACTGTGGGGGGAAAGTTGCGGTCCTTGAAGAACTTGGACATCTGGGATGTGCGGGAGTGGAATGTCTTATCGTGGGAGCAGATGCGGCGGAGGATTCCCAATTCCTGCAGTGCCACAATGATGCCACCCGAAGGTTGCAGGAACAGCAACTCATATTCCGCTTGGGAACCCTGCAGCCCAATGGTATCAATGTGGACTTCTCGAGCAAATGGAACAAAGGAGCAGGAATATTTCCAAGATAACAAAGTGTGGGGCTGGATGAACACAAGCAGCTGCTGGGCCTGCTGTGTGCATCCAGCCTCACATTTTATTATCTTGGATTCTCCAGCATCTGCAGTTCCCATTATCTCAGCTCCACTCCTTGTCATCCCTGACGTCACCTGGCGGGGCGGAAGTAACTTTGTGCAGGGCGGAAGTTGCCCGGCTGTACGGCGGGAGGGGAATCGCTCGGGCGGGGCGGAAGTGCTGATTGAAAGTGCGCAGTAAAGATGGTGGCCGGGATGAAGTGGACTGTCGCCGTGTTGGTGCTCGGGCTCCTGCTCTGGGCCGGGCTGGCCAGTGCCATTCCCGGCGGGCTCGAGCCGGCGGATGTGAACTCGGAGGAGGTGCAGGAGGCGGCTCGCTTCGCGCTTGGCGTCTACAACAGGGGCACGAACGATATCTACCTGAGCAAGATCGTCGAAGTCCTCTCGGCCGAATCTCAGGTGGTGACTGGACCGGGGGGCGGGGCCGCGAGTTGGGGGCGAGGGGGAGAGGGAGGGGGGGAGGCGGGAGGGGGCGGAGGGGCGGGGCCGGGGCGCGGGGAGGGGGCGGGGCCGGGGGCGCGAGGGGCGGGGCCGGGGGGGCGGAAGTTGGGGGAAGGGGGCGAGGCCGGGGGGTGGGGGAGGAGAGGGGGCGGGACTGGGAGCGAGGGGGAGGGGGTGCGGGAGTGGGCGGGGGCGGAGGGGAGAGGCGGGGACATGACCGGGGGGAGCGGGGGGGGTGGGGCTGGACCCGGGGTAGGGGTCAAGGGCAGGGGGCGTAGGGGTCAGGACCGGCGGTGGCTGGGGGGTAGGGGACAGTACTGGGGGGGGGGGGGGGGGTTGTAGGGGACAGTACTGGGGGGGGGGGGTTGTAGGGGACAGTACTGGGGGGGGGGGTGTTGTAGGGGACAGTACTGGGGGGGGGGTTGTAGGGGACAGTACTGGGGGGGGGGGTTGTAGGGGACAGTACTGTGGGGGGGGCGCGGGGTAGGGGACTGTACCAGGGGTTGGTGGTGGTGGGGGGAGACGGGGTGGGACAGTACTGAGGTGGGGGGAACAGCGGCCGTACGGGGGCAAGGGCAGGGGCAGGAGTCCCTGGGGGGAGGGGGACGGCGAGGGGACAGGAGGAGGGGACATAGTGGGATCAATGAGGGTGCGTAGCGGGGTTGAAGTGGGGGGGGGCTGTGTGGTGGGGACAGTGGGGGTGAGTGGAGGGGCTGAAGGGCGGGGGTGTGGTGGTGGTGAAAGGGGCTGAGGAGGGGAGAGAGTGATTATGGGGCAGGGGAGAGCACAGGGAATAGGGAGCACAGAGAGGGAGAGGTTGGCGGATGGGAATGGGGGTGGAGGGTGCAGAGATGTGACTGTTGCCTCCTCGGCGTTTGGGTGGGGTTGGGATGCTGTGTGTTTGCTATGTCCCCAGCACTGACCTGGTGGAAAATTTGGACGTTCTCTTTGTAGTTGGTGCAGGGGATGCTGTACCACGTGAGGATGGCGCTGCGTCGGACTAACTGCAGGAAGGCAGCAGGACAAAATGTTGACCTTGAGAGCTGCAGCTTCCAGGAGGATCAGCGGAATGGCGCGGTGAGAGGCACTTAGATGTTTGGGAGGGTGGTTGAGGTGGAAACCCACACAACCTTTTAAAAATTAGTTGGATGAGCACTTGGTGTGTTGTAACATTCAAAGCTGTCAGCCTCGTGGGAACGTGGGACTATCTGTAAGGAATAGTGTATGTTTGGAAATACAGACATGATTGGTATCGGGTGGTACCACGTAATGACTATCTGTATACTCAGTCACAGATTGGATGATACCAGTGTTGACTTTTTATTCCTTTAGACGGTAGTCTGTACATTTGAAGTCTGGGATCAGCCATGGATTTCTCAAAAGGAGGTGAGAGCTTCCCGCTGCGTACTCTGAACTCCAGAACAGAAGAATGCTTCGCAAAATGCACTAATATGAAATCGCCGTCTCAAATCTGAGGGAGTCGAGAGTGTCTCTGCAATAGATGTCTGTTCTGACACGTCACCTGCATCCGGGCAGACACCATGTAATATTAAACAGTTCTGTCTCCTTCAGGGGAAATTTTGCTGCAACTAACATACAGTTAGTTATATCAACTGCTTCCAGCTTTGTTTCAAGCTCTTTGAGCAGTGCTGATCTAACAACGTGACAGTGTACTAAATTTGGGCAGATGGAGTCTCCTCTGGGGCTCAACATCTTCCACTGCTGCTTGCTCAGTAGCTGTCCATGTGTAAGCACACAACTGTTACATTATTATATTAGTTACACAAATAAACTCACTTCTGAATATTTCAAATGCACCTCTGTAGTTTGTGCTGTCTCTATGAAAATCTTTCCTCTGTGGGGGAATTTGTTAATGGGGACGGTGTGGAGACCTTTGTTTTAGGTAGAAGAACCTCTGTACCTTACCACATGCTGCGTTGGAGTGTTTAATGGTAACTCTGGAGGGAACTTTACCGTCAAAGACTTGAGGGACATTTGCTCGATGTTTGAGAGTGCAGAAACTTTGAGTTTAGCAAAATAGAGGAAGGTTCACTCTAACACCATGTTGTCCCCTTATCCTGGGAATTTTTAAGTGGCGACCCTGTGGAGGGAGCTTTGCTATTTAGTTTAAAAGAATAGAGGGAGCCCGAACATGAACACCAACTTTTTTTTTAAACAGTGTGTAGAATGAGCTTCCAGAGGAAGTGGTGGGTATGGGTACAGTTACAGCGTTTAAATGACATTTGGATAAGTGCATGAACAGGGAAAGGTTTGGAGGGATATGGGCCAGGAGCAGGCAGGTGGGGCCTGGTTTAGTTAGGGGGTTATGGTCGGCACGGACTGGTTGGGCCGAAGGGTCTGTTTCTGTGCCATATGACTCCTTCCACGCCTGTCTGGATTCTCTAGCCACCGTGGAGGCAAATACCGAAAAGCACAGCCAGGTTTTTTTTTGTTGTTGGCAATGCAGAAGGCATAGTCCAGCGACAACACTGCGGTGAATCACCTTGGAATCAGATGGATGGCAGAGTGGCATCTTATCCATGTTTTATTAAAAAATCAGTTTTTCAAAACAGCATAAAATCTGGAACAGCCCTGATGACCTAGGGCTGCAAACAATCAATAAATAGCAAATTAAGGTTTATTTGAGGTAAGCGTTACTGTCATTTAGCCAGGAACCTGGTGTGTGGAAGAGGGAAGAGAAGGCTTTAGAGGAAGGCATCGCACCACTCTCTGAGACAGCGATAACAGTCTTCCGATTGCCTGTTGCCCGCGAAGCACACTTGCCTCATCCAGGACTTGAAAGCTGCTTTGTCTTGTTTGAGAAGCAGGAACTGGCCCAAGACATCTTTAGCCTGAGTAAGGGGTTTGGAGAGAAAAGGAATTAAAGCAGCGTATCGCAAGTCAGCGTTTTTGTTTGCTCATTTGCGGGGCTGAGGCTGTCGCTGGCCAGGCCCAGCGTTTATTGCCCGGAGGCCAGTTAGGAGCCAACCACGTCGCTGTGGGTCTGGAGTCACGTGTCGCCCCAGACCAAGTAAGGGTGGCAGCTTCTCTAAAGGGCATGAGGGAACCAGGTGGGTTTTTCCAACCTCGGAATCGTGATCATCATTCGATTCTTTATTGTATTCCAATTCCACCATCTGCCGTGGCAGGGTTTGAACCATGGTGCCTGGAACGTGACTTGTCAATAGCACTTGGCTATGCCCTCCCTGTGCTTCTTCCTACACTTGGGTGTCTGCCCTCGAAAATGATTGGATTTCTAGAGGGCACTCAAACTTCAAACCACATCATAAGACCATAGATTCACCAGTCTCTGGTTGAAGAAGTTTCTCCTTATCTCCGATCTAAAAGGTTTTCGCTTTACTCTAAGTCTGTGCCCTCGAGTCCTAGTCCCTCCTAGCAATGGAAGCATCTTCCCAACATCCAATCTGTCCAGGCCATTCAGTATTCTGAACATTTCAATTGGATTCCACCTTCATCTTTCTAAACTCCACTGAGTATGGTCTCAGAGCCCTCAAACGTTCCTCATATGTTAAGCTTTCCATTCCTGGGACCATTCTCGTGAACCTACTCCAGGGTCAGTACATCCTTCCTGAGATATGGGGCCTGCAATCTATACTCTAAATGTGGCCTGACCACAGCCTTATAAAGCCTCAGGAGTACATCCCTGCTTTTATATTCACGCCCTCTCAAAATTACTGCCAACATTGCATTTGCCTTCCTGACCACCGACTCAACCTGCAGGTTTACCTTGAGACAATCCTGGACTACACCGTGGGCCCTTATGTTACTTAAGACTTCTGGAGTGACAGCAAAACTTGGGCTGGGTAAGGATGACACATCTTCAGCTCTCGCCCCTCCCTCTCCCCGACTTAAAGGGCCTGAGTGAGAAGGACGGGAATTCTGCGATGGGAATTGACAGTTTGGCCACCGCTCGGACGACGCTTTTGCTTTAAAAGTTCCAGGTTTGTCCGGGGCCTGGGATCTAACGAAACGGCGTTAAAGCACGAGGTTAAAGTTTTAGCAAAGATCTGCAGCTCAGGCTTTCAACTTGCTCGCCGAGCTGGCTCATTCTCGTTCAGACGATCTGTCACCGCGCTCGAAAACGAGCCAGCTCGAGCATTAATTCCAGGTTACGGATTCCTGTTATTAACACCCCTCCAACAAAGCCATCACTCCCTCCGGTTACAGAGGCAGCTGGATGTGCTCTCGCCAAGGCCACGCACAGCCGTGTTAAGATCCGCCTACTTCCCCCTTATTTGGAGGTTAGGGCAGGTTCGAGAGGCCGAACGGCTCTGTCCTGCACCCGAGCGTTGAGCTCACTGTGCAGGTGAGTAGGGCATGGCGAGAATCTGAGACCTCACCTTGGTGAAGCCTTTCTCCTCCAGCCGCCCTCCCAGAACCAGGCCGATTCCTGCCAGCTCTTTCACAGACTTCTCCTTCATAGGCTCCACCACAAAATTCTTGTGCTTCTGCGACGTTGTGTTGGCCATAGGGCAGATGGCGGTGCGATCTACAACGGAGAGAGAGAGAGAGAGAGAGACGTGCACGCACGCATTCAGCAAGAGAGAGGACAGCAGAGGCCGATCACCTTTTAGCTATCAAGCCCTCAAATTCCTGCACGAACTGAAAGAACTGCGGATGCTGTAAATTGGGAAGAAGTTGCCGGAAATGCTCAGCAGGGTCTGGCAGCGTCCGTTTCAGGGTCTCGTGACCCTTCCTCAGAAATTCCTGGAATACAGTCACTAACACCTCCGGGATTCCCATTGCAATCCCTGACCCCAAACATAACTCCCTTCCACATCACGGCAAGTTATTGTGACAAAAATTCAAGCCCTTCCTAAATCTGTATCTCTTCGCTAATGAATCCTCCTGTTGGATTTTCCTTTGTTGTGCCATAATTCTGAGAAGTTGGCGTCACAGGGAGACAGGGAGACAGGGGGGTTAAGACTGTGTTTAGCAAGCTTATGTTCATTGTTCATGTAGGAGTTGGGACGTTATGTTGAGGTTATACAGTACATTAGTGAGGCCTCTTCTGGAGTACTGTGTCCAGTTCTGGTCTCCCTGTTATAGGAAGGATATCATTAAGCTGGAGATGGTTCAGAAGAGATTTACCAGGATGTTGCCGGGTACAGAGGGTCTGTGTTTGAAGGAGAGGCTGGGTCTTATTTTTCACTGGAGTGTAGGATCTTAAGAGGCAACTTCATAGGGGTTTATTTAAATCGTGAGGGGCATAGATAAGGAGAATGGTTGGTGTCTTTTCCCTAGGATGGGGGGGATTTCAAGATAAGGGGCATATTTTTAAGGTGAGAGATTTAAAAAGGACAAGGGGCAACTTTTTTACACAGAGGGTGGTCCATGTGTGGAATGAGCTTCCAGAGGAAGTGGTGGGTGTGGGTACAGAAACAGCGTTTAAAAGACATTTGGATAAGTGCATGAACAGGGAAAGGTTTGGAGGGATATGGGCCAGGAGCAGGCAGGTGGGGCCTAGTTTAGTTTGGGATTATGGTCAGCATGGACTGGCTGGGCCAAAGTGTCAGTTTCCACGCTGTAAGAGTCCAGGACTGGATTAAGGCCCCTCAAAGTTTTGAATGCCTCAATTAATTTTCCTTTTAAGCTGCGCTGTTCAAAGGAGCACAACCCTAGCCTCTCCACACTAATTGAAATCCATAAATCTCTTCCAATTCCTTGGACAGGGATCACTAGGCAGTCCTGTCAATCCTCTCACTACATTCAATTCTGTGCCAACTACCTCCCACTTTCTCTCTCTCTCTTTCTCTCACACACATACACACTCCCTTTCTCTCACATGCAATTTCTGTCACACGCACATACACACTCCTTTTTTCTCTCTCCTCTCTCACACACGCATGCACATTCCCTCTCCCACACTACCTCTCTTTCTCACTTGCATACTCCCTCTCTCACACATGCACGCTCCCTCTCTCACACTTTCTGTGTCTCTCATGCACACACTCTGTCTCTTACACATACACATTCCCTCTCTCGCACTACCTCTCTTTCTCACTTGCATGCTCCCTCTCTCACACATACACACTCCCTCCCTTTCTCTCTCACACACACACACTCTCTCACATTTGCTGTCTCTCTCATGCACACTTCTCTACCCCTCTCTCTCACACACGGAGCACTCCTTTTCTCTTTCTCACATGCACTCTCTCCCTCTCGCTCACATGCACACTCTCACCCCCTCTCCCCCCTGCATATTTCTCTTTCTCCCTCTCTTTCTGTCACCCTCCCTCTCCCCCCATCTTTCTCACACTCCGTTCTCACTCTCATTCTCTTCCCACCTGCTCTCCTCTCTCTATCTCTCTCTCCCTATTCACTTTCCCTCTCTCCCTCTCTCTTGTCCCCTCCCCGCTTCCCTTCCTTCCCCTCCCTCATGGCGATCCTTGCAGCTGTGATCCAGTGGATTACTGGCTACAAGCAGACATACACTGAGCTGTAACTGCAACACAGGGGATCCCCGAGGTCTGGAACAGTTCCTGTTGAGAGGGGCGTCGCAGGAAAGAGAAAGAGAAATGGGAGGGAAACACAGAAGGCCAAAGGATGGAGGCAGTGGGTGTGAGAGAGAGAGAGACAGACCAAAGTAGAGTGGAAAAGCCACGGGTGAACAACTATAGAGTGAGGCAACTGCTCGAAAACACCAAGGAGTTCAGCAAAAAACAGGACTCCACTTCACAAACAAGATTCAGGACATCTCGTCAGCAAGGCAAGCCAAACCTCCTAGGTTATAAAAGTCACCAGAGGTGTATATATACTTAACAATTCAATGAAATATTGAACAAAATATGATTACAGAAAATCCACAATGTAGAAGGGTTTATATATCCATCTTGTAAATGAAGGGGACTTGCATTCTGTTTTCTATTCATTTTGTGGGAAGTGGGCGTTGCTGGCTGTCCCTGTCCTCGGAGTGTTTGACGGGGGACAGTGTAGAGGGAGCTTTACTCTGTATCTACCCCGTGCTGTCCCTGTCATGGGGAGTGTTTGATGATGGGGACAGTGTAGAGGAAGCTTTACGCTGTATCGAACCCCGTGCTGTCCCTGTCCTGGGGAGTGTTTGATGGGGGGACGGTGTAGAGGAAGCTCTACGCTGTATCTGTGAGTGTTTGAAGGGGGTGCGGGGGGGTGAGGCGAAATGTGACCCACCTTTGTCCACGCTGAAGTCAGCCACAGCGGTGGTTCTCAGTTCCATCTCAGTGGGCACTGTGCGAATAGCTGCGAGTTCGTCCTGTGTGTCAGGGACATACACGCTCACTGGGAGCTGCAGGGGGTCCGTGAGGGTCTATGACTTCACAGACCCCCTCGGGACCAGTCACAGTGCGGGTGGGGGGGGGGGGGGGTCAGCCCTTGTGATGTCAGCATCGCCTCGGACCAATCAGCCATTGTGACCCTCCTGACCCACCTCTCCCGTCTGGGTGGGTCCATGTGTCCTCCTGGGTGACGGGAACAGTGTAGAGGAAGCTTTGCTCTGTGTCTAACCCTGTGCTGTCCCTGTCCTGGGGAGTGTTTGATGGGGGACAGTGTAGAGAGAGCTTTACTCTGTATCCAACCCTGAGCTATCGCCGTCCTGGGGAGTGTTTGATGGGGGGACAGTGTAGTGGGAGCTTTACTCTGTATCTAACCCCATGCTGGCCCTGTCCCTGGGAGTGTTTGATGGGGGTCAGTGTAGTGGGAGCTTTACTCTGTATCTAACCCCATGCTGTCCCTGTCCTAGCAGTGTTTGATGGGGGACAATGTAGTGGGAGCTTTACTCTGTATCTAACCCCATGCTGTCCCTGTCCTGGGGAGTGTTTGATGGGGGACAGTGTAGAGAGAGCTTTACTCTGTATCCAACCCTGAGCTATCCCCGTCCTGGGGAGTGTTTGATGGGGGGACAGTATAGTGGGAGTTTTACTCTGTATCTAACCCTGTGCTGTCACTGCTGGGGAGTGTTTGATGGGGGATAGTGTAGAGAGAGCTTTACTCTGTATCTAACCCCGTGCTGTCACTGCTGGGGAGTGTTTGATGGGGGAACAGTGTAGAGGGAGCTTTACTCTGTATCTAACCCCGTGCTGTCACTGCTGGGGAGTGTTTGATGGTTACTCTACCTCTAACCTACACCAATCTTCATGATCTCTATCAAAAACAGCGGGTTCACCCAATCGTGAGAAATTTCTAAGAATTCTGGTCACCTTGCTGCAGGAAGGACCCTTATATTAAATTGGAGAAGCTGTGGTGGGGGTTTCAGAAAAGATTTACCAGCACAGGAGAGTTTTGCAGTATTAGGAGAGGCCGGGACTTTTCTCAGTGCAGCGTTAAGAGGTTGAGGGAATGACCTTATTAAATCCCAAGGATGGGGGCGGCGGGGGAGTTTCGAATGCAGAAGGGATATACTTTTAAAGGGAGGGGGGAAAGTCTTAACAGGGACCCGAGGGGTAACCTGTTCACACAGAGGGTGGTTCGTGTCTGGAATGAGCTGCCAGAGGAAGTGGTGGAGGCTGGTACAACATTTAAAAGACATTTGGACAGTCATAGATACTGTCATAGAGCTGTACAGCACAGGAACAGACCCTTCAGTCCATGTGGATCAGATATCCTAAATTAATCTAGTCCCAGTTGCCAGCATTTGGCCCTTCTCCCTCTAAACCCTTCCTATCCATGTCCCCATCCAGATGCCTTTTAAATGCTGTAACTGTACCAGCCCCCACCACTTCCTCTGGCAGCTCATTCCATACACGCACCACCCTCTGTGTGAAAAAGTTGCCCCTCGGGGTCCCCTGTAAATCTTTCCCCTCTCGCCTTAAAGCTTTGCCCATCTCGCTTTGGGCTATAGGAAAAGTTTGAAGGGAGACAGGCCAAAATGCAGGCAAGCAGGACTGGTTTAATTAGGGAAACTTGATCAGCATGGATATGTTGGACCGAAGGGCCTGTTTCTTTGCTGTTTGACTCTAAATAGATGCAGAAGTAGGCCATTTGGCCCCTCCGGAGCCTGCTGTCCACCTGAGATTACTGCTGCCCTACACTCAGTCCCTTCTCAGAGACCTGGAAGGGACAGAACTCCCTGAGCAAAGAGAATTCTGAAGATGCTTCAACCTCTGAGTGAGACAAAGACCAGGCTTTCAGTCTAGAACTTTGCAGCTTCGGGTCAGGGTGGGGTAGAAGTGGGGGAAGATTGTAGCATTATGTATGGGGTCAATGGTTTCTTTGGGAACCCTCCAATGCCCAGTGAACACCAACCTCCCCCGGCCCCCTCATTCATCCCTGCAACTCATCCCTCATCAAACATCATCACACTCCACGCAAACGAGATACCTGGGAAGGGGAGGCTTTTTAAATTGGCTGCAGATGATTCCCAGATGAAGGTCATTCAGCCCCCAGTGCACCATTCAACTGATCCCTCTCCACTACCTCCCTTCCGACAACCGAGAATCTTAGGAGCATTTCAAGAAATCTTCTGAGATAACAAGGTGTGGATCTGGACGAACAAGGCAGGCCAAGCAGCATCAGAGGACCATGATGGCTGACGTTTTGGGTCTAAACCCTTCTTCAGAAATGGGGGAGTTAGGGAGGGGTTTCTGAAATAAATAGGGCGAGAGGGGGAGGCAGATGGAAGATGGATAGAGGAGAAGATAGGTGGAGAGGAGACAGACCAGTCAAAGAAGTGGGGACGGAGCCAGTAAAGGTGAGTGTAGGTGGGGAGGTAGGGAGGGGATAGGTCAGTCCAGGGAGGACAGACAGGTCAAGGGGGCAGGATGAGGTTAGTAGGTAGGAAATGGAGGTGCGGCTTGAGGTGGGATGAGGGGATAGGTGAGAGGAAGAACAGGTTAGGGAGGCGGGGACGAGCTGGGCTGGTTTTGGGATGCAGTAGGGGGAGGGGAGATTTTGCCTCCTGCAGTGCCACAATGATGCCACCCGAAGGTTGCAGGAACAGCAACTCATATTCCGCTTGGGAACCCTGCAGCCCAATGGCATCAATGTGGACTTCACAAGCTTCAAAATCAAATTCTCCAGCATCTGGGGCTCCGGTTTCCTCCCACAGTCCAAAGACGTGCAGGCTAGGTGGCTTGGCCATGCTAAACTGCCCGTAGTGTTCAGGGGCATGTGGGTTATAGGGGATGGGTCTGGGTGGGATGCTCCAAGGGGCAGTGTGGACTTGTTGGGCCGAAGGGCCTGTTTCCACACAGTAGGAAATCTAATCTAATCTAATCTGCAGTTCTTACTATCTCTCAAGAAATCTTGCAGCGTTGTAAGGCTTCGGGTAGAGAATTGCATTCAGTTCTGGTCGCCACATTAGAGGAAGGATGTGGAGACTTTGGAGAGGGTGCAGAAGAGGTTTACCAGGACGCTGCCTGGGTTAGAAGGTATGGGCTATAGGGAGAGGCCAGACAAACTCGGGCTGTTTTCTCTGGAGCAATGGAGGCCGAGGGGAGACTTGATAGAAGACGGTAAAATTATGAGAAGCATAGATGGGGTTGACAGAATCTTTTTCCCTGGAGGTGAAACGTCTGAAATTAGGGGGCATGATGAGAGTGGGGAATAGCTCAAAGGAGATGTGAGGTACGGGTTTCTGTGGTAGGATTCTGCCAGGGGATGGTGGTGGAGGCAGATACGATAGGGGGATTTAAGGGACTTTTAGACAAAGTTGTGAATATACGAGGAATGGAGGGATATGGACCAAGGGCAGGCAGAAGGGATTAGTTTCATTTGGCGTCATGTTTAGCAAAACAGTTCTATAACAAAACAAACAAAAAACAGAAATTGCTGGAGCAGTTCCAGCAGAAACTGTCGGAGAGAGAAGCAGAGTTAAAGTGTCAAGGCTCGTGTTTGCATATTGGGTTTTCTGTGAGTTCCAAACCTTACAGAGAACCTTTCCCTCTCAGTTTGGAGGTTGGAGTCCAATCAGAGTGATAATCCGACGGGATAGTGGCCCAGCCTTGTCCCAATCATCACGGTCCACAGTGAGGCCTTGTTGCCCACTTCCCATTCCTCAGAAGAGTCCTGCTGGCCAAAGCAGCTATTGAGGAAGAGATCCAGTACGCAGGCCTACAGCTGCCTGGGCAAAAGGGTGTTCGAGGGAAACAGCATCAGATCCGACAGCAAGCTCAGGTCTGTGGTGGCTCCTCACCCTCCTATAAAGGCTCTGAGACGTGGGCTGCCTACAGCAGGCCCCTCGAGCTATACCACCAAACACTGCCTGTGAATCCACCGGGAGAAAAGACACACCAACACCAGCATCCTGGACCAGGCCCGGCATCCCCAGCATTGAGGCACTGACCTCCCCACACCCCCTCCTCGATCGGCTGTGGCGGGCTGGGCACGTCGCCCACACTCCCCGAGCAGCTGCTCCACCCCCCAACTCCGAGACGCCAGGCAAGCCCCAGGTGGGCAGAGGAAGTGCTTCAGGGATACCCACACAGCCTCACTGGGGAAGTGCAGCATTCCCACAGACACCCGAGAATCGCCGCGCCAAAGTGGAGGAGGAGGAGTATCCGCGAAAGTGCGGGAATTGCTGTCGGGAAAAAGCGGAAGCCAGGCGAAAATGGTGTAAGGAACACGCTGCCAGGCCAGCGCCCTGCTCCCCCCCTTCTGCCCCAAGTGTAACAGAGCCCGTGGTAGCCATATTGGTTTGTACAGCCACCCATGGACTCACCCTGAGAGGGGAAAGGGAGTCACCCTCGTCTGCGAGGGACTGCCAATGAATGATGAGGATTATGATACATGTGTTGTAACACAGATAGTAGAAGCTAACAGAAGCCTCACTCACATACAAACTTGCTCATGCACATTCGCTCGTGCAAACTCAGACAGACACACACTTGCTCACACACACAAACTCAGACACACACACCCACACCCACACACACACACACACACTTGCTCAGGCACACACACGCTCTCTCTCACACACACACACACACACACACACACACACACACACACACCTGCGCAGGCACACACACGCTCTCTCTCTCTCTCTCTCTCTCTCTCACACACACACACACACATACACACTTGCGCAGGCACACACACGCTCTCTCTCACTCACACGCACACACACACATCCAAACTCAGACACACAATTTCTCACACTCACAGACACACCTTCACTCACACAAACTCAGACACACGCACTCACTTTCTCACACACATACACGCTCACACACTTTCTCACACACACACATGCTCACACTCACAGACACATCCTCGCTCACATACACACTTGCTCACTCCTGCGCTCACACACACGCATGCACGCACACACACACGAGCTGCCCACAATGTGACAAAACTATGGAGGCCATGCAGCCCATTAGATTCACTCCATCAAGGAGGTTGTGGCTAATCTAATAAACTCTCAACTCCTCTCGCCTGTCCGCTCCCCTTAACTCTCAGCTCCTTTACAAATTCAAAATCTCTCAGCCACTGCTATGTCCAAAGATGCTGCCCTTTTCAAAAAGAATTCACACATTCACCGCTCGCAGGGAGAAAACGCACTGAGTTTGTCAGAGGCTGAGGGGGGACCTTACAGAGGTTTATAAAACCATGAGGGGCAATGGATAGGGTTAACAGACAAGGTCTTCTCCTCCCAGGGTTAGGGGGAGTCCAAAGCTAGAAGGGCATAGGTTCAAGGTGAGAGGGGAAAGATCTAAACGGGACCTGAGGGGCAACTTTTTCACACAGAGGGTGGTACGTGTATGGAATGAGCTGCCAGAGGAAGTGGTGGAGGCTGGTACAATGACAACATTTAAAAGGCATCTGGATGGGGACATGAACAGGAAGGGTTTAGAGGGATATGTGCCAAATGCTGGCAAATGGGACTGGATTAATTTAGGATATCGGGTCAGCATGGACGAGTTGGGCCGAACGGTCTGTTCCTGTGCTGTATATCTCTGACTACTGACTTCTTCACATCATTTCAGCTGCGATCTGACCGATGCCTTTGTTTAGCTTTATTAAGTCCTCCTTATTTTTATACTCCGTTCCATTTAAAATAAAAACCCAACAGGTTCCATGTCACCCACTGCTAACCTGATGTGATCAGCAGACAGAAACCTCCGAATCCCTCTGCTACAGTTTTCTCCATTAAATAATATTCAGCCCCTCTACCTTCCTTCCAAAAATAAGGAACTGCAAATGATTTTCCAATCTGTCTTCTCAAAGAGAAAAGGAATCTTCAGTGACCCTCATCTTGCTCAACACTCCAGCTACAGCAACTCCTAACTGAGACTTCTGGAGACGGTCTTTCCTGAACAGATCTGAAATTCACAAAGTGCACTGATAATGATGGACTGCGGGTCTGACTGACCGCAAACCTCTCTGCATTTTAAAACACTCCTTAAAACTGTCCTTGTTGATCAGATCACACTGCACCCAGATTCGTTTGAAATCACTAGCCTTCCGAGCGGTGCTCCTTCGTCAGGCAAAGTCATAGCCACACAGATCCTTCAGCCCAACCAGTCTGCGCTGACCATAATCCCCAAACTAAGCTAGTCCCACCTGCCTGCTCCTGGTCCATATCCCTCCAAACCTTTCCCAGTTCATGTCCTTATCCAAATGTCTTTTAAACGCTGTAACTGTACCCACACCCACCACTTCCTCTGGAAGCTCATTCCGCACCCAAACTACCCTCATTTTTTTTAAAATTAAAAGGCGCAGCACCCCGAAAGCTTGCAATTTCAAGTAAATCTGTTGGGCTGTAACCTGGCATTACTTGACACCAAACTCCATCCACCCCAGTCCCAACATCATTGATGGGGCTATTTGTTACAATCTTTGAACGTGCTGTCGCTGTTTAGGGGCTGTACCGGGACATCCTGGTTTCTGTGGTCAAAGTCTCTCGCTACAAAGGCCAATGTGCTATTTATTTTCAACAGCACTACTGACGCACACCCACTCTCTCTCGATTTAGAACCATTGAGGTAATAACATTCCTTACTGTTTTTGCTCCCAAAGTAGACACCCTGGTGGGAGAGGTGATGGCCTCGAGGTATTATTGCTGGACTGTTAATCCAAAGACCCAACTGATATTCTGGAGAACCTGGGTTCGAATCCCAACACAGCAGATGGTAGAGTGCGAATACAATGCCACAAGCATGTGATTCCTGTTCTGGGCCCTCTTCTATTTTTGCACAGTTTGGATGAAGGAGTGGAAGGGTGGATTAGTAAATTCGCAGACAGTATGAAGGTGGGTCATGTGGACAGTGCGGAGGGCTGTTCTAGGTTACAAAGGGACATTGATAGGATGCAGAGCTGGGCTGAGAAGTGACAGATGGAGTTTAATCCTGAAAAGTGTGAGGTGATTCATTTTGGAAGGACAAACTTGAAAGAAGAACACAGGGTTAATGGAAAGATTCTTGGCATTGTGGAGGAGCAAAGAGATCTTGAGGTTCATGTCCACAGTTCCCCAAAAGCTACCACCTAGGTAGATAGAGTTGTTAAGAAGGCGTATGGTGTGTTAGCTTTCATTAATAGAGGGATTGAATTCAAGAGCTGTGAATTTGTGCTCCAGCTATACAAAAGCCTGGTCCAGCCACATCTGGAGTATTGTGTCCAGTTCTGGTTGCCTCATTACAGAAAAGATGTGGAAGCGTCAGAAAAGGTGCAGAGGAGATTTACCAGGATGTTGCCTGGAAAGGAGGGAAGCTGAGAGAGCTAGGGCTTTTCTCTTTAGAGCGATGAAGGATGCAAGGTGACTTGATAGAGGTGTACAAAATGAGCAGAGGTATAGATAGACAGCCAGAGGCCTTTTTCCTAGGGTGGAGGTAGCTTTTACGAGGGGACATAGTTTTAAAGTGAAAGGAGGTAGATATCGGGGAGACGTCAGAGGTAGGTTCTTTACTCAGAGTGTGGTCGGGGCGCGGAATGCATTGCTGGAGAGGGTAGTCTGGCCTCATTAGGGGCATTTAAGCGGCTGTTAGACAGGCATGTGGATGATAGTATAAGAGAGGGGTGGAGGTTACATAGACCTTAGGATTAGGGTAAAAGACAAGCATAACATCACGGGCTGAAGGGCCTGTACTGTTCTTTGTTCTAATAACAGTCTGGAACGAAGGGGCTAATAATGGCCATGAATCAATTGTCTGGGGGGTGGAATAGACATCTGGTTCACTAATGCCCTTTAGGGAAGGAAACACTTATCCGGTCTCCCTGCAACAGAAATAAGATTATTAAGCTGGAGGGGGCTCAGAAGAGAATTGCCTGGTATGGAGGGTTTGACTTAGAAGGAGAGGCTGAGCCTTTTCTCGCTGGAGTTTGAGGCTGACTTTATAGATGTTTCTAAAACCAGGAGGGGCATAGATAAGGTGAGTGACAGGCGTCTTTTCCCTCGTGTGGGGAATGTTTGAGACTATGCGGCATATTTTTAAGGGTGACAGGAGAAAGATTTAGAAGATAGATAAGGGGCAACTAGCTCATGTGTGGGATGAACATCCAGAGGAAGTGACGGATGCAGGTTAACTTAAAATACATCTCAACAGGTACATGAATTGGCAGGATATGGGCCAAGCGCAGGCAGCTGGAGATGGTTTGGTTTGGGATTATGGTCAGCATGGACTGAAGGGTTTGTTTCCCTGAGGTATGACTACATAATTGATTCCTAATTGCCCTCTGGGCTACGCAAACTGACCTAGACAGTTGATCTCTCATCCCATGAGTTAATTCAATAGGTTATCCACGTCATACTGCGTCGGCCATGCACAACAAAGGCCAAAGTGTCTTTTTGTGTCCTGTATGGCTATTAGCTCACTTACGCTCTTCCAAATCACACTGAAGCATCCACCTCACCCTGCCACCCAGCTTTGTCTCCTCTGTGAACGTAGTGATTGTAGAATACCAACAGTGTGGAAACAGGCCCTTCAGCCCAACCATCCCATACTGGCTCCCACCACCGCCCCCTCCCCCAACCAATAACCCACCTAATCTACACATCCCTGGGGACATGAAGTAGCAATTTAGCACGGCCAATCCACCCTAACCCGCACATCCCTGGGCACTAAGGGACAATTTAGCACGGCCAACCCACCCTAACCCGCACATCCCTGGGCACTATGGGACAATTTAGCACGGCCAATCCACCCTAACCCGCACATCCCTGGGCACTATGGGACAATTTAGCACGGCCAACCCACCCTAACCCGCACATCCCTGGGCACTATGGGACAATTTAGCACGGCCAATCCACCCTAACCCGCACATCCCTGGGCACTATGGGACAATTTAGCACGGCCAACCCACCCTAACCTGCACATCCCTGGGCACTACGGGACAATTTAGCACGGCCAATCCACCCTAACCCGCACATCCCTGGGCACTATGGGACAATTTAGCACGGCCAACCCACCCTAACCTGCACATCCCTGGGCACTATGGGACAATTTAGCACGGACAATCCACCCTAACCTGCACATCCCTGGGCACTATGGGACAATTTAGCACGGCCAATCCACCCTAACCTGCACATCTTTGGACTGTGGGAGGAAACCGGAGCACCCGGGGGAAACCCACGCAGACACAGGGAGAATGTGCCAACTCCACGCAGTCAGTCGCTCGAGGGTGGGATCAAACCCGGGTCCCTGGCACCGTGAGGCAGCAGTGCTAACCAGTGAGTCAGTGTGCTGCCTCATTATGTTCAGTTCCCTCATCTAAGTCATTGTGTAGTGAATAACTGGAGTACTAACAGAGATGCCTATGCTACTCTATGAGGCTGCCACTCTTGGAAAGGTATCTAAATATTCAAAAATAAATGCAGCTCGAGTAAAAATTTAGCGACCAGGCCTCCGGCACTTTTCAGAATTTTACTGACCGACAACATGGAGGAAAAGCAGCCCCGTCTCCACGGGGAAAGGGAGGGCTTCCTGATTTTAAATCCTGTCTCCTTCTGTTTATAAGCTCCCCCATTAGAAGGCACAAGTCTTCCTCAGATAATAAAATGAGAGAGGCTGGATGAACACAGCAGGCCCAGCAGCATCTCAGGAGCACACCTGAAATGCTGCTGGGCCTGCTGTGTTCATGCAGCCTCACGTTTTATTATCTTGGATTCTCCAGCATCTGCAGTTCCCATTATCTCTGATACAAGTCTTCCTCAGGTGGCTTTGGAAATTCGACATGTCCACGAGGCCCCTCACCAACTCTTACAGATGCACCATAGAAAGCGTTCTATCCGGGCGCATCGTTGCCTGGTACGGCAACTGCTCTGCCCAGGTCCATAAGGAAAAGACAGAAGTTGCGGACACAGCCCAGACCATCACACAACTAACCTTCCATCCACTGAATCCACCTACGCTTCTCATTGCCACGAAAGATAGCCAAAGACACCCCCTCCCCCCACCAAACTCCCTGGTTATAATCTCCTCCGACCTCTCCCATTAGGCAGAGGATACAAATGCTTAAACATACGCACCAACAGATTCAAGAACAGCTTCTTCCCTGCTATTATCAGACTTCTGAGTGTCAAATTTAAATGTTAATGTTGACCATCCTGTTTGTACACCTTCTCTGCAGAAGTAACATCGTATTCTATCACTAATGCACTTCGGATGGTATGATCTGCCTGTACTGCACATAAAACAAAACTTTTCACTGCCCCTCAGTACGTGTGACAGTAATAAATCAAATCAAAACCGAATCAGCAGATTACCATTTACCCCATCAGTTTCCCCCGGATCTCGTTATCAGGTAGTTTCTTGTGAAATTTTCTTAAAAAGTGACATCAGCAGTTGCTCACGAGTCCTGAGAATTTTACTAAGTTTTATTATATAAAATTTAATAACATGTTTCCGAACAACACTCCATGGAGCACGAGGGAAGTCAGATCCGAGGAGAAGCTGAGTGTTAAGAACAGATAAAACAGCTCACGGAAGGTGTGTGGGGGGGGGGGGGGCGGGGGGACCAAATGATCCAGCAACTCCTTCCTCCCAGCATTGAAAAGCAGTAAGTCTGCTCTCACGCATGCAAAAAAAAAAGACCCAATTCTCCAGACTGAATGGAGAGCTGAGGTTTTAAACAGTGTACACTACAACAAACAGATTGGTGGTGTGGGTGGTGTGGGGGGGGGGGGGGGGGGTGTTGGCCAGCAGCTGTCTGCTAGGGAGAGGCAGGAAAACAGAGGTCACACCATTCCAGCGAGCCACATCTCCTTACCTCCTCTCGCTCAAACACAAGCAGAGCTGAACTCAGTTCTCTCCTTGCAAGAGGAGGGTGGGGTGGGGACGAAAACAGGGTCACCCTGGCACTCGGAAGGGATGGGGACGAGAGGGATTTTTAAAAATTTGTGCCAGGGCAGAGGTCAGTGTCTTGATGGGTCTGCAATGCAGCAGTCCCACAGGTCAGTCATTCCTTCATTGGGAGTCTGTCCACAGCATATCCTCCTCGCCACTGTATCTCACTCAATGAGGGTAGGGGGGGCTTGATCCATGTCAGCAGGAAGGGAGGGGGAGAGAGGGAGAGAGGGAGAGAGGGAGAGAGGGAGAGAGGGAGAGAGGGAGAGAGGGAGAGAGGGAGAGAGGGAGAGAGGGAGAGAGGGAGAGAGGGAGAGAGGGAGAGAGGGAGAGAGGGAGAGAGGGAGAGAGGGAGAGAAACGAAAAGAAAGCGAGAGCGCAACGAAAAGAAAGCGAGAGCGAGAGAGAGAAAGAACATGAAAGAAAGTGATAATAAAAGAGGCAGAGAAAATGAAAGAGAAAGTTCAAAACAGAGGGGAGAGTACAGTGGAAAGGAAGGGAGAGGTGCGTAGTGGGTAAAGAGCGATAATTTAACAATTTTAATACCAATAAAAGTATAAAGGGGGAGGGAGCAGAGGTCAGGAGCTTCACAGGAAGGCATCACACCACTCGCGGAGACAAGTGTGACAATCATTGCACTGCTTGGCATTGGCCTGGCATGTGTCCTTTAGCCACTCTTTAAAAAGATCTTCGTTCTTCCTGAGGACCAGGTACTGTCCCAGCACCACGTATGCCTGCAGTGGGGAGAGGGCAGAACGCAGACAGAGATATCATTGTAACACAAGGTGGGACGAGAACGGGAAATACCCACCGTCCCCCCCACCCGCCCACCCACCAACTCACCCCGGGAGCAGTGAGAACAGAAAGGGGCAGCCATTCTGGCCATCGTTTCCGCGACTGGCTCTCTGGGCCCTAACCCTAGTGTCAGGATTAAGGGTGACAAACTTCGAGCACGGATCGGTACTTGGAAATACGATGCTGTGGCCGTTTGGGAGACTTGGATAACCCAGGGGCAGGAACGGTTGTTTGACGTTCCGGGGTTTAGATGTTTCAAAAGAAATGAGGAGGGAGGTAAACGAGGTGGGGGAGTGGCGCTGCTAATCAGGGATGGTATCACAGCTGCAGAAAGGGAGGATGCGGAGGGTTTGTCCGCTGAGTCAGTGTGGGTGGAAGTCAGAAGCAGGAAAGGTACAGTCACTTTATTAGGAGTTTTTATAGAGTCATACAGCGCGGAAACAGGCCCTTCGGTCCAACGAGTCCACGCCGACCGCATTCCTAAACTAAACTAGTCCCACTTGCCTGCGCTTGGCCCATAACCCTCCAAACCTTTCCTATTCATATAATTATCCAAATGTCTTTTAAATGTTGTAACTGTATCCACACCCACCACTTCCTCTGGAATTTTGTTTTCTATAAATCCTCCAATAGCAACAGAGGCACTGAGGAACAGTTTGGGAGAGAGATTGCGGAAAGGTGCACAAGTAATAGGGCTGTTGTTATGGGCAGCTTCAACTTCGCTAGTGTAGACTGGAATCTCCCAACTGCAAACAGTTTGGATGGAGCAGGTTTTGTCAGACGTGTCCAGGAAGAATCTCTGACTCAATATGCAGACAGGCCGACTACAGGGGAGGCCAAATTGGATTTGGCGCTTGGCAACATAACAGGCTGGGTGTCAGATCTCGGTGGGAGAGCATTTCGGTGACAGTGATCACAACTGACTGACCTCTACTACAGTCATGGAGGGGGACAGGAGCAGATATGGGCAAGTATTTAATAGGGGGAGGGGGAATTACAATGCTATTAGCTAAGAACTGCCGAGCATAAATTGGGATCAGATGTTCTTGGGGAGAATGCACGACAGAACTGTGGAGGTTCTTTCGGGAGCAGTTGCTACAAATACTGGATAGATTTGTCCCAGTGAGGCAAGAAGGGATGGTGAGGTAAAGGAACCTTGGTTGACAAGACAGGCGGAACGTCTAGTCAAGAGGAAGAAGGAAGCTCACTTAAGGCTGAGGAAGCAAGGATCAGACAGGGCTCTACAGGATTACAAGGTAGCCAGCAAGGAACTGAAGATTGGACTTAGGAGAGCTAGTAGGGGGTATGAGAAAACTCGGGCAGGTAGGATTAAGGAAAACCCCAAGGCATTCTATGCCTATGTGAGGAACAAGAGGATGGCCAGTGTGAAGGTAGGGCCAATCAGGGATAGTGGAAGGAACTTGTGCCTGGAGTCAGGGAAGGGAGGGGAGGTCCTTAATGAATATTTTGCTTCAGTATTCATCAGTGAGAGGAATCTTGTACGTTTGTGAGCGTGAAACCGGCAGATATGCTCAAACAGGTTTATTTTAAAGGAGGAGGATGTGCTAGAAATTTTGAAAAACACAAGAATAGATAAGTCCCCTGAGCCAGACGGGATATACTCAAGGTTAGGATGGGAAGCTAGTGAAGAGACTGCTGCCCCTTTAGGATCTTTGCATCCTCACTGTCCACTGGAGTAGTACCAGAAGATTGGAGGGTGGCAAATGTCTTTCCCTTGCTCAAGAAACGGAATAGGGATACTCCTGGGAATTACTTCTGAGGTGGGCAAATTATTGGAGAGGATTCCGAGAGATAGTGTTTATGATTATTTGGAAAAGCATAGTTTGTTTAGAAGTAGTCAGCATGGCTTTGAGGGGGGCAGGGCATGCCTCAAGCCTTATTGAATTCTTTCAGTTTGTGACAAAACACATTGGTGAAGGTCAAGCAGTGGATGTGGTGTATATGGTTTTTAGCAAGGTATTCCACATGGTAGGCTCATTCAGAAAGTAAAGAGGCATGGGATTTAGGGAAATTTGGCTGTCCGGATACGGAACCGGCTGTCCAATAGAAGTCAGAGGGTGGGAGAAGATGGAAAGTATTCAGCCTGGAGCTCAGTGACCAGTGGTGTTCCACAGGGATCTGTTCTGGGACCTCCGCTCTTTGTGATCTTTATAAAGGACTTTGGATAAGGAAGTGGAAGGCTGGGTTGGTAAGTTTGCCGATGACACGAAAATTGGTGGAGTTACGGACAGTGTGGAGGGCTGTTGTAGGTTGCAATGGGACATTGACAGGATGCAGAGCTGGGGAAAGAAGTGGCAGATGGAATTCAACCCAGAAAATTGTGAAGTGATTCATTTTGGAAGGTGGAATTTGAATTCAGAATACAGGGATAATGGCAGGATTCTTGGCAGTGTGGAGGAACCGAGGGATCTTGAGGTCCACGTCCACAGATCCTTCAAAGTTGCCAGCCAAGTTGATAGGGTTGTAAAGAAGGCGTATGGTGCGTTGGCTTTCATTGGCAGGGGAATTGAGTTTAAGAGCTATGAGGTTATGCTGCAGTTGTATAAAACTCTGGCTAGACCACACTTGGAATATTGCATTTAGTTCTGGTCACTTCATTTTAGGAAGGGCGTGGAAGCTTTAGAGAGGGTGCAGAGGACATTTACCAGGATGGTGTCTGGACTGGAGGGCAGGTCTTATGAGGGAAGGTTGAGGGAGCTAGGGCTTTTCTCACTGGAGTGAAGGAGGATGAGAGGTGACTTGATAGAGGTGTACAAGATGATCAGAGATATAGATAGAGTGGATAGTGAGACTTTTTCCCCAGGGTGAAATGACTATTACGAGGGGGCATAACTTTCAGGTGACTGGAGGAAGGTATAGGGGAGATGTCAGAGGTAGGTTCTTTACACAGAGAGTGGTGGGCGTGTGGAATGTGCTACCGGCAGCGGTAGTGGAGTCAGATACTTTAGAGACTTTTAAGCGACTCTTGGATAGGCACATGGAAGATAGTCAACTGTAGGGTATGCAGGGTAGTTTGATCTTATAGAACATAGGATAATAGGTTGGCACAACATTGTGGGCCGAAGGGCCTGTACTGTTCTGTGTTCTTCCTCTAGGCAGTTCCTGCCTGTCACCATTTCAGGCATTCAGTGCCAGACACCACCCACTACAGGGAAGGAAAAAACACCCCCCTCCCCCCCACCCCAACTCCCCTCCCTAACCTTTACACTGGAGACCCCAGCTTTACAGGCTTTACTGCTAATGGAACGTGATCTTCCTGAGCAAAACCATCTCTGGTTAACTCCGTCCCTCCCCCAAGAATTTCATTCGCCTCGAATGCCTCTCCCCAGCCAACTTCTTCTGCCCCTTTAGAACAAAATAACTTCAGCAGCCCTCAGTGCTGTGACCGGAACTGTAGACAGCACTCGTGTAGGACAGCTGCTGCTTTTACAGAGCTCTAAACTCCCAGGCACTTTATACTAACTACAGATCTCAGTCCCTACAGGAGAGTATCCTGCGTGACGTTTTAGCTGTCGTGGACCTCCTGTCCTGCTACCTTCAGGGATCTGCAGACTCGCACTCTGAGGTTCGCTTCTGGCCCCTTCAGTAGCCTCTGCAGCTGTATATGGAGCTGGTGAGGCCACATCTGGAGTAACTGTATGGTTTTGGTCTCCTTCCTTGAGAAACGATGGGCTGGCACTGGAAGGCGGTGCAGACCAGGTTCAGTAGGTTACTCCTGGAGTCGAGAGGGTTGGCTTATGCGAAGCCTGGGATTGTACTCAACGGAATTTAGAAGAATGTAGGGGTTGGGGGGGGGGGGATTCTTATAGATACATGTAAAACTAAGGAGGGATTAAATAAGATAGAAGCAGGGGGGTGGGTGGGTGTTTCCACTGGTGGTTAAGACAAGAACTAGGAGGTCACAGCCTTGAAATAAGAGGCAGATTTATGAGTGAGTTGAGGAGGAACTTCTTCACCCAAAGGGTTGTGAATCTAAGAAATTCCCTGCCCAGTGAGGCTGCCTCATTGAATGTTTTCAAGGCAAAGATAGACCTTTGAAGAGTAAAGGGAGTGAAGGGTTATAGTGAGCAGGCAGGTAAGTGAAGCTGAAAGCTCAGCCATGATCGTACTGAATTTTTGGGGGTGGGGGGTGGGGAAAGAGGAGAGAGAGCGCAGGCTGGCCCACTCCTGCTCCAGGTTCTTACCTTATTGTTTGTTCTTTTCTCTTGCGTTAGTCTATAGACATTGCTATGCAGGTTCAGCAAATGACTACGAAGGGAAGTGAAAATGCTAAGGTGGGGGCAGTGGCTAAGCTATGCAGTGCCAGAGCGAGATATAGCTGGGGTGCTGCGTTAAACACTGGAGTTCTCCCTGAAGACAGAATGCAACGGAACTGGTCACAGTGGGACGATGGCAGCCCACTGCCCATTTCCCTGATCTACTAACCCAGAAGCTTAGGGTAACACTGTGGCAACAGTCAAATTCCATCACATCAATGCAGAATTTAAATTCAATTAATAGTTCGAGAATTCAAAGCCAATTTCACAAATTTTTGACCCTGAAACTCAGCACCCTTTAGGGAGGGAAATCTGCCCATCCTTACCAGGTCTGGCCCACCCATGACTCCAGGCACACAGCGATGGGGTTGACTCTTAACCGAGGGGAGACCTAGCGGTATTATCCCTGGCCTGTTAATCCAGAGGCCCGGGTTACACTCTGGGGACCCAGGTTCGAAACCCGGCGCAACAGATGGTAGAATTTGAATAGATTAAAACAGATTGGAATTAGGAGTCTGACAATGATTGAGAATTAGTGATCGATTGGCCGTTAATTTAAAAAAAGAAATCCCTTTAGGGAGGGAAATCTGCCACCTTAACCTGGTCAGCTGACTCCAGACCCACAGCAATGCGGTGAGGGGGGCATTTCAAGACTAGGGGAATTTTTTTTTTAAGGTGACAGGAGTGAGAAATATTTAGAGGTGAGGGGAATTTAAAAAAAAAACACAGATGCCAGTTCACGAGTGAAATGAACTGCCAGAGGAAGTGGTGGGTGTGGGTACAGTTACAGCGTTTAAAAGACATTTGGATAAGTACATGAACAGGGAAAGGTTTGGACGGATATTGGCCAGGAGCAGGCAGGTAGGACTAGTTTTGTGAGGATTATGGTCGGCATGGATTGGTTGGGCCGAAGGGTCTGTTTCCGCGCTGTACGACTCAAAGGCCCTCTGGGTAATTAGGGACGGGCAATCCACACCCACGTCCCATGAATGACTTTCTTTTAAAAACTGCCCTCTGAAGGACAAAGAAGGCAAATTATGCACCCAGAGAAAACGGGTGACATTCTTAACAAGTATTTTGCATCGGTGTTCACCAAGGAGAGGGACATGATGGATGTTGAGGTTAGGGATAGACGTTTGATTACTCTAGGTCAAGTTGGCATGAGGGAGGAAGTGTTGGGTATTCTAAAAGGCATTAGAGTGGGCAAGTCCCCAGGTCCGGATGGGATCTATCCCAGGTTCGTGAGGAAAGGGAGAGAGGAAATAACCGGGGCCTTAACAGATATCTTTGCAGCATCCTTGAGCACAGGTGAGGTCTTGGAGATTTGCTAATGTTGTCCCCTTGTTTAAGAAGGGTTTCGGGGATAATCCAGGTGATTATACACCGGTGAGCCTGACATCAGTGGTGGGGAAGCTGCTGGACAAGATACTGAGGGATAGGATCTATTCCCATTTGGAAGAAAATGGGCTTATCAGTGATAGGCAAAATGGTTTTGTGCAGGGAAGGTCATGTCCTACCAACTTAATAGAATTCTTTGAGGACGTGACAATGTTGGTAGATGAGGGAAAGACTGTAGATGTCATATACATGGACTTCAGTAAGGCATTTGATAAGGTTCCCCATGGCAGGCTGATGGAGAAAGTGAAATCGCATGGGGTCCAGGGTGTGCTAGCTAGATGGATAAAAAACTGGCTAGGCAACAGGAGACAGAGTTGTAATGGAAGGGGGTTTCGCAAATTGGAGACCTGTGACCATTGGTGTTCCACAGGGATCTGTGCTGGGACCACTGTTGTTTGTGATATACATGAATGATTTGGAGGAAGGTGTAGGTGGTCTGATTAGCAAGTTTGCAGATGGCATGAAGATTGGTGGAGTAGCAGATAGTGAACGGGACTGTCGGAGATTACAGCAGAATATAGATAGATTGGAGAGTTGGGCAGATAAATGGCAGATGGTGTTCAATCCGGGCAAATGCGAGGTGATGCATTTTGGACGATCAAATTCAAGGGCAAACTATACAGTAAATGGAAAAGTCCTGGGGAAAATTGATGAACAGAGAGATCTGGGTGTTCAGGTCTATTTTTCCCCTGAAGGTGACAACGCAGGTCAATAGAGTGGTCAAGAAGGCATACGACATGCTTTCCTTCATTGGACGGGGTAATGAGTACAAGAGTTGGCAGGTCATGTTGCAGTTGTATAGGACTTTGGTTCGGCCACATTTGGAGTACTGTGTACAGTTCTGGTTGCCACATTACCAAAAGGATGTGGATGCTTTGGAGAGGGTGCAGAGAAGGTTCACCAGGATGTTGCCTGGTATGGAGGGCGCTAGCTATGGAAAAAGGTTGAGTAGATTAGGGTTATTTTCATTAGAAAGACAGAGATTGAGGGGAGTCCTGATTGAGGTCTACAAAATCATGACTGGTATAGACAGGGTGGATAGCAAAAAGCTTTTTCCCCCAGAGTGGGGGACTCAGTTACTGGGGGTCATGAATTCAAAGGTGAGAGGAGGAAAGTTTATGGGAGATATGCGAGGAAAGTTCTTTACACAGAGTGGGGTGGGTGCCTGGAACGCGTTGCCAGCAGAGGTGGTAGACGCAAACACGATAGTGTCTTTTAAGATGTATCTGGACAGGTACATGGATGGGCGGGGAGCAAAGGGATACAGAGCCGTAGAAAAGAGATGACAGGTTTAGGCAGAGGATCTCGATTGGGGCAGGCTTGGAGGGCTGAAGGGCCTGTTCCTGCGCTGACATACATTTGGAAAAACGACAGATAACTTTATCGAAACCTCTGAGGGGAGGTTTTAAAGCAGAGCTGAGGCTGAGAGCATCGCTTCCCTTGTTGGTGGGGGAGCTCACGAGAACTAGGACAGACAAATCAAAAAAACGTTGCATTTATTAAAGTAAGAGAGATGGTTTTTCTCTCGCCACTCGGTGTTGCTAGCTTGCAGAATTCTCTCTCCCAGGGAGCAGCGGAGGCAGGATCGGTGAAAAACTGGGGGTCAGGTCATAAACAGGACAGAGAAGGTTCACTAGGATGATCCCAGGCGTGGAGGGAATGTGCTGAGGTTAAACAGGTTGGGACTCTGTCTCTCGTTCCACTAAACTCCAGCGAGGAATCTCAGCTAAATATAAAAAGATTCTTAAGGGGCTTAACAGGGTCAATGCTGAGGAGGACGTTTCCGTCATGGAGGAGCCTAAGACCCTAAACTGAGGGGAGGCCATCGTTACCAGGCCTTGTGGTAATATTGCTGGATTGTTAACCAAACAACCCAGGTAATGTTCTGGGGACCTGGGATCGAGTCCCGCCACAGCAGATGGTGAAATTTGAATTCAGTAAAGATCTGGAATTAAGAATCTAAATGATTGCCAGTGATGATTGCTGGGAAAAACCCATCTGGTTCACTGATGCCCTTTAGGGAAGGAAACTGCCATCCTTGCCTGGTGTGGGCCTACACGTGACTCCAGACCCACAGCAATGTGAATGACTCTTAACTGCCCTCTGGGCAGCAAATGCTGCCTAGCCAGCAACACCCTCGTCCCATGAATGAGAGAAGAAAAAGGGACCACGCTGCGCTGTCTCAGAAAAAAAGGGCACCGATTTAAGACTGAGATGAGGAGGGATTTCTTCTCTCAAAGGGTTGAGTGCCTTTGGAACACTTTCTGACAGAGAGCTGTGCGGGGGGTTGCTGGGTCCTATTTAGGGCTGAAATGGGTAGATTCTGGATCGGTCAGGAAATTGAATGGTAAGTAGGGAGAAAGTGGACCTGATGGGATTGGTGGGGTGTGCGCGTGCGTGTGTGTGAAAAGTCCCTCCTCCTATTCCTTACAGCTACAACCTTACCAAATGGGAAGTGCAGCTGAAGGGATGGAATTGGGTTGGTGGATGAGGTTGTTGGGCAGGGCGGGGTGGACATCTCTTCTCTATGTGTCTGTCACTAAGCACCAGCTGTGCCCAAAATCTAGCCTCCCCCGCCCCTAGATAATAAAATGTGAGGCTGGATGAACACAGCAGGCCAAGCAGCATCTCAGGAGCACAAAAGCTGACGTTTCGGGCCTAGACCCTCTGATGAAGGGTCTAGGCCCGAAACGTCAGCTTTTGTGCTCCTGAGATGCTGCTTGGCCTGCTGTGTTCATCCAGCCTCACATTTTATTATCTTGGAATCTCCAGCATCTGCAGTTCCCATTATCTCCCCCGCCCCTACTTTGGGACAAAAAGATGGGAGATGTGAGAGGACGATCCTGGGCTCTGGTTGCGTCGGATGAAGATTTAACAAGATGCTCAAAACAATCGGGCGTTTCAACTGAGGAAATAAGAAGGGACAGTTTTCCCTTCCAGAGAGTCAGTGTTGGAAACAGACCCTTCGGCCCAACTAGTCCATGCTGTCCAAAACTAAACTAGTTCCACCTGCCTGCGCTTGGCCCATAACCCTCCAAACATTTCATATTCATGTACTTATCTTTAGATATGAACCATTAAATATGATTTCATTTAAATACAAACTGGCCTAGTTGGGAGGTTTAGGGAAGGAATTCCAGGAAGCTGAGGAAGAATCATACAGCATGGTAACAGACTCTTCATTCCAACCAGAGCATAAACTACTCCCACCTGCCTGCTCCTGGCCTGTATCCCTCCAAACCTTTCCCTATTCCTGTGCTTATCCAAAAAGTGTCTTTTAAACGCTGTAAATGAACCCACACCCACCATTACCTCTAGAAGTTCATTCCACACATGAACCCCTGGTGCCCCTTCATGTCTTTTTAAAGGTCTTTCTCCTCTCACCTTAAAAAATACGCCAAGTCTCAAAATACCCCACCTGAAGGGAAAGACACCTACTAGTCTCCTTACCTACGGTCCTCATGACTTTGTAAACCTCTATAAAAGATTACCCCTCAACACTCCCAGCCTCCCCTAATGGCTCAAACCCTCCATTCCCAGCAACATCCTGGCAGATCTCTTCTGAACCCCCTCCAGCTCAATAATAACGGAGGGCGACAAATCAAAGAGAACCAGGAAGTTTGATACGATCTGGAGTGCAGTGCTGGGTGGAATCCAAGTCAACAGAAACGCCCAAAACTGGATGTAAAAAGGAGGACTGCATGAAAGCGTCACGGGTCTAACAAAAGCTGAAGTGAACAACTTGTTCGGAACAGGGAGTTCGGGCTGAGTGATCCTCCTCCCGCGTTGGGAGTTTCAACACTGGCGCTTTCGAATAGTCCACGTGCCAGCATTCAGCAGCGACGCCAGCTTGCAGTGTGCGGGCCGAGATCAGAAGCAGATTAACTGCATTGACTCCGGTGCTTGGTCAGGGACAGGAGTGTGTGACTACCAGCGAAGCAGGTACAGGGATCCAGGAGGCAGTGCTGAAAGCAGCCTCAGCCCTTCAGCTGATCTAACAGGTTTGAGGCTCGTGTGGGGGAAGAGTAGGAAAGTAGGAGTAATCTTCCTGTGGTACAGGGAGCCATTGAAGAGCAGGGAGAAAAGAAAGAGAAACGCAGACGTAATGGGAGACAGTGTAGTCAGGGGAATAGACGCTGTTCTCAGTGACTAGGATCAAAAGTCCTGAAGGCTGGATTGCGTGCCTGGTGCCTGGATTCAGGATATCTCATCTGGGCTGCAGAGGAATGGGAGAGGACGATCCAGTTGTCGCAGTCCATGCAGGGACCGAAGATATTGGTAGAACGAGGCCTTACTGAGGGAATGTGAGCAGTTAGGGATTAAATTGGAAAGCAGAACCAAAATAAAACCTCTGATGACTTCCTGAGCCACAACGAAATTGGCACAGGGCCTACAAGATTAAAACGCGTGGCTCAAGGATGGTGTGGGAGAAATGGGTACCGACGCGTGGGATACTGGGTGTCAGTCCTGGGGAAAGAGGGAGCTGTTCTGATGGAAAGGGCTCCACCCGAAGCATGCTGGGACCGGAGTCCTGGCGAATCGCATTAACTACTGTTGGGGTCACTGTTGGCGGGCGGGCAGCGGAATTCAGTCGCTTGAAAAATTATGGAAAGAGTTGCAGCTGGCACTCAGTAGAAGTAATCAGTTTCCACAACAAGCAACACCCCGAAGAGTACGGAAATGGTGACGAATTTAATTTCAGGCACAGCAGATAAAGGGACAACTATCGTTGGGGTGGGGGGTGGGTAAGGAGGAGAAGAGACAGCCACTGAGGAAGTTGTACTTAAATTGAAATTGGCAGGCATGATGCTGGGGATATCACAGAGATGTTACAGGGACAGGGTCTGGGTGGGATGCTCTTTGAGGGGGTCACTGTGCCCCCAATGGGCCGAATGACCTGCTTCCACACTTGTACGGATTGTGTCACGTTAGGGGCAGGTGGTGTAGACTATGTGGTAGAACTGAGGAACCACAGTTACTACATTTAAAAAGGTACGCGGACAGCCACAGGGATAGGAAAGACTTAGAGGGATACGGGCCAAAGGGGACCAGTTCAGGTTAGGAAACCCAGTCGGCACGGACGGATTGGGCCCGTTTCTGTGCTCTTTGACAGGTGGTGTTGAAGAAGCAAGGGTACTGAAGGACTTTGGCACGCTGGCCTTCGTCAGTCAGGGCATGGAGTATAGAAGTTGGGAAGTTGAACAGGATGTTGGTGAGGCCACACTTAGAGTACCGTGTTCAGTTTCAGCCACTTTGCTATAGGAAGGGTGTTATTAAACTGGAAACAGTGCAGAAGAAATTTACAAGGACGGCGCCAGGGCTGAAGGGTCTGAGTTACAGGGGGAGGTTGGACAAGCTGGGGTTTGTTTCGGTAGAGCACAGGAAACTGAGGGGGTAATCTTGTAGAAGTATAGAAGATCATGACTTGCATGGATAGGGGAGGCGAGTGCACTCAGTCTTTTTCCCAGGGTTGGAAATCGAGGACTGGACGGCATCAGTGTTAGGTAAGAGGGGAAAAGAATACATGGAAACCTGAGGGACAAGTTCTTTTTTTAAAAAAACACAGAGGGTGGTAGATATGTGGAATGAGCCGCCAGCAGAAGGGGTTGAGGCTGGTACATTAACAACATTTAAAAGGCATTTGGACGAATACATGGATAGGAAAGGTTAAGAAGGATATGGGCTAAGTGAAGGGAAACGGGGTTTGACATTTGGGTTAGCATGGACCAGTTTGGGCCAAAGGGCCTATCTCTGTGCTGTAGGACTCCAGGACCAGCACAGGCTAGGAGAGTGGACAAAGAAGTGGCAGATGGAATGTAATGTGGGAAAGTGTGACGTTATGTACTGTGGTAGGAAGAACAGAAGCCCAAACTATTTTGTAAATGGGGTAAGGCTTCAGAAATCAGAAGCACAAAGGGTCTTAGAAGTCCTTGTTCAAGACCCTCTTAAGGTTATTGCTGAGGTTCAGCTTGCAATTAGAAAGGCAAATGCAACGTTGGCATTCATTTCAAGAGGGCTAGAATACAACAGCAGGGATGAAGTGCATAAGGCTCTGATCAGTTTGCATTTGGAATTTTGAGAGCAGTTTTGGGCCCTGTGTCTAAGGGAGGATGTGCTGGCTGTGGAGAGGGTCCAGAGGAGGTTTACAAGAACGACCCCGCGGATGAGGGCCTTGTCGTACGAGATGTAGTCGAGGACTCTGGGTCCGAGCTCGATGGAGTTTAGGAGGACGTGAGGGGAGGCGGAGAAGGAATCTGACTGAAACATACAGTTTACAAGGGGCCTGGGGAGAGTGGGTGTGAAGAGGATGTTTCCATTAGGAGATGAGGACCCAAAGGCACAGCCTCAGAGTGCACATAGAAAAGTACAGCACAGTACAGGCCCTTCAGCCCACGATGTTGTGCCGTGGAATAATCCTAATCCAAAAATAAAATAACCTAACCTACATTCCCCTCAATTCACTGCTGTCCATGTGCATGTCCAGCAGTCGCGTAAATGTCACTAATGACTCTGCTTCCATGACTAACACTGGTAAACTATTCCATGCGCTCACAACTCTCTGGGTGAAGAACCTCCCTCTGACGTCTCCTCTATACCTTCCTCCTAACACCTTAAAACTATGACCCCTCGTGGCAGTCAATCCTGCCCTGGGGAAACGTCTCTGGCTATCGACTCTATCCATGCCTCTCATTACCTTGTACACCTCGATCTGGTCACCTCTCTTCCTCCTTCTCTCCAGAGAGAAAAGTCTGAGCTCGGTCAACCTCTCCTCGTAAGACAAGCCCTCCAGTCCAGGCAGCATCCTGGTAAACCTCCTTCGCACCCTCTCCAAAGCCTCCACATCTTTCCTATAATAGTGTGACCAGAACTGAACACGATATTCCAAGTGTGGTCTCACCAGGGTTTTGTAGAGCTGCAGCAAAACCTCGCGGCTCTTAAACTCAATCCCCCTGTTAATGAAAGCCAAAACACCATATGCTTTCTTAACAACCTTATCCACCTGGGTGGCAACTTTGAGGGAGCTATGCACTTGAACACCAAGATCCCGCTGTTCCTCACACTGCCGAGAATCCCGCCTTTAATCCTATATTCAGCATTTAAGTTTGACCTTCCAAAATGCATCGCTTTGCATTTATCCAGGTTGAACTCCATCTGCCATTTCTCAACCCAGCTCTGCATTCTGTCAATGTCTCGCTGAAGCCTGCAATAGCCCTCGATACTATCAACAGCACCTCCAACCTTTGTGTCATCAGCAAACATACTAACCCACCCCTCAACCTCCTCATCCAGGTCATTTATAAAAACTACAAAGAGCAGAGGCCCAAGAACAGAGCCCTGCGGGACACCACTCAGCAGTAACCTCCAGGCAGAATACTTACCATCTACAACCACTCTCTGCCTCCTGTCAGCCAACCAATTCTGAATCCAGACAGCCAAATCACTCTGTATCTCATACCTCCTGACTTAGGTGAAGGGGCAACCCTTTAGAATTGAGCTGAGAAGGAATTCCTTCAGTCGGAAGGAAGTGAGTCTGTGGAACTCATCACTGCAAGTGGATGCGGAGGCCACAGCATCAAGCACATTTAAGGCAGAGATATACAGGTTCTCGGTTGATTAGGTTATCGAGGGATACAGGAAGAAAGCAGGAGGATGGGTCTAAAAACATTTCTGCCGTGATGGAAAGGCACAGCAGACTAGATAGAGCAATAGCCTAATCCTGCTGCCTTGCGACTGGCCTCAAACGAGGTCTACCAAATTGTACAGCAGCATTTCCCACCTACTACTTGTCTCACAGACCCAAGGGTTCGCAGGGCCTTTACTTTCATTTGTGGGATGTGGGTGTTGCTGGCCAGGTCAATGGTTATTGTGGCGTATCTGGAGTCACACGAACGCCACATGAGCTGAGAATGGCAGTTTCCTTCCCAGAAGCCATTAGTGAGCCAGGTGGAGTTTTTTTCCGCCCTGAGAACGCTCATCATTGGACTCTTAATGTCAGATTTTGCTTTGATTTAGATGTGAACCTGGGCTTCCGGAACACTAACCGAGTCTCTGGACTAATAGTCAAACGATACTGCCAATTTTCCACCTACCCTGTCAAATCCCTGGTCCTCCAGTCGCCTTCCGAGGACCTCCCCGATTCCCGCTAGGCACCGGACGGACTTCTCCCCCATGGGCTCAGCCACAAAATCTCGGTGTTTCTGTGAAGTGGTCATCCTGCTGTGTTTTCAATGCTGGTAGCCACAGAGCATAAAATCAATACCTCAAATAGGTTCAAAGTTTAAGAAACTTCAATACACGGTCGCAAGCTCTGAGACTCCCTTTCAGAAGTGACTTGTAACTTTAACAGCCTTAAGTACATGGCACAGTTAAATCCAGCAGTTTTTATGCACAAACGCACTCAGAAGTCAGGCTACTAACTGCAAAGCTTCATTTGATGGGCAGATTTTGAGGGTGGCACCATCGTGCCAGTAAGTTTCTCTCTCTCTGTGTCACCTGCCTTCACAAAGTTGAGGAAGAAAAAATAGCAGCAGGTTGGAAATCCCCAACTGCCCCAGGAATGAGTTTCGTGCCCTCAATGGCTCAGAGACTAACACACCCAGAGTGTGAAAAGGAAAGCAAATCCCAGGGACAGTTCAGGTGGTAGGGAGAGCTGTGAACAGAGGAACCGCACCCACTGAAAAACCCCTTCAAACGTTCTGCACTCAACTCTCCTCCGACAGGTGCAACCACATCTCACCTCTCCCTCCCATGCACCGACGACCCACCCACCCTATTATCTTCTCCTGTTGCAGCATCCTGTCTTCCCACCTCCCTCTTCTATCGCTCCACCCTTTTCCTCACCCCACCACCCACTATGACGGCCCGTGTCCACTGTCCAGCCCCACACCTTGACGACCCCCCCCCCCCGGCTTCTGATCTCTCCTTGTTCCCCTCCATCTCCCCCCACCAACACACTCCATTCCATCACCCCTCCCCCCACAAATTCCATTCCACCCCACCCCCCCCTCGCCCCATCCCCACCCACCCCACCACACCCCCTCCCCGCCACACCCCCCCCCTCATCCACACCCCCCCCCCTCATCCACACCCCCCCCCTCATCCACACCCCCCCCCTCATCCACACCCCCCCCCCTCATCCACACCCCCCCCCTCATCCACACCCCCCCCCTCATCCACACCCCCACACCCCCCCCCTCATCCACACCCCCACCCCCCTCATCCACACCCCCACACCCCTCATCCACACCCCCACACCCCTCATCCACACCCCCACACCCCCCCCCTCATCCACACCCCCACCCCCCCCCCCTCATCCACACCCCCACCCCCCCCCCTCATCCACACCCCCCCCCCTCATCCACACCCCCCCCCTCATCCACACCCCACCCCCCTCATCCACACCCCACCCCCCTCATCCACACCCCACCCCCCTCATCCACACCCCCACACCCCACCCCCCTCATCCACACCCCCACCCCCCTCATCCACACCCCCACCCCCCTCATCCACACCCCCCCCCCTCATCCACACCCCCACCCCCCTCATCCACACCCCCACCCCCCTCATCCACACCCCCACCCCCCTCATCCACACCCCCACCCCCCTCATCCACACCCCCACCCCCCTCATCCACACCCCACCCCCCTCATCCACACCCCCTCCCCCCTCATCCACACCCCCGCACCCCCCCCATCCACACCCCCACACCCCCCCCCCTCATCCACACCCCCACACCCCCCCCCCTCATCCACACCCCCACACCCCACCCCCCTCATCCACACCCCCACCCCCCTCATCCACACCCCCACCCCCTCATCCACACCCCCCCCCCTCATCCACACCCCCACCCCCCTCATCCACACCCCCACCCCCCTCATCCACACCCCCACCCCCCTCATCCACACCCCCACCCCCCTCATCCACACCCCCACCCCCCTCATCCACACCCCCTCCCCCCTCATCCACACCCCCGCACCCCCCCCATCCACACCCCCACACCCCCCCCCCTCATCCACACCCCCACACCCCCCCCCCTCATCCACACCCCCACACCCCCCCCCTCATCCACACCCCCACACCCCCCCCCCTCATCCACACCCCCACACCCCCCCCCCTCATCCACACCCCCACACCCCCCCCCTCATCCACACCCCCACACCCCCCCCCTCATCCACACCCCCACCCCCCTCATCCACACCCCCACACCCCTCATCCACACCCCCACACCCCTCATCCACACCCCCACACCCCCCCCCTCATCCACACCCCCACACCCCCCCCCTCATCCACACCCCCACACCCCCCCCCTCATCCACACCCCCACACCCCCCCCCTCATCCACACCCCCACCCCCCTCATCCACACCCCCACACCCCCCCCCCCTCAGACTGTTACTACTATTATTACTATTGTTGCTGTTGCTGTTCCTCCCGCTCACGTCGCTCCCGCCAAACGACTCCCTCCCACCGGCCCCGTACTTTAAACCCTTCCCCCCGCACTACTTCCGGTCGCGCCGGGCCTGGGGAACGGAGGCCGTTGTCAGGGCCGGCCCGCCCGCTCCTTTCGATCCCCCCCGCCACCAACCCCATTAACCGACCCGGCGGCTCACTGCGGGCAGCGACTGGCGGAGCAAGAAGAAAGCGCCCGGTGTTGAGTGATGAGCGGGGTAAGGCGTTGCGGGGGAATGTTTAGGAGGACGGAACGGAAGCCGGCCCCTTGTCGTGGGCGGCGGAGGTGCCGATGCCGGTGGGAGATGGCAATCGGACCGGAAGTTGCGTTGGCGGGCGGGGACGGAAACGAGGGACGGACCGGAAATAGGGTGGCGGGCCGAAAGAAGGACGGACCACATCCCTCCTTCCTCTGTGAAGATGGCGGCCGCGAGGTGGAGGTGAGTGGGTCCCAGCGCCGGGAGAGGGTCGGGGTTGGGCCTCACCCCGAGGCCCAGCCTGGCTCCTGGTATCTCCCGTTATATCCGGGGGGTGGCCTCCACTACCCTCTCCGCTTGTCCCTCCCCGCTATTCGGCTGTGGGAGCCCTCACCGTTTGAGCATCATTCACAACTTTCGCTTTTGCAGCTCAACGCCCGTTAAATTTCTGATTTTTTTCTCCTCCTCCTTCAAGCACGTACTGCCTGGGGTCATTAGAACCCCCTCGGGTTGGGAAGCAGGCCCTTCAGCCCATCGAGTCTACACTGACCCCCTCACCAAACAGCAGCACCCAGCCCCCTAGCCCTATCTCCACATTTCCCACGGCCAACACACTCTAACCTTTACACCTTTGGACTGTGGGAGCAAACCCCACCGCAGACACGGGGAGAACGTGCAAACTTCACACAGACAGTCGCCCGAGGGTGGGATCGAACCCGGGTCCCTGGCGCCGTGAGGCTGCAGTGGTTAAGCGCCGAGCCACCGTGCTGCCCGCCTACTGCCCCTGGTCTAACCGGGCCTGAGCCGGTTCAGCTACCGCCGTCTAATGAGAGCGGGTGTTTTCGGGCTGGGGTCATTTCAGAGGGCGCTGAAGATTGTACCGTTGGTGCGGGTCTGTAGCCCAATGTCGATCACGTAGAGTCACGCAGCACAGACACAGACTGTTCAGTCCAACGCCGACCAAATATCCTAAACTGATCTACTCCCATTTGTCAGCATTTTGCCCGTATCCCTCTTAAACCCTTCCTATTTGTTTAACTGTACCAGCCTCCACCACTTCCCTCTGGCAGCTCATTCCACACACGCACCACCCTCTGTGTGAAAAAGTTGCCCCTCAGGTTCCTTTTAAATCTTTCCTCTCTCACCTTAAACCTATGCCCCTCTAGTTTTGGACTCCCCTCCCCTGGGGAAAAGACCTTGACTATTCACCCTATCCATGCCCCTCGTGGTTTTATAAACCTCTATAAGGTCACCCCTCAGCCTCCAGTTGCTCGAGGGAAGATAACCTCAACCTATTCAGCCTGTTCCTATGGGCTCAAACCCTCCAACATCCTTCTGAATCTTTTCTTAAACCCTTTCAAGCTTCACAACATCTTGCCTATAGCAGGGGACACCAGAAAAT
This sequence comes from Stegostoma tigrinum, assembly GCF_030684315.1. Lineage (NCBI taxonomy): Eukaryota > Metazoa > Chordata > Chondrichthyes > Orectolobiformes > Stegostomatidae > Stegostoma > Stegostoma tigrinum. The sequence goes on along the minus strand of NC_081395.1, from coordinate 7,278,842 downwards.
TGAACGCAGTATTCCAAAAGTAGCCCTAACCAATGTCCTGCCCAGCCGCAACATGATGCCCTCTGGCTGCTGCCATTTTCTTTGAGTTAATGTTTGAGCACTGTCCCACGGTCATGTCAGTGTCTCTCTCCTGCAGGTCATACTGTATTCCAAGCTGAAGGTGTTGGCAGGAGCCCGAGATGTCCCAGGCAACGAAGAGGAAACATGTGGTAAAGGAGGTTCTGGGAGATTATGATCCGCCCTCCGAGATACAACAGATTGTGCGGGTAAGAGGGTACCCAGGGACAAGTACAGCTGGGCCACATTGAGAGATACCGAGGGACCTTAATACCACTTTCACTGGGATACAGGTCTCTATTGCGCGCGCTGTCCCCTCTCTCTGTCTCTTGAGCGTGCGTGCTCTCCTCTCTCTCTCTCTCTTTCCCTCTCTTGCGCGCGCATGCTGTCTCCCCCCCCCGCCACCCCCCCCCCCCCCCCCCCCCCCCCCCCTTCACGTGCACTCGCTCTCGTGACAGCTTGGGGTCCCACAGGCAAACATGCACGAATGCTCACTGGGCTACGTGTCCGGTACACAGACACGCACTCTCACTGGCATACGGGCCCCGTGCGTGTGCCCACTAAGATTTGGACCATTCACGTAATTGCCTGCGAGGAGGAGGTAGAACCTGCCTTGAAACTTACAGCCAGCCAAGTGGACCTGGCGCTGATCTTCGGTGTCCGGAATCCAGGCTGGTCACGGATCACTGGGCTATCCTGACCTTTATACTTGCTCGCAAACAAACCGAGTCACCTGACAGATTTCCGTACCCCGTCCGGCCTTCTCTGTGCCTAGGAATTACACACAAGTGCAGCTCCTCGCCAGAAGGGGCTGGGAGTTTTCACACCTTCAATTACTGTGCCTAGTCAAACCTTTCTACGCGTCCCCCATAATCTTATCACCCGTTTAGCTTCTGTTAATCATCTCCAAACTTATCACATTAGGATCCCTCTGTGCAATCCACATTTCTTCTAGGGTTGATTTGATTTGATCAGTAAAGTGCAGAACATAAGCGAGTTAAAGTTGAATCTTAAAGTGACCTTCTTAGTGTCAGCTGTAGGTTACGATCAGCTCAGAGATTTGCCACCTTCCTGCTCTTGGCCTGTCTCAATCTTGCCCCCTAATTTCTGACTCGTGCTGGGGCCGGCGGGGGCTTTCACAGACACTGGGTGCCCCCCCCCCATTCCATGTGATTGGAGCAAAGTGTTTCAGGGGGCTATTTGACTGCAGAAGCCTTCGCGGCTGGGCTGTTCCACTGGGGCATGGACATGGGACACTGTAACGGCATAGTGTTCATATCACTGGACTGCTCATCCAGGGGCCTGGGGTAATGGTGCAAATCCCAGCTGGTGGTATGTAATTTCAGTGAATGACGTTAATGGTATGACATTGATTAACAATTCTGGAATATAAAATTAGTTTCAACAATCAGGAGACCATCCCAGAGCCGTGCAGCACAGAGACAGACCCTTCGGCCCAACCAGTCCGTGCTGACCATAATCCCCAAACTAAACCAGTCCCACCTGCCTGCTCCTGGCCCATTTCCCTCCAAACCTTTCCCTGTTCATGCACTTATCCAAATGCCTTTTAAACGCTGTAACTGTACCCACACCCACCACTTCCTCCGGAAGCTCATTCCCCACACGCACCACTGTCTTTGTTTGTAAAACATTGCCTCTCCCCTCATGCCTTATTTAAACCTCTCTCCTGTCACCCTAAAAATGTGGCCCCTAGTCCTGAAATCCCCTGTCCTAGGGAAAGAACAGCTATCTTCTCCTAACGCCTCATGCTTTTATTATAAGGTCACCTCTCAATATCCCACACTCCAGTGAAAAAAGTCCCAGGCTTTCTTCATACCTGAAACCCTCCAGTCCCAGCGACATCCTGGTAAATCTCGTCTGAACCGCCTCCAGCTTCATAACGTGCTTTCTGTAACTGGGCGACCAGAACTGGACACAGTGCTCCAGAAGAGGCCTCACCAATACAATGTGAATATGATGTCCCCGCTCCTGTCCTCCAAGGCGTGAGCAATGAAAGCAAGCGTGCGAAACGCCTCCTTAATCACCCTGTCCGTTGCCTTAAAAACGCACCTGGCTCACTAACACTGGGCCTTGGCACGTGACTCCAGACCCACAGCAACATGGTGGACACTTAGTTGCCCTCTGAAACGGCCCTGATCATGCTCAAGGTCCCTCGGGGCTGGTAATCAACAGCAGGCCCTGACCAGGTAAGGGATGGCAGTTTCCTTCCCTAAAGGGCATGAGTGAACCAGGTGGGGTTTTTCCGACAGTCGGCAATGACAGCGTTGACTACCCCCGAGCCTTTGGGGTGGTGCTGAGCGTCGCGTGATGCAGCGAGAGTGAGAAACCACGTGGCTTGGATCACCCTGAACCTTTAGCTGAAAGTTTTCACCCTCTGCCCCGTCAGGTCGCGCGCGCAAGTCTTCCAAAAGTTCAGATGTGGCAGAACGGTTTCTAACGCCGGAAGCGAGGGGTGCCGGTTGGTTGGCAAGGTGACCCTGATTGGCGGATCTGTTGCCGCAGAGATAGGCCCAGGGAGCAGCTGGCTCCCCTGCGCTGTCGCGATGGTTTGGAGTGTGGCATTCTTGCATTGGGTCCTGACGTTGTGACGGTCCAAGGGGAGCACCTCTTCTCTCTGCCGTTGGGTGCCGCATGGCGCTGTCCATTTGCCCGAGTGCCCTCTACAGGCTTCTTGTCGGCTCCCCCTAACTACAGGTGCTCGGCTCGCCAGGGAACAACCTGCACGAGGTGGAGACGGCCCAGGGGGAGCGGTTCCTCGCCAGCATGCCGACCAAGTTTCGCAAGAACATCTGGATCAAGAGGGGTACGAGCGCGTTGGTGGGGGCGGATCTGCATAAGCTTCACCTCAGTCTGTTGGCGGGCAGGACCTGGCGTTGTGTGTGTGTCTGTGTGTGTGTGTCTGTGTGTGTGTGTCTGTGTGTGTGTGTCTGTGTGTGTGTGTCTGTGTGTGTGTGTCTGTGTCTGTCTGTGTCTGTGTCTGTCTGTGTCTGTGTCTGTCTGTGTGTCTGTGTGTCTGTCTGTGTGTGTGTGTCTGTGTCTGTCTGTGTGTCTGTCTGTGTGTCTGTGTCTGTGTGTCTGTGTCTGTGTGTGTCTGTGTGTGTCTGTGTGTGTCTGTGTGTGTCTGTGTGTGTGTCTGTGTGTGTGTCTGTGTGTGTCTGTGTGTGTCTGTGTGTGTGTCTGTGTGTGTGTCTGTGTGTGTGTCTGTGTGTGTGTCTGTGTGTCTGTCTGTGTGTCTGTGTGTGTGTCTGTGTGTGTGTCTGTGTGTGTGTCTGTGTGTGTGTCTGTCTCTGTGTGTGTGTCTCTGTGTGTGTGTCTCTGTGTGTGTGTCTCTGTGTGTGTGTCTGTGTGTCTGTGTCTGTGTGTCTGTGTCTGTGTCTGTGTCTGTGTGTGTGTCTGTGTGTCTGTGTCTGTGTGTGTGTCTGTGTGTCTGTGTGTGTGTGTCTGTCTGTGTGTGTGTGTGTCTGTCTGTGTGTCTGTCTGTGTGTCTGTGTGTGTGTCTGTGTGTGTGTCTGTGTGTGTGTCTGTGTGTGTGTCTGTGTGTGTCTGTGTGTCTGTGTGTCTGTGTGTCTGTGTGTCTGTGTGTCTGTGTCTGTGTCTGTGTGTCTGTGTGTCTGTGTGTGTGTGTGTCTGTGTGTCTGTGTGTGTGTCTGTGTCTGTGTGTCTGTGTGTGTGTGTCTGTCTGTGTGTCTGTCTGTGTGTCTGTCTGTGTGTCTGTCTGTGTGTCTGTCTGTGTGTGTGTCTGTGTGTGTGTCTGTGTGTCTGTGTGTGTGTGTGTCTGTGTGTCTGTCTGTGTGTCTGTCTGTGTGTCTGTCTGTGTGTCTGTCTGTGTGTCTGTCTGTCTGTGTGTGTGTCTGTGTGTCTGTGTGTGTGTGTGTGTCTGTGTGTCTGTGTCTGTGTGTCTGTGTGTGTCTGTGTGTGTGTCTGTGTGTGTGTGTGTGTCTGTGTGTGTGTGTGTGTCTGTGTGTCTGTGTGTCTGTCTGTGTGTCTGTCTGTCTGTGTGTGTGTCTGTGTCTGTGTGTGTGTCTGTGTGTGTGTCTGTGTGTCTGTCTGTGTGTCTGTCTGTGTGTCTGTGTGTGTGTCTGTGTGTGTGTGTGTGTCTGTGTGTGTGTGTGTGTGTGTGTCTGTGTGTGTGTCTGTGTGTGTGTCTGTGTGTGTGTGTGTGTCTGTGTGTGTGTCTGTGTGTGTGTCTGTGTGTGTGTGTGTGTCTGTGTGTGTGTCTGTGTGTGTGTCTGTGTGTGTGTCTGTGTGTGTGTGTGTGTCTGTGTGTGTGTCTGTGTGTGTGTCTGTGTGTGTGTCTGTGTGTGTGTCTGTGTGTGTCTGTGTGTGTGTGTGTCTGTGTGTTGGTGGGGGCGGGTGGTCGGGGTGCAGCTTAATGCGAGGCAAGGTCCCTTTGGAATGGGCAGGGTGAGTGTATTGGCTCTGGCCAGCCACTCAGTTTGGGGGCAATTAGGGAGGAGCGACAAATGCAGGCCCAGCCAGCGATGCGCGTGTACTGTGCAAAAAGTTCAACAGAGGGTGAATGAAAGATTTTTTTTTGGGGGGGGTGGTGGGGGGCAGTGCTAGGATTGGGGTTTCCACTCTGACCTGAGAGTCACTGCTGGAACCTGGGAAGTTGAGGGTTATTGACTGTGTGTGTGGCGGTGTGGGGGGGGGGGGGGGGGTGTGGGGAGTGGGGAGGCAATGGTCTCTCTGTGAGATTATCCATGTTTGGTCTCTCTTCCGTTCCCCACCACCCACCCTCGCTTTGCCAGGCGACTTCCTAATCGTGGACCCCATCCAGGAAGGTGAAAAGGTGAAAGCTGAAATTAACTCGATCCTGTACAAGGAACACATCAAGCAGCTTAGGAAAGACGGGCTCTGGTAGGACACTCAGCTTGGGTCGCGAGGCCAAGCAGCGAATGAAACCCAAAGGGGATTCGCGCCGGGGTGGTGCCTTTTTGTGGGGATGTGGGTGCTATATGGGGGATCGAGAGCCCTGGGCTCGCGTTCGGGGAAGCATGCTTCGAGTTGGGCCGGGCTGCTTTTGAAATCTTTCACAGGTCCAGTGACGGTGCCTGGAATGTGGCTACTCTCTTATCGTGGAATAATAGCGTTTTACTAATAACTGAAGGAAATCTGCCCTCCTAACCTGGTCTGGCTGTAATGAGAGTCCACTCCCTGGACTATGGGGTTGGCTCTTAACTGCCTCATATCAATAATTCAAGAGCAATTAAGGTCAGTGCTGAGGGAGTGTAGTGCCACTGGACGGTTGGCACCGAGAAAGCACAGCGCTGTCGGAGGGTCGGCGATGGGCAGCAGCAGATATGCGTGTCTATGACTGTGACTGTCTGTTGGTGGAGATCCGCCCCTGACCCATGTTCCTTCTGGTCCTAACCCTGCAGGCCTGCCACTTTCTGTGACCCAGCAACAGAGTGCCCCGAGAGGTGAGTGCCCGGTTTCAATCCACGCCCTCAGGGGCTGAATCCCGAGGGTGAGAGAGACACACACAATGCCTGCCCTCTCTGCTTCCTTCAGCCATCACCTGGGATCTCCCCTGTCCCTTTGCAACGTTGCACCTCTGTGTCTGTCTGTCTGCCTGCTGTGGGAGTGAGGGCATGTTGCTAAATGTGATAAACTGCAGCACACTGACTTGGCACAGGCTGGTGAAAGAGACTCTTTGCCTGACCTGTGCGTGTGCTTGTGTGTTTGTGGGGCTCAGCAGACAGTGAACGCTCGTTTACCCTTGTCTCAGCTCCTCTGCTGCTGATAGCCTCAGCCCTGCATTTGTTCCTTGCAGAATGAAGTATTCTGACACACTCCTGACTGGTCTCCCCCTGCCTTTTCAAGACCCTGCTGCCAGCATTTCAATGGGACTGAGTCACATACTGTATTACTCACCTGCATTCATGCTCTGATTGGGAGATCACCCAGTCTTCAAAATTCCTGCCTTTATCTCCAAACCCTGTGTACTCTCATCCAGAGATAATGGGAACTGCAGATGCTGGAGAATCCCAAATAACAAAGTGTGAAGCTGGATGGACACAGCAGGCCAAGCAGCTTCTCAGGAGCACAAAAGCTGACGTTTCGGGCCTAGACCCTTCATCAGAAAAGCTGAAGAAGGGTCTAGGCTCGAAACATCAGCTTTTGTGCTCCTGAGAAGCTGCTTCTCCTGCTGTGTTCATCCAGCTTCACACTTTGGAATCTTGTACTTTCATCCACTCTACCTCTGTATCGCCTCCTACACTGCTCGCCATCTTTCTCACCTCCTCCCTATCTCTGGTGATCTAACCCCAACAAATGCTGATAGTGAGCCCAGACCTGGCTGGATGGACTGAGCTCTGTTTTGCTATTTGTTTGCCTACGAGGTTAAGTCACTGAACATAATCACAAGAAGCTGCCAGTGTAAGTTTAATAAATAACGTAAATTTATTCCCCTTGAAAGGAAAGAAAAAGATTAATATAAATAACTATTGATAGTCGTTAAAAATACCAGAAATTGTTTCCACCCTTTTAGCCTTAGTGAAAGCTTACAGATACCTAAACTTCAGTGAATGCTCACCCTGTCTCCACTGTTAAAGTTCTTTATTCAGTTAGCACAACTGTAATCAATTTCTTGTCTGCCCTTTCTGCATTCACTTGACGCTATCTTTCAATTAACGTCTCCTTCTGAGATCCTTAAATTGCTAACAAAGCTCACCCAGTCCTTAACTTGGGTTCCCGAAACTCCACTTCCACATCCTTCTGCTTTTGGATTTTTTTTCAACAGCGACTGCGTTAAGAGATGGCTAACCTGCGTGAATGAGCCCTTTCTTCTGTGTGAATTATTTACTTCTGTGCCAACAAGTCCTGCACACCACCTTTTGAACAGTTTCTATCTATTGTTAGTGGACACACATGACAGCCACCCAGTTTTCTCTTCATGTTTCTAAAGCACTGAACTATAACAAAAGGGGTTTAAATACCTCACTTAATTACACAACCCAACTCTACTTCCAGAACTCAAACGTTTAAAGTAAAACAGTTTCCCCCTCTCCACTATACAAATCAATCTTAAAACTGTAACATGTTCTGCCACTTTAGAGCCCTTTCCAAATGAACCCCCTTCACCCTGTAACCCTCACAACTCCCTCCCTGTCCCTGTCACTTTCTCTTGCGCCCCTATCTCTGATTTCCCTCAACCCTTGCACCTTTCCCTATCTTTATAACCCTGGAATTCTTTCCCTAAGCCCCTCCGTCCCGCTCTCCTTAAAAGTGATATTGACCCCTTTTGGTGCCCTGTCCCTTCTAGCTCTCGCTCGGTGTGCTACTTTGTTCTAGAGTATACTTGTGATGTGCCTCGGGGGGGGATATTTCATTGCATGACAGGCTTCAGGTAAAGGAAGCTGCATTCTCTCTCTCTCTCTCTCTCTCTCTCTGTCTCCTGTTCCAGTAACACAAAGAAAGATGGAAGTAACCGGGGCTCGGAGGAAGAGTCGGGGGATGATTCGGAAGATGACAGTGACTTGTTTGTCAACACAAACCGAAGGAATTACGAGTATTCAGAGAGCGAGGACGAAGAGGATGACGAGGAGGAGCAGGGAGTTTAGAGGACAGGACAGCAGCAAATGCTTATTTTAATAACTGCAGACAAACCATTGATTTTTTTTATTCTCAAACACTGCAGAAGGGGCAAACGCGTCGTCTGGGTTTGCGGGGGAGAAGGAGAGGAGTCCTTTCTGCGTCTTACCCCCTCTCCCACTGCCTTGCAGCATGTTCCCCCTGCAGGTATCCATTTGAAACCTGTTCCTGCACCAGGCTGGCTGTGTCATTAATGCGTCTTCTGGCAGCTTGATCCTCCCCCCGCCAATGACCCCTGACAGCCAGTCCATCCCTGTTCACCTCCCCCACCCAATCAAATTGACTGAGGGGCTTTGGACCTCGATGACAGCCAGTTGATTGTGGGATAGGAGGCTAAATGGGACATTTGGCCGACTATTGGGAGGGTTGATGTTGTTTGTGTGTGCGCGCGCACACGCTGCAGTTGACCAGCTCGAGCCTTTAATCTTCCTGTCGCTTATGGAGCGATGCACTGAGAAGGGCAGCCTCTTATATTCTGGAGAGAATACCGTTTGTACTTAAAAAAAAAAAAATAAATATTGCTGAGAAATGAATGTTTTGTGCTGATGTGGAGTATTATTGCACTGCATCAATAGAGCTAGCCAGAAGAAATACAAAAGGCATGTGTTTTTTTTAAAAACTATTCATTTTGTGGGACGTGGGCATTGCTGGCTGTGACCAGCATTTCTTGCCCCTCCTACATTGCACTTTGAGAAGCTGGTGGTGAGCTGCCTTTTTGAACCACTGCAGTCCTCTGACCCACGATGGTATTAGGGAGAGAATTCCAGGATTTTGATCCAGTGACACTGAAGGAACGGTGATATGTTTCCAAACAGTGACTTGGAAGGGAACATGCAGGGGGTGGTGTTCCCATATATCTGCTTCCCTTGTCCTTCTAGATGGAAGTGATTTTGGAAAGTGCTGTCTGAGGATCTTTGGTGAATTTCAAACACCATCCCACCCAGTTGTTTCTCTCGCTGCGTGAGATTTTGGCTTAAACTTCAAGAAGTATCTCTTACCATTTCAGTATAAGCAGAAATTGTTGGAAAAGCCTCAGCAGTTCTGCCTACAGCTGTGGAAGCAAATCAGTTTAATGATATGATTTCTCTCCACAGATGCTAGCAGACCTGCTGTGGCTTTCCAGCAAATTCTGCTTTTGTTTCATCGAGATCAGAGTCACGCCCAGTCTGTCTCTGCTCACCCAGAATAGAGTCAAATTCTACAGCCTGTGCTGTGAAAAGCCAGGGGACTGTTGGGTCACGCACGCAGTTATGTGACACGGTCAAGAAAAAGAAAAGTGTCTTTTTATTAAATGTACAGAAGTAAAGCTCCAGACAGTAAATAAAACAGCAAAATCTAGCCAGTGACCAAATCTCTCCATTTCATTCCCCTCCCATAAAATAAATTCCCCCCCCCTCACATCGGTGCCAAAGTCCGGTCCTTGGGTCAACAAGTCTTATTTCGTTATCGTGTTTCTGTAAGAGAAAGCAAAGCGTCAGAATCTCAGCAAAGACCCCGTCCCCAAACAAATACGCAGCTGCAGACCATGCAGCCCCTCACCACTGATACTCAGCTTCAACTTCAATTCCCCAGAGACTAAAGACCTAATCCCCGCCTTAAATGTATTCAATGAAGACGAAGTGTTCAGAGACCCCGGGGTGAGGGAGATATTCACCTCCTCTGTCCTCATTGGTGGCTGGAGGTATGGGGTATCAAAGCTGAGACTGGTGCCTGCTTCCACCCACACCCCATATTTAAATATGGCCCCCCACCCCCAACCGAACAGGGGAAACAATCTCTCCGCTTCTACGCCTGTCCAAGGCCCTTCAGAATCGCACTCTTGTCTCAACACAACTGCATCCCGTTCTGCTAAACTTCAGAATATCTGGGGAGGTAATGGCATTGTGGTATGAATTGCTGGACTGTTAATCCTGAGACCCAGCTAACGTTCTGGGGATCCGGCTTCAAATCCTGCCATGGCGTATGGTGGAACTTGAATTCAATAAATATCCGGAATTAAGAATCTAATAATAACTGTGAATCCATTAACAATTGTCAGAAGATCCCATCTGATTCACTAATGCCTTTAGGGAAGGAAACTGTGATCCCCATCTGGTCTGGACCTACATGTGACTTCAGACCCACAGAAATGTGGTTGACTCTTAGCTGCCCTCTGGCCAATTAGGGAGGGGGCAATAAATGCTGCATTGCCAGCAATGCCCACATCCCATGAACAAATTTTTTAAAAATTGACTCCACCTCCCCCAGGGACCAGTGGAGTAAACACTCCGGTAGCCCTGTATCCTTCCTTGAAACAGTTATTTCAGAATCAGAAAGATCACAGCAATAGCACTCTGTTGCCCCAGGCTTGGCTCACGTACACATTCATGCTCTTGCCACTCCCGCTGAGGACGATGTAAGGAGTTTTCTGTGCTTTCTGCTTCTCCTGCAGGAGGGCCACGGTTCCCAACGGCGTATCGCTTGAACTCATTTTTCTCAGCAGCTGAAACAAGCACAACGCGAGAGGTGAACGCAAGGCAAAGACACAGCGGGAGGCAGGCTCCACCGGGCCTTTTGCGGCACAAGGATAGGGTCCTTCGGCCCGTCATCCGTTTATCTATCTGTTCTAACGCATTCCCCATTGTTTGCTGTGGTGCTTCAAAAGATCACCTGAATATTAAATGTCTCGAGGGTTCGTGCATCTACCACCTCTTCAGGCAGCCAGTTGCAGATCTCCATCACCCTCTGTGTGGGGCACACTTCCTCAAAGCCCCCTGCTCCTTACCTTAAAGCTGTGTCTGCTCACTGATCCCTCTACTAAAGGGAAAATGTTTCTCCCCATTTTATCACCCTCACGCAGCCCTCTCTTTTAAGGAAGAGGACTCAAACCTACACAGTCTCCCTCCATAGCTGAAATGCTCCAGTCCAGGTGACATCCTGGTGGATCACCTCCTAGCCCTCTGCTGTGCGATCCTGTCCCTGGAAAAGGAGCGGGGCTCGTGGGAGGAATCACTGATTGGCGACGCTCGGTCAGTCATTCTCCCTACCCCAAAAAACAGTATCTGACAGGATCAGCAGTGATGTGCGCAGCTCGGGTCCAAACGGCAAAGAATGGGTGCTCGGTGAGAGGGGAGGGGCAGGGAGAGACTTTCAAACTCACGTGCTCCTCTTCCAGTTTCTTCATGCGTTTTTCTGTCTTCATTTTGCCCGATCCTTTTCCGTGGAACCGGTGCGACAACTGTCTGAACGCCTGTTTTTAAACAAACGCAGCTTGCAAGGTGCACAAGGAAAACGGTGTCTACATTTCCACCACCAGCACTCCAGCTGCCCCACAAACCATCCACCAAACAATGTAACGCTTCTAAGGTTTTGGAATGGATTTGTAGCTCGGGTTGTGAATGTTGTGGTTGGTTGGCTCGATGATCTCACTTCTGGGTTCCCTCCACAGTGGGGTCATGCTCCAGGTTTCCCTGCAGAGACAGGCACGGGAGTTCCTAGAAGCCTGGAACTCCACAAAGAAAGCCAACAAACACATCGAGCTCAACCCCACATAGACGCCACTGCAAAGGACAGCCGGAAGTGAGGTAATCCAGCTCAACGGACTCCACAGATTTAAAAACCAGGCGGGAAAACACAACAGCGCTTTATCAGAGGCTACGCTGATGATGTTACGCAGCAGGGTAATGAAACGTCTGCGGGAAAAACAATGAGCCAGCTCAGCGAGCCGACCAACCTCCCTACCATCCCAGACAAAACAGCTCCAGCTGCTCAGCCTCTCCTTCAGCAATTACTCCCTTCCCCACTAACATACAGCAACAGAAGAGTGTACCATCGACAAGAAGCACTGCAGCAACACCCACCAGAAGATAGGAACACCACCCCCTGCAACTGATACAGAAATAGCCATTTGGCCATTTCATCAGTGCCACCGGATCAAAACCCTGGAGCTCCCCGACAGTGGGGGTGTGGATAAGAAGGTGTTTAGCATGCTTGCCTTCATTACTCACTCCTTCGAGTAAAAGGAGCTGCAATGTTGTATCGAGGTTTGCACAGGACGTTGGTGAGGCCTTTTTCTGGAGTACTGTGCACAGTTCTGATCTCCCTGTTACAGGGAGGGTATGGAGAGGGCTCAGAAAAGATTTACCAGGACGTTGCTGGGAACGGACAGCAAGATGTGAAACAAGCTAGGACCTTTTTCCACTGGAGAACACAGGAGGTTGAGGGGTGACCTTATAGAGGTTTACATAACCACGGAGGAGCAGAGATGAGGATTTTGTCCTAGCGTGGGGGAGTTCAAGACTAGGGGGCATATTTTTAAAGGTGAAAAGAGAAAGAATTAAGGACACAAGGGGCAACTTTTTTCCACAGAGGTGGATTGAACTGGCAGAGGGAGTGGTAGATGTGGGCACAGTTACAACATTAAAAAGACATTTGGATAAGAACATGAGTAGGAAAGGTCTGGAAGGATGTGGGCCAAGGCAAGACTAGTTTATTCTGGGGTTATGTTCGGCACAGATTGGTTCAACTGAAGGGTCCATTTCCATGCTGAATGACCTTACACTGCACAGACTGCAATGGTTCATGGTGGCAAGTTCTACAGGGACAGTAAAAACCAATTACCCACAAATTATCTTACTTAAAAAAACACCCAACAGGTTCGACACTGCGCTGGCAGGAAGAGGCTACATTACACCAACAGGAAAAAGATAAGGTGTAATTGTTAAAGGCTCAAAAAAAAAAGACAAAACTCGTAGAGAGGGAGCTTCATAAAACTAGGGTTTATGTCAAAGCGGGGCATGTGTTTCTACTGAGACTGATCACCACCTCAGGACATTCCAACTGAGCAAGTATTTTCAAGGTGTAGGTACTGCTGCAGCAGGGCGGTAGATTGCACACACACGCGCATGCACACAGGGTCGTGCAGACAATTTATATTCAGTGATGCAACGACGGCCAGGGGATTTTAATTGGGAGTGGTCACAAACTTAGACAGTATTGCGCTCTCCATGCTGACAGTGGCCTGGAGCGGGCTGTGGGACGGTGACATCCACCCTACCTCTTTCGGGGTCAGTCTCCTTCCAGATTCATCCACGTAATCTATCTTCACATCAGGCCGGTAAGCTTCCTTCTCCTTAAACTCCTGTGTGAAGCCACGATATTCCTCTCTCCGACTGTACTTGTCGTCTATCAACCTGGGTCATTGCATTATAAATCAGACACACAAACAGGTTCGGTCTGACCACAAGAACGCATGGGTTGAAAGTAAACAATGGTGCCAGCCCAAAATATTTAGAATTAATCATGAGCTACATGTGGCACACGGGAGGCGGTGATGGGGCTGTGCGTTAAGGGTAAGATGAACACAATCCTGGACTTCTCCTTAGCACACAATACAGCAACAGGTCAAATGGGAACACTGCAGCGAGTAACTCACCTCCTGGCTCTCCACGGCCTGTCCACTGTCAACAAGGCACAAGTCTAAAGGGGTGATGGAATATTTGTTCCACTTGCCCCAGGGCGGGGGCAGCTCCGACACCGCTCAGGAAGCTCGACACTATCCAGGACAAAGCAGCCCACCTGACTGACACCCCATCCATCGATTTACTCCCTCCACCACCAACGCTCAATCACAGCCGTGTGTACCGTCTACAAGATGCACGGCAGAAATCCACCCAGGCTTCTTACACAGCGGCATCCAAAATGAGGACCATCACCAGCCAAAAGGTCAAGGGCAGCAGATACATGGGGCCGCCCATTACCCAAAAGCTCCCCTCCAAGTCACCACCCCGACTTGTCGTTGCTTCGTTGGGTCTAAATCCTGGAATGCCAGGAGCTGCACTGTGGGTGCGAGGTCTGCAGGAGTGCATGGCTGAGGCTCTCGGCCACCTTCTCAATTAGGGAACGGCAATAAATGCTGGGCCCAGCCAGCCATCTTTTTTTTTTAAAGGTGTGGGCCTGTCTCACCCTGTTCCATGCCATCACCCCATTAACTAGCTGCTTACATCTTGTCCTCGATGGCGTAAACTGTTGATGGGAGAGTCTTCACTGAGGAACGCACTCGGGCGACTTTCTGCATTGTGGTATCGAGGAGACCTGAAACACAGGAAGGAGCAAGAGTTATGGAGGGTTCCTTGCTTACATTTTTTGTTCGAGGTGTGGGGGCACTGGGGAGGAGGACAGATCCTCCTTAACTCACATACACCCTGCCGCTGCGATCTCCCCACCTCCTCCAAACCTTCTGTCCTGAACGTCCCGTAACTTCACTCCCAGCACAGTTGGCTTTTCGGTTCTGAGACCCGCCAGTGCCCTCTCAGTCTGCTATCTGCCTGCCCGACCAAGACCTGCACCACCAGGAGAGGGGAGGGGGCAGGGGAGACTCCGACAATGCCAGGCTGGCAAGCCCCCGGCAGAAACGGGAGGGTGAAGCCTGACAGGTTCCCCGGTTTCCCAGCATCGTGTGGCACAGGAGACCATTCGGCCCTTCGGGTCTGTGACGGTCATTCTCCAGTCATCCCAGTCTCGTCGACCCAGCAGATAATCTCCACGTCGCGCATGAACCGAGCTTCCCTCCGACCCAAACCAATTTTCTGCAGGTTGCCGATCAGTCTGCTTCTGCTGCCCTTTCAGGCAGAGTATTCCACATCACAACATCTCCGTGGGCTCAACGTTCCCACTTCCCCTCTTCATCTGGTAATCTGCGTCCCTCTGGTGCCAGGCCCTTTTGCCCACTGCAAACAGTTTCTCTCTGAGTGAATTGATACAAACACTTCCCCGATTCTGGAAAGCTCAATTCAACTTCCCCCTTTAACCTTCCCTGCTCCATGGAGAATGATCATGCCTTCTCCACGGCTACCCAAGGCCCTGAGGTTGGGGACGTAGCAGGCCAGCACGAGAGAAAGGAGTGTGACCTCCTCAGGCCAACGTGCGGAGAAGGGGCTGGAGGGAATCCCTGGTCGATGCACCTGCCTTTGTTCCTGCAGAGATGCAGAGCAGCTGCCAGCCCGCAGTTCACAATGGGCTCCTCATCCAGGATCGTGGTGGACGTGGCTAAGAACTGAGGGGGGGGGGGGGGGGAGAAGAGGAGAGGAGGGGGAGAGAGAATGAATGAATGAATTTTGGAACAACTAACAAAACAGGGAAGCACAGAGTCATACAGCACAGAAACAGACCCTTCAGCCCAACCCGTCCATGCTGACCCAATATCCTAAATTAATCCAGTCCCATTTGCCAGCATTTGGCCCACATCCCTCCAAACCCTTCCTATCCATGTCCCCATCCAGATGCCTTTTAAATGCTGTAACTGTACCAGCCCCCACCACTTCCTCTGGCAGCTCGTTCCATACACACCACCGTCTGTGAAAAAGTTGCCCCTTCGGTCCCTGTTAAATCTTACCCCTCTCACCTTAAACCTTTACTCTCTAGTCTTGGACTCCCTTACCCTGGGGATAAAGACCTTCTCTATTCACCCTATCCATGCCCCTCATGATTTTATAAACCTCTATAAAAGGTCACCCCTCAGCCTCTGACATTCCAGGGAAAACAGTCCCAACCTATTCCTTATCACACAAACCCTCCAATCCAGCAACATCATTGTAAACTTTTTCTGAACCCTCTCAAGTTTAACAACATCCTCCCTATAGCAGGGAGACCAGTTTGAAGGCAGTATTCCTTCCAAACGTGGCTCTAACCAATGTCCTGTTCAGCTGCAACATGACCCTTCCAACTACCATACTCATTGCTCCAGCAGAGGCTGTGCAGAGACAGGGGGATGAACAGACTGCAAAGCCAGCCTGTCAGGCGCCCCTTAATGTGGGATTGATTCAGCCATCGTTTGCCTTACCTCCGGCTGCTTCTTCTCCTCGTCCAGATTCACCGTACTCCAGCCCACTGTCTCGTCTCGGTCCATCTCTATCTCGTCATCTGACAACTCCTTATTCTCCACTTCAAAATCCTGTACAGGGAACGTGACGGAGACACAGTAATGCTAGCGTTAGTTACACACACTCTCCTTGTCTCTGCTCCTTCTGTATCTGTTAGATACAGAGTAAAGCTCCCTCTACACTGTCCCCCATCATACACCCCCAGGACAGGGGCAGCACAGGGTTAGATACAGAGTAAAGCTTCCTCTACACTGTTCCCCATCAAACACTCCCAGGACAGGGGCAGCACAGGGTTAGGGACAGAGTAAAGCTCCCTCTACAGCGTTTCCGCCCGCCCCGCACCCCCAATCAAACATGCCCAGGACAGGGACAGCACAGGGTTAGATACAGAGTAAAGCTCCCTCTACACTGTTCACACTCACGAGTAGCTCCTCCTGCTCCTCCCGGTTGCCAGCCAGCCCGTAGGTTGGGATTTCTCCAAGGGTCCGGCAGAATTCCGACGTGGCGTTGAAGACTATGAGCCCCTTTCTTTCCAACTCATCCGCATCCTCGTCCTTCCGTTCGGATTTCAGCTTCTTTGCGATGTCGACAACCTGGGCGGAGAAGGGATTGGTTTTATTTCATGTTAGTGGGGACGACCTCCCAAGGTCCCGTCTGCTGCAACACAACACACGGACACATGGATCCGAACCCAGCCCCTCGTTCTTTGGCTGTGACCCCCCAGGATTTCATATGTTTCCATCAGATCCACCCCCCTCCCACCCCCACCTCATTCCTGCAAATACCAGCCCAGTCGATCCAGCCTTGCCTTGTATGTCAGACCTGCAATCCCGGGAATCAGCCCGGTGAACCTTTCTTGCTCATGAGGGAGCCCAGCAATGTCCTTCCTCAGACTAGGAGACCAAAGCTGCTCACAATACTCGAGGTGTAGCCTCACCGAGGCCCTGCATTACTGCAGCAAGACACCCGTACTCTGAAACTCAAACCCTCTCGCTCGGAAGGCCAGCGTGCCATTAGCTTCCCGCACCGCCTGCTGCACCTGCATGTCAACCCCCAGCGGCTGTTCCACCATGACACCCAGGTCACCCTGCACCTCACCCTTCCCCACACAGCACTGCAGAGGAAGGCTAACTGAACAAAGCTAAGACAGAGGTAGGTCAAGAATCAAACAAGAGAGTCTGAGGTTAAACCAATGCAGGAGAAAAGGCAGCAATCTGGAGTTGAACAGATGATGGAGGTGCAGAATGAGACCACCTAGCTCGGGTCTGCTCCACTGGCCATTTTTTCCTCAATTTGTCTCCATTCTCCTGCCTTCACCTCTTAACCCTTGATTGCACTTACCAATCTCTCTGTCTTTAGTACACTGAAAGATGGCCTCTATAGCCCTTGGAGACAATGAGTTCCACAGATTCACTGCCTTCTGGCTAAGGAAATTCCTTTTTAACTCAGTTTTAAAGCGTCATCCCTTCATTCTGAGAATGTGCCCTCCTACTACAGTCATTGAGTCACAGATGCACAAGACAGAAAACAGACCCTTTGGTGCAACCCGTCGATGCTGACCAGATATCCTAAATTAATCTAGTCCCATCTGCCAGCATTTCCCTCTAATCCCTTCCTTGTCATGTCCCCACCCAGATGCCTTTTAAATGCTGTAACTGTACCAGCCTCCACCACTTCCTCTGGCAGCTCATTCCACACACGCACCACCCTCTGTGTGAAAAAGTTGCCTCTCAGGTCCCTTTTAAATCTTACCCCTCTCGCCTTAAACCTATGCCCCTCTAGCTTTGGACTCCCCCACCCTGGGGAAAGGTCTTGGCTATTCATCCTATCCATACCTCCCGTGATTTTATAAACCTCTATAAGGTCCTGCTCAGCCTCCAACACTTCAGGAACATGCTCTCCCTCGAGCTGAAGCACTCCAAGCCCAGCCACCCCCATCCTTGTAAATCTTTTTGGAACACTTTCAAGTTTTACAACATCTTTCCTATAGGTCGGAGACCAGAACTGAATACAGTATTCCAAAAGTGGCCTCAAAACATCTTCTCCATATCCGTCCTATCGGGACCTCTCTGTATTCTATAGGTTGCAACAAGATTATCCCTTCATCCTCCTAAACTTCATCGAATGGAGACCCAGAGTCCTCAACCACTCCTCATAAGACAAGCCCTTCCTCTCAGGATCCTGTAATCCTCCTGTGGATGCCCTCCAACACCAGTACATCCATCCTTGGGTCCCATAATCAGAATAACCCTGAACCTACTGAGTGGTGTAGCAGGGCTGAGGGGCCGAGTGGCCCAGCTCTAGCTTGCACATGGGAAAGCCACCACGCCAGTGGACGGCGATCCTGAGCCAGTTCAGTCATGGGCATAAACATGCTTGAGAGGAAGGGGAGCTCCAACTGGTCTTACAAAAGATACAAGCCCCCAGTGGGGATGCTCTGGAACAGGAGCACCTTGGGAGATCCCAGAACGCTTTCCTCCGACCAGGAAATGGCAGGGGTCACCCGCTGACAGCAATGGCTCCTGCCTCACCTTGTCGGACGCCTGCTTGTGCATTTGTCGCAGCCGCCGCTGCTTCTCCAGCTGTTTCTGCAGCTCCATCTCGGCCTCGTCCTCCTCAATGGCCACGGGGGTGTCAGGGGCTCGGGCTTCATCTGAGGGTGACAACACACCACGCAGGCAGGTCACATCAGGCAGCAACCCCACCCCCCCCACCCTACACAAACCCTGCCCAACCTGAAGGAATACCACACTGCACCGCAATTCAAATGCTACCGCTCCAATATTCCAGCGCCATGCTTTCGGAGGACCCGCGCCGAGGGAGCGCAGTGCCAGGCTGGTGGGCCGGAACCGAGAGAGCGGCGTGCCAGGCCAGAGGGCCCTTGGTGAGTGCTGCACAGTAGAAAGGTCAGCGTTGAGGGTGTGCCGCACAATTGGAGGGTCAATGATCTCCATGAACTGGGATTTGTAAACGAGGCAAGAATATATTTTAAAAAAAGGTTACAGCGTCATATGAAACACACCCTTCGGTCCAACTTGTCCATGCTGATCGCACATCCCATCTGACCTAGTCCTATTTGCCAGCATTTGGCCCGTATCCCTCTAAACCCTTCCTATCCATGTCCCCACCCAGATGCCTTTTAAATGTTGTAACTGTACCAGCCTCCACCACTTCCTCTGGCAGCTCGTCCCACATACGGGCCACCCTCTGTGTGAAAAAGTTGCCCCCCAGGTCCCTTTTAAACCTTTCCCCTCTCACCTTAAACCTATGCCCTCTACTTTCGGACTCGCCTACCCTAGCATTGCCAGAATCGGGAGGCAGATACGGGTCAGCGACCAGAGTGAAGAAGGCGGGGAAATGGCAGTGCGGGAGAGCTAGGGCACATTTCAGACACACACCGCAAGGAAAATGGAGGAGTCCAGCCCCGGAGGGCTGCCTGCGGGGGGGCAAAATCGCAGGGACAAAAACAATGAGGGTTTACAGAGTGAAAGCTGCATTGATGTTGGTCTCTCCGTTCAGACATACCGTCACTGATATCCATGTTTTCCACACGCATGTCGTCGGACACGGAATGTACCTCTGGGGCCGCCGCTGCCTCTGCCTGCCCCGTGTCGCCTCCAGCCTCCGACTCGCTGTTGAATTTCCAGCCTCGGCCACGTTCCCTGTAAAAGGCGCCACGAGAGAGGAAATACCTCGCACAGATCCCCCCGGTGGCCCGGGGACTTAGTATATTGCTGTTTGCCTTAGAAATTGGCAACTGACGGGAGCTGGAGCTGCACTGGTAATAACTGCTGGGTAAGTTATCCTGAGGCTAATTCTCAGGGATGTGGGCTCAAAAATCCTAGCAGCTAGTGGAACTTAAACTAAATTAATAAAAGCAGACTGGGACTGTGGTTGTTGCAAAACCCCAGCTGGCCCTTTCGGGAAGAAACTCTTTCAGCAGGCGACAGCTGAGTGGTATTATCACTGGACTGTTAACCCAGAGACCCGGGTTCAAATCCCTCCCATGGCAGATGGTGGAATCTGAATTCAAAGCTGGAATTAAGAGTCTAATGATGACCTTGACTCCATTGTCAGGAAAAACCCATCTCATTCACTAATGCCCTTTAGGGAAGGGCACTGCTATCCTTACCTGGTCTGGGCCTACATGTCACTACAGCCACTGGGAAGTGGGTGACTCTTAACTGCCCTCTGAGCAATTAGGCATGGGCACTAAACACTGGGCTCAGCCAGCGATGCCTTCATCCTGTGAACAAATTTAAAATAAAACTAGTCTAGCCCACAGACCAATGGCAATGCGTTTGAATATTTTAAAGAGCCCTCTGAAATAGTCACCCTGCTCGGGGAGTCGTTAGGGATGGTAGTAAACACCTACAATCGCGTGAGAAACAGGCTCCAGAGAGTGGAACAGCAGCTGGTGACCAAACAAGGTTCGAGCTGCAACTCACCTGGACCCGTAATCAACAACTGTGCTCTCGTGCCCCTGGGCGAGGAGGTCATCAGCTTTCAGCAGCGTTTCCTTCTTCCGAATTTTCTTCACTCTCCTCTTGGTTTTCTTGAACGTAACCTGAGAGAAAGAGAGAGAGAGAGAGAGAGAGAGAGAGAGAGAGAGAGAGAGAGAGAGAGAGATAGAGAGAGTGAGTGAGTGAGTGAGTGAGTGAGAGAGATAGATAGATAGATAAAGAGAAAACCAGAGCGAAAGATTGCACCATCTATTGCCCTCCACCATTGCAATGCGTCAGCGGGTGCCGGACCCAGCCCCCTCCCCGCCTCACCATCTCCTCCTCAGTGTAGAATTCTGAAGCCAACTTCAGCTGCGGCATGTCGAGGGTCTGCGCCTGGTTGCGCAGGGTCTCGCGGATCTGCTGCAGCTCCCGCTCCCACGATCCATCGGCGGTCCCCCCAGCTTCCAGCCTAAAGGATTTCTTCTTCTCCCCGTCGATCTCCTCGTCGTACTTCGACAGGATGGACTTCCCTTTAAACTTGAAGCAAAAGTGGAGGGGGAGGGAAAGAGAGGAAAAAGAACTAAATTTAAAAACTAAACCAAATCGACCCACTGTCCATTCCCCCGGGTCCACACCGCCTTTGTCACCAAACAACCAAATCAGTGGCACTGTCCGGAGTAAGCTAGGAGAGACGTGCGCTGGAACGTACCACTGCCATGTCATCAACGCTCTCCTCCTCCTCGTAGGGTTTGTAGTCGGGCTTCTTCTTCCTGTGTTCCACGTTCTTGTCGGCTCGCTCCTTATCGAGGATGTTGACGTTGACCAGGACATCATCCTCCTCGTCCAGGACCCCTGAGTGGAAAGCAGAAAGGTGCAGGAAATGGGTCACGTGGCATGTCGGAGGCCCCCTGCTCCCGCCTCTCTCGGGGGGGGGGGGGCCTTCTTCCGCCCCTGACATCCTGTCTCTCCCCGCTCGCTCTTAAAACAACTTCGCCTGCTCTTTCGCCATCCCCACCCGCGCAGAAATTCCTAAACCATCCTCCACAAATCCCTCCTGTTTTGAAGCCACCACACAATCTCCCTCTCCCACTGTCCGAATGAATCAAAGACAGTAGTTACCTGCTCATCCCTCTCTCTGCATTCTTCCGATTGCCATCTTTGAAATATTCCCGCTACTTATCCACTCCGAGGATAAACCTTTTCCTAAAGGTCACACCTGAAAAACCCACTGAAAATTGCAGGCTACTCGTCAGCAGGATGCCATTTAGCCCCTCAAGCCCATTCCTGCCGTTCTGTTACATCTTGGCTGATGGGGGGGTGTGTGGTCACAGTGACAGATTCTCAAGTGCCCACCCTAACCTGCATAACACCTGCCTCGGACGACGTGTCCATCCTGGGCCTCCTGCAGTGCCACAATGATTCCACCCGAAGGTTGCAGGAACAGCAACTCATATTCCGCTTGGGGACCCTGCAGCCCATATGGTATCAATGTGGACTTCACCAGTTTCAAAATCTCCCCTTCCCCTACTGCATCCCTAAACCAGCCCAGCTCGTCCCTGCCTCCCTAACCTGTCCTTCCTCCCACCTCGAGCCCCACTCCCCATCTCCTACCCACTAGCCTCAGCCCGCCTCCTTGACCTGTCCGCCCTCCCTGGGCTGACCTACCTCCTCCCTCACTCCCCACCTACACTCACCATTGCTGGCTCCATCGCTGCCTCTTTGACCTGTCTGTCTCCTCTATCCATCTTCTACCCGCCTCCCCGCCCCCGTCTCCGAATTTATTTCAGAATCCCCTTCCCCTCCCCCATTTCTGAAGAAGGGTCTCGACCTGAAACATCAGCTTTCCTGCTCCTCTGATGCTGCTTGGCCTGCTGTGTTCACCCAGCCCCACACCTTGTTAACCCAGAGGTAGCACCTTACCTTTGTCCTTCAGGGTCAACACGACCGACTCTCCTTCCGTGAAGGCTTCAATATCATGCTGGACGGTCAGTCCTTTCAGGTCCCGGGACGTGTAGGCCAACTTTAAAAACAATAAAGAAGGGATGAGGAAGTAAGCAGTTAATACGATGGAACCACGTTCTCCCTCCTGGTGGTTCGAACCCCGACTGTTCCACTGTCAAAGAGTGTACCTATGACTTTTCTACTTACTCATGCATTTACTGCTCGTTAAGGCATTGCTATGGGTCTGGGCTCACATGTAGGCCAGGTTTCCTTCCCTAAATGAAGGTGAGAGAACCAGATGGGATTTTCCTGACAATCGACAACAGTCAACCTTGAGCTCAAACTCCACCACCTGCCTTGGTGGGATTTGAACCCAGGTCCTCAGGCCCTTACCTGACTCTCTGTATTAACAGTCCAGTGACAATACCACCAGGGCATCACCTTCCCCTTTCAAGAGCAACTCTTCTCACCTGCTATTCAAATATTCGACAAAGCTCAACAGGTGGAGGCAGGAGGGACGTTCACCTCGCTGGGGCTGAAGCGAGGTGTAGCAGCAGGGGACACTGACTCAGAATTGGAGACAGGCCAACCAGACTCAAGATGAGGGGACAGGGAACTTCTTCACTGAGAGAGAGTGGGGAATCTCAGGCATTCTCTGTCCCAGAAGACTAATGGAGGGTCAGCCAGTGACGCTTCACATCTGAAATTCCCAGCACAATTCGGTTTTGTCGTTGAAGGATGGATGGAAGTTTAGATACCTTGAAACGGGTGGGTTGCCCAGTGAGCAAAGGTTGGACTGTTTAGAATACCAGGCGACATGACTGAAACACACGAGATCCCGACAGGTCTTGGCCAGGTGCAAGCAGAGAGGGCATCTCCTCTTCCAGATGATGTCACCAAATTAGGGGTCACACAGTTAAAACAGCCGAGGAGAATTTCTCTTTCTCTCGTGGAGGGTCGAGCCTCTTTGGAAATCTCTGCCTCAAGAGGCAGCAGAAGCAGAAATCCTTGAACAATTAAGGCGGGGGAGGGGAGATAGATTCTTAACAAACGAGGCCGGGGTCTGAAAGATTTCTTGGGGGTAAGCAGGAACATGCAGAATCAAATCAGTCATGATCTTACTGAATGGCAGAGCAGGGAGAGGGGCTGAGCATTCCTATGTTTACAGGATAAGATCTTAAAATTGTCAAGCAGTTTGGAGACAGTGTGGGAAAACAGTGTCCGAGTAGATTAATCATGATGTCTATGAATGACAGAGAGGATTCAAGAGGCTATAACCTGTCTCCAATGTCCAAAATTACAAACAAGGCCCTTTGAATCTGCTCTGTCTTTCAGTAAAATGACAGCTGATCTGACTTTTAACCTCAACTCCACATTCCTGTAGATCCCAATAATCTTTCATCCCTTTGCTTACCAGGAACCTATTTACCTCTGCCTTAAAAAATATTTAAAGATTGTGCACGTACCGCTTTTTGAGGAAGGGAATTCCAAAGATACTGAACCCTCAGAAATGAATATTTCCTCATCTGCGTTAAATAAGCACCCCGCCCCCAACAATTATTTTTAAACTATGAGCCTTTATTTCTCAAATCTCCCACCAAAGAAATCATCCTTTCCACATCCACACTGTCAAGGCCCGTCGGCATTTCAATTAAGTCACCTTTGGCACTTGTAAACTCCAGAGGATACAGGCCCAGCCTTCCCTCATCAGGCAACCTTTTCATTCCAGATATTAGTCTAGTAAACCTCCTCTGAACTGCATGCAGTGCATTAACGTTCTTCCCAAGTACAGTGACCAGTACTGTACACAGTTCTCCAAAAGCAGTCTCACCAACACCATCTACAACTGAAGCGTAACCTTCATACTCTCGCATTCAATTTCCCTACACCAAGGTGGTTGTAACAAACAATACAACAGCATCCTAAAACAGAAACAGCCTGATAAACTGACAGCACGGAAGGAAGCCATTCTGCCCGCCGAACCGCCAGAGAGAATCCCACCCAGACCCAGTCCCACTGTCTCCATAACCCTGCATTTACCACGACCAATCCACCCTAACCAGCACACCTTTGGATTGTACGGGGGGGAAACCGGAACACCCAGAGGAAACCCATGCAGACACGGGGAGGACGTGCAAACTCCACACAGACAGTCGCCCGACTCCTGCACCTATTGTCTGTTGAGGGTGGAATTGAGCCCGGGTCCCTGGCGCTGTGAGGCAGCAGCGCTAACCGTGTCTACTTGGTGAATAACAGTTGGGGCAGCATGGTGACTCAATGGTTAGCACCATTGCCTCACAGCGCTAGGGACCTACGTTCAACTCCAGTCTCGGGCGACTGCGCAAACTCCATGTAGGCGTTCTCCCCGTGTCTGCGTGGGTTTCCTCCAGGTGCTCCAGTTTCCTCCCACAGTCCAAAGATGTGCGGGTTAGGGTGGATCGGCTGTGCTAAACTGCCCATAGTGTTCAGGGATGTGTAGAGTAGGTGGGTTACAGGGGTCGGTTCTGTTTCCACACTGTAGGGACTCTATGATCTAACTACTGAGCCAGCCCACCATTTGTGTGAAACACGGCCGTGGAAGAGCCCAGGTGGAAGCGAGCACTGAAGTTTCGGCAGACGGGTTTCGAGAGCTGTCCCTCCCCAAGCTGGCGATAACAGGCTCGCCCGAGGTTACAAAGCTGAAGACATTCCCCTGAGCACCCACCAGGGTGACATGAAACGGTCAGAACTTGAGAATCACTGGCCTGGAGGGGCCGGGAGAGGCAAAGTCACAGTCACATGGGGGCACTGAAATAACCAAGACACAAACATTAGAGTCTGGCATGACAGGGCAGTAAACAAAGTAGACCAGGAGCTGCGTGACTGTGTTATAGAAAGCTGTACAGCATGGAAACAGACCCTTCGGCCCAACTCCTCCATGCTGACCCAGATATCCTAAATCAATCCAGCCCCATTTGCCAGCATTTGGCCCCTATCCCTCTAAACCCTTCCTATCCATGTCTCCATCCAGATGCCTTTTAAATGCTGTAACTGTACCAGCCTCCACCACTTCCTCTGGCAGCTCCTTCCACACACGCACCACCCTCTGTGTGAAAAAGGTGCCCCTCCTGGCAGGGGGGGGGGTCCCTTTCACATCTTTACCCTCTCACCTTAAACCTATGCCCCTCTAGTTCTGGACTCCCCGAAAACACACTGGCCCACATTCCCAACAGTCCGGAGAGCACTAGTTTGAATCCTGTCGCAGACAGTTACAAGTACAGTCGGGGGGCGGGGGGGGAACGGACGACTTCAAACCGTGGCATCATCGTAAAACCTTTGCGTTCAGCAATGTGTGCCATTCTGACAGAGCCTGCCTGGGACCGTATGTGACTCCAGATCCCTAAAACCAACACAGTCATCTCTCAACTGCTGCAACGTGCCAACCTGCCACTGTCACTTGTCACCCTCACACGGCAATAATGACTGGCCTCGGCACCAACTCTATACATATAATTTTTTTTTAAAAAAGGGAGTACACCTCTTAGACTGCTCGAGAATTCAGATCGAGACCGATCTTACAGGCTGTGTTTGGAGGGTGGGCACCGTGGAAGAGGAGAGCAAGGTGGTGGGTTTGCATCTCGAATTAATCTCCTCAAAAATTTCAACAAAAAGGCATCTGCCAAGACCAACTCCAAAAACTCCATCCTGACCAGGAATCGTGCAGAAGTGTACAGTCCAGCGACGGTAGCCAACTCTTCGATTTTGCAGATAAACCCACTGCTACACTGTGGAATCCTCATCACACAATACACAGCACTCCCACGACAGGGGCTAGACACAGTAAAGCTCCCTCTACGCTGTCCCCCCCATCAAACACCCCCAGGACAGGGACAGCACGGGGTTAGATACAGAGTGAAGCTCCCTCTACACTGTCCTACCACACACTCCCCAGGACAGGGACAGCACGGAGTTAGATACAGAGTGAAGCTCCCTCTACACTGTCCTACCACACGGTCCCCAGGACGGGGTTAGATACAGAGTAAAGCTCCCTCTATGCTGTCCCCCCCATCAAACACTCCCCAGGACAGGGACAGCACGGCGTTAGATACAGACTAAAGCTCCCTCTACGCTGTCCTACCACACACTCCCCAGGACGGGGTTAGATACAGAGTAAAGCTCCCTCTACGCTGTCCATCCCATCAAACACTCCCCAGGACAGGGACAGCACGGGGTTAGGTACAGAGTAAAGCTCCCTCTACACTGTCCTACCACACACTCCCCAGGACAGGGTTAGATACAGAGTAAAGCTCCCTCTACACTGTCCCCGCATCAAACACTCCCCAGGACAGGGACAGCACGGGGTTAGATACAGAGTAAAGCTCCCTCTACACTGTCCCCCCCATCAAACACTCCCCAGGACAGGGACAGCACAGGGTTAGATACAGAGTAAAGCTCCCTCTACACTGTCCTATCACACACTCCCCAGCACGGGGTTAGATACAGAGTAAAGCTCCCTCTACACTGTCCCCCCATCAAACACTCCCCAGGACAAGGACAGCACGGGGTTAGATACAGAGTGAAGCTCTCTCTACACTGTCTCCCCCATCAAACACTCCCCAGGACAGGGACAGCATGGGGTTAGATACAGAGTGAAGCTCCCACTACACTGTCCTACCACACACTCCCCAGTACGGGGTTAGATACAGAGTAAAGCTCCCTCTACACTGTCCCCCCATCAAACACTCCCCAGGACAGGGACAGCACGGGGTTAGATACAGAGTAAAGCTCCCTCTACACTGTCCCCCCCATCAAACACCCCCAGGACAGGGACAGCATGGGGTTAGATACAGAGTGAAGCTCCCTCTACACTGTCCCCCCCATCAAACACTCCCAGGACAGGGACAGCACGGGGTTAGATACAGCCTCACACCTGATTTGTTTAGTCTTCATAGGCACAGCCACCCATCACAAGCTAAAGCAGCCGCTCGCTCACACAGATCCCAACTCCAGCCCACATTATGAGGTACCGAAACACAGTACAGACTGGTACCTCCTGCACCCCCCATAACAGGTATCCCCCACGTTCAACCGATGCTCACTACAACCCTCTGTTTATTTAAAAACCTGGGCTCATCCAAACAATGTGGGTCTGAAACCCTGAGCCAACACCATGCAGACCCTCCCCCTAAATCACAGAGTGCCCACCCCTCACCCTCACCTGTTTCTTGGTTTGTAGTTCCTCCTCAATGAGGTCACTGACGCCAAACTCTTCGTCCATTTCTTCAAGCAGCTTCGCCTGTGTGTGATTCGCAAAGTTGATGGGATGGTCTTTGGCACAGTAAGTATTCTAGCTCTATCCCAGTGAGGATCCTTTCATATCTGTGCTCTCGCCCACGTGCGCAGAAGGTCTAAATCCACCCCCCACCCCACCGTCTCCTGTGGGTATTCGGCAGGAGAGCAGAGCGCCCCAGGGACGGTTTGCAGTTGGTGGTAATAACAATTATAATATTCTGGGGACTATCAAACCTCATCTGCTGCATGAGACAGGCTGTGCCCAATACTGCAGGAGCTGGGGTGTAGTGTATACCCAGCGGTGACATTTCCACGCCATGTTGACAAATTTCTGAGAACTCCGATGGTGGCTTTGGGCCCCAACGACTGGGACACATCGGTGCAGCACAGAGTGCTGCGCAAGCCCCCCCCTCCACCGCGGCTTACCCTCTTTTCGGCCATCTCCTTCTCCCTCTGCAGTTTCCTGCTCTTCTCCACCCAAGCCATGGCATCATCAAGCCAAGCGTCATCGTCGCTGAGAGACTTCACTTTCCTGCGCCAGAGAGGGGACGTCAAAACATGCAACTCAGGCGATCTCCTCTTGTCACCCACGCAAACGGGGGCCCGGCCATTCCTCACGAAGCAGGCGATGGTGAGCTGCCCTTCCTGTGTGTGTGTGTGTGTGTGTGTGTGTGTGTGTGTGTGTGTGTGGGTGTGGGTGGGGGTGTGGGTGGGGGTGTGGGTGGGGGTGTGGGTGGGGGTGTGGGTGGGGGTGGGGGTGGGGGTGGGGGTGGGGGTGGGGGTGGGGGTGGGGGTGGGGGTGGGGGTGGGGGTGGG
Organism: Stegostoma tigrinum; assembly: GCF_030684315.1. Classification (NCBI taxonomy): domain Eukaryota; kingdom Metazoa; phylum Chordata; class Chondrichthyes; order Orectolobiformes; family Stegostomatidae; genus Stegostoma; species Stegostoma tigrinum. The sequence continues at coordinate 7,250,836 of NC_081395.1, read as the reverse complement.
GGGTGCTGCCTTCTTGAACTGCTACAAGTCCACCTGCTGCAGGTTGACCCACAAATGCCCTCAGGGAGGGAATTCCAGGATTTTGACCTCGGAACGGCGATACAGTTCCAAGCCAGGATGGTGAATGGCTTGGAGCGGAACATGCAGGGGCTGCTGCCCTTCCAGATGGAAGCGGGTGGTGGGTTTGGAAGGTGCTGCCTGAGGATCTTTAGTGAGTTTCTGCAGAGCATCTTGTAGATGGTACACATTGCTGCAACTGAGCGTCGGTGGGTGGAGGGAGCGGGATGTCTGCGCAGGGACTGCTTTGCACTGGGTGGCATCGTGTTAGCTCAGCTGGCTGAATTGCCAACATACGATTTGGAGTGACACAGGCTGCAAAGGTTCAATTCCCACTCCAGCCATTGAGGGCCCGGCACCTCCCTCCCTCGACTTTCCTCCAGGTCACGGAAGGCAATGGAACTCAATTCGGAGAAAAGAACACCAAGGAATTGGCTCAAGATTGAGAAGGGGCAGACAAAGTGCCTAGACTGAGCACAAATGCCATGCTAAGTTCACTATCACTGCTCCATCCCTGTAACCACATCAGCGGGAATGAGGACATTCCTGAAACTCAGAGTCAGCTATATCCCCTCCCCCTGTTGGCTCACTCGGCCATGGCCCAGCCGAGCTCCCAGTCGGGGATGATTTGTAATAGTCATAAAGCTCCAGGAGCCTAGCCTCAAATCCCATTGCTGGGACCTATCCACAGGCTTTCCATAATAGGTTGGTTCCACAGCGGCTGGGATACAGCAGTGCACCCAAAGCTCTCAGTTTTCATACATTTCTATGTTCTATTTCCATTAACCTTTGTGTTTTGGTGCTGTCAGATCTGGTTACTGTGCTTTATTTTTAAGTACACAAAGAGCAGCCCAGTTCCCAGGGAGACAAGGTGAGAAAGGTTCTCGCGGACGCCGGGTCTGACCTACCCTAGCTTCTGATTCAGGAGACGTTTCTCCTTCAGGGCAGCAAGCTTCACCCGAATGTCCTCCTGCTGCTTCATGGCGATGGGGTTAATGGCTGGGACCACAACTGGGTCCTCATTTGTCCCGGTCTCAGCTGCAGCAGTGTGTGGGGCGGGGGGGGGGGGGGGGGGGGGGGGGGGTGGGGGGGAAGAGGGGGGCAAGGCAGAGAGAGCGAGAACATGTTAGCACAGCAACTCCCTTCGAAAACAGACAAGTTCACAGTGTGGTCATTGCTGAGATTTGGGAATCCCAGAGACTAGTCTGGGCATGTCACGATGGCCTGTCACGCTGCCTGAGAGTACATAATTGCAGGAGGAACTCCACAAATCAGCATCCCCACAGATCCATTACCATAGAAGGGGTCTCTCCTGAAAGACGCCAACCCACCGCAATGCCCTGGAACGCGTCCAAGATGATGGCTCCAAGCCTCTGAGGTTTTGGACCTTACAACCTCCTCTAAGTCTAGCAGTAAGAGACTGTTGCCTTCTCAGCTGTGAAGCTGTCAACCTTAAATTGAAGGGTAAAAACACTAGGGGAAAAATAAAAGCTCCATCTGGTTTTTGTCTCGAGGTCCAAACTCTCATTCCATTTTCAAATGTCAGAGCACCAGGACTCTGTCCCAAATCTCTCGTGAGTGGCCTGCTCTTCCCCTGAAGGCTTTCTAACCCTAAAGCCAGCACCACCCTCACCTTCATTCTCACACAACACAGGAAGCCATTTAGCTCACCGTGGGTCTCCTTTTGAAAGAGCGATTCATTTAGTCCCAGTCTCCTCCACACCCAGTTTACAGAGCCCCTGCAGGGTGTAAGTAGGTCATTCGGCCCAACTGGTCCACACTGCCCCTCCGAACAGCACCCCACCCAGACCCATTCCCCTACCCCTACATTTCCCACCTTTAGCCCACCCTAACCCGCACATCCCTGGGCACTATGGGACAATTTAGCACGGCCAATCCACCCTAACCTGCACATCCCTGGGCACTATGGGACAATTTAGCACGGCCAATCCACCCTAACCCGCACATCCCTGGGCACTATGGGACAATTTAGCACGGCCAACCCACCCTAACCTGCACATCCCTGGGCACTATGGGACAATTTAGCACGGCCAATCCACCCTAACCCGCACATCCGTGGACACTATGGGACAATTTAGCACGGCCAATCCACCCTAACCTGCGCATTTCCGGAAACCGGAGCACCCAGAGGAAACCCACGCAGATGCAGACAGTCGCCCGAGGGTGGAATCGAACCTGGGTCCCTGGTGCTGTGAGGCAGCAGTGCTCACCGCTAAGACACCGTGTTCTTGTCCCGCAGTCCTGGAATTGGGACTTTTTAAGCTCAATTATTTATCTTCAAAAGTTCCCACTGAATCTGCTCCCACCACCCTTTCGTGAAGCACTTTCCAAGTTACAACAACTCTGCACTTCAGAAAAAAAATCTCATTTCCCACTCTTCAGATTCCCTTCACCCTCCTGTCAGTAGAATTAATCCCCCAGTCCTTGCGTGATCACAACCAGTGCTGTTTGCCAGCAAATCTCGCCTCAACCCTCCCCCCGCCACCTCCCCCAGGTAACTGAAGTCACTCGTAGCCTGGGTCCTATTTCTGCTCAACTCTGTCTGCAATCGATCCAGAACGGCCCTTTCAGTTCAACTGTTCGGTCCCTCCGATACCCGTTCCCCCTTTCTACAGCACAGAAATCACTTTCAGAACAAACTGGACTCACTCTTTTTCGAATCATTTACTTCCAGGGGTTTGAGCCCGAGCTTGGCTCTCAGCTTGCTGCAGAGAACAGAGGACAATTAGATCAGAAGGCTTCACTTTTCTATAAATGCCGATCACAGGGCCAACCGCGAGCATTTGACGGCCAATCAAGCAATTCTGAAATCTGCCAGCCATCCTGCGCACAGCAAGCTCCCACAAATAAGGATGACAATGACAATGCAGCGATACTAATGCTGGGTGGTGAACGAACGCTGGCGCTAAGGACACAGGCAGGATGCTCGTCCTTTGCTTCTTAGCTATGGGATTTTTTTTATAAATAACCGACCCAACAAGGAAGATGGGGCTTCAGTTTAACACGATAGCGTGGAGCTCCCTCAGCGCTGACCCTCCGACAGTACAGCGCTCCCTCGGTCCCGAAAGGGCAGCCCTGTGCCTCTCATGTGTCCCACAGTCACCACCACAGATCAGATGGACCGAATGGCCCGAGACTGCTGCAAATTCACTCACTTTGTTTCTTCGATGCTCAAGGAGGCGCTCGCAGCACCAGACTTTGTCCCTGGAGCTGAAGGTGAAGAGAATGTGCAGTGAGAACAGGTTCACTCGACATGCAGCACATTCCTAATCGCTGACCACAACCACCCCCTGGAATCCAGGAGTGTCCAAAAGCTTAAAGCTTGCTGCAGGGACACATCCGCAGGAGGCTTGCACACACCTCCAGACTGCTGCCCGCAAAGACCCTCACCCGACAATCCCTCCCAGTGCCCTACTCCTCACTTGGAGGGACCCTGTCTGTACCAACCTCACCCCGGCTGGTATAGGGGAAGGGGTACCCCTTCCCCTGGCACCTCACTGCAGAGAGACCCCAACCTTCCCACCAACCAGGACATGGAAAGTGGGGGGGACTCTGGCCCCAGTCCTCAAAGATGGAAGGGGCTTTGGCCCCGATCCTTGCTCGTGCCAGGGTCAGGGAGCGACGCTGACCCTCAGCCGCACCCCCCAACGCAGAGAGTAAGAGATTCTGACACCAAAGCCCACCCTGAACGGATAGGGAAGGGGGGGAGGGGGGGAACATGAGACACTCTGGCCCCCCAGCCCGTGCTCTGCCCCAGGGGGGTCTGCAGATTCCCTACCCTAGGCCGTTTCCCACCCCCACCCCAATTACTCTCGTCACCCCGGCATCTCTGACCTGCCTCCTCGGTCTTCTCCCTCTTGGGGTGCCGTTCTGGCTGGGCGTCGGCGGCTGGTGCGGGGAGGGGTCTCTTGTCCCGCTCGCGGTCCCTGTCCCGGTGACGGCGGCCCTCCCTCTCCCGGCTGCCCCCGCGCTGCTTGCGCTCCTTGTGTTTGTGCTTCTTGTGGCGGGCCGACTCCTCCCCACCCCCTGAGCCCCTCTCCCTCTCCCTCTCCCGGTGCTTCTTGGAGGATCCCATTGTCCGCCTTTAAACCCCCCACAAACCCCAATCCCTGTGTCTGTCTGTGTGTCTGTGTGTGTCTGTCTGTCTGTCTCTCTGTCTCTGTCTGTCTGTCTCTCTGTCTGTCTGTGTGTGTCTGTCTGTCTCTCTGTGTCTGTCTGTCTGTCTCTCTGTCTGTCTGTCTGTGTGTGTCTGTCTGTCTGTCTCTCTGTGTCTGTCTGTCTGTCTCTCTGTCTGTCTGTCTGTGTGTCTCTCTGTCAGTGTGTCTCTGTGTGTCTCTCTGTCTGTGTGTCTGTCTGTCTCTCTGTCTGTCTGTGTGTGTCTGTCTGTCTGTCTCTCTGTGTCTGTCTGTGTGTCTCTCTGTCTGTGTGTCTCTGTGTGTCTCTCTGTCTGTGTGTCTCTCTGTCTGTGTGTCTCTGTGTGTCTCTCTGTCTGTGTGTCTCTGTGTGTCTGTCTGTCTCTCTGTCTGTGTCTGTCTCTCTCTGTCTGTCTGTGTGTCTCTCTGTCTGTGTGTCTCTGTGTGTCTCTCTGTCTGTGTGTCTCTCTGTCTGTGTGTCTCTGTGTGTCTGTCTGTCTCTCTGTCTGTGTCTGTCTCTCTCTGTCTGTCTGTGTGTCTCTGTCTGTGTGTCTCTGTGTGTCTGTCTCTGTCTGTCTGTCTCTGTCTGTCTGTCTCTGTGTGTGTCTGGGGGGGTGGTGCAGAGATGGGTCTGACAGCAGCAGGGGGCGCGCACTCGATCACGCGCAACTCACCGCAGACGCGCGCTCTCTCACACGGCCCACGGCGGGAGTGGGGGGCGGGGGTGAGCGCGCTCTACACGCACCCGCGGGTGGTGGGTGCGCGCGCGCACTAACTGTCGGTCGCGCGCACCACGGCTCGGCTGTCCCGGAAAACGCGCGGTCACGCTCCCGAGAGATGGATGTTTGACGAGGGAGAGGGGGGACGACGCGCGTCCCAGGTCGGTCACGCGCGCCCCCGGGAGCGCGCGCAATCACAGAAAAGGGGGGGTAGGCGCGCGCGCTGAGGTTCGGCGGAGGGTGGGGGAGCGAGCGACAGGGTCGCGCGCTCGCAATCGACGGGGGCGCGCTACATCCCGCGCTTGTGGTTCACGCGCTGTTAGGGAGCTCCGAGCCGGGAACGCGCGCCGTTCACCGAGGCCGCGCCTTTCGGGGTTTAGTGGCGTGCGCGCTCCCCTCCCCGTCGGACACGCGTGCCGCGCGCGCTCCCGTTGCCGGGACCGGTGTCTCCTCGCGCTCCGGCCGAAAGACGTCGCCTCCGACTAAGATGGCCGCCACTTTCCGGTTGACCCTTCACCCCGTCCCCTCTCCCTAAACGTCACATCCTTCCCCGCCCTCTTAAAGCGGCAATTTACCCGCTTTTTTAAAAAAATCGATTATGTTTCCCTCCTAATCGTCTCTTCACAATAAAATGTTTTGGCTACAGATTCCGGCACGATTTCTCCATCCACTTTCACACTTCTACTGCTGAGTCTATTTAAAGTTGTACAATGGAAAGTATTCCCCCTTCTAAAGCCCTCAATCCAGGCCACTCTCTCCACACTCAGCACAACCTCATTGATCTTCAGCAAACCGGCCTCCAAATGCATCCGACACTGTTTAATTCAATAACTTTTTCTCCCAGTAGGGAGAGTGAGTGTATTGACAGAGTTTTATGTACAGTTTGGAGCTGTAGAGGGAGCTTTACTCTGAATCTAACCCCGTGCTGTCCCTGGGGAGTGTTTGATGGGGAACGGTGTTGAGGGAGCTCTACTCTGTATCTAACCCCGTGCTGCCCCTGTCCTGGGGAGTGTTTGATGGGGGACAGTGTAGAGGGAGCTTCACTCTGTATCTAACCCTGTGCTGCCCCTGTCCTGGGCAGTGTTTGATGGGGAACAGTGTAGAGGGAGCTTCACTCTGTATCTAACCCCGTGCTGTCCCTGTCCCTGGGAGTGTTTGATGGGCGGACAGTGCAGAGGGAGCTTTACTCTGTATCTAACCCCGTGCTCTCCCTCCCCTGGGGAGTGTTTGATGGGGGACAGTGCAGAGGGAGCTTTACTCTGTATCTAACCCTGTGCTCTCCCTGCCCTGGGGAGTGTTTGATGGGGGACAGTGCAGAGGGAGCTTTACTCTGTATCTAACCCTGTGCTCTCCCTGTCCTGGGGAGTGTTTGATGGGCGGACAGTGCAGAGGGAGCTTTACTCTGTATCTAACCCCGTGCTCTCCCTGCCCTGGGGAGTGTTTGATGGGGGACAGTGCAGAGGCACCTCTAAGTGCGATGTGATCACTGTAGCTGAGTGTTGGGGCATGGATTGAGGCGAATTAACTGGCTTCGTGAAACTATCATCATTGCAATAATTCTGACATCCCCGATCATCCTCTTGGGACGTGGGGTCGATTCCTACTGCGGCAGAAGAAAATTAAACGGGATAATTGCGGAGTTGAAACCCCCATTCTGAGTTTCAATTCTGTAGAATAAAAATAATCTGATCACTGACGACCTTTCGAGAAGGAAACACCCGAAGCAGTGACGTGCTCCCGCTTCTAAGCAATTGTCTCTTAACTGGCCTCCGAAATGGTCAAACAAAAATTGAGGACGGTCCACAGACACGTCCACGAGAGCGAAATAAATGAAAGTGAGTTAGTTTGAGTCCGTGCCGCTACAGTGGACCGCAACGAGGGGTGAGAGCGGGGATCAGAAGGGATGGAAGGAAAATATCACCAAGACAACACCCAGGTTCAGCCGGTAAATGGGAAAGCAAATGGATTGCTGGCTTTTATCTCAAAGGGAATGAAGTGTCAGATATTATGACGACCTGCTGAAACTAAGAGGAAATATCGAAACGTCAGCCTTCCTGCTCCTCAGGTGCTGCCTGGCCTGCTGTGGTCATCCAGCTCTACACCTTGTTATCTAATTGACAGTTTTTTAAAAAAATTCATTTTGTGGGACGAGGGTGAACTACACAGTAAATGGAAAAGTCCTGGGGAGAATTGATGAACAGAGAGATCTGGGTGTTCAGGTCTATTTTTCCCCTGAAGGTGACAACGCAGGTCAATAGAGTGGTCAAGAAGGCATACGGCATGCTTTCCTTCATTGGGCAGGGTATTGAGTACAAGAGTTGGCAGGTCATGTTGCAGTTGTGTAGGACTTTGGCTTGGCCACATTTGGAGTACTGTGTACAGTTCTGGTTGCCACATTACCAAAAGGATGTGGATGCTTTGGAGACGATGCAGAGGAGGTTCACCAGGATGTTGCCTGGTATGGAGGTGCTAGCTATGAAGAGAGGTTGAGTAGATTAGGATTATTTTCATTAGAAAGACGGAGATTGAGGGGTGACCTGATTGGGGTCTACAAAATCATGAGGGGTATAGACAGGGTGGAAAGCAAAATGCTTTTTCCCTGAGTGGGGGACTCAATTACTAGGGGTCATGAGTTCAAAGTGAGAGGAGGAAAGTTTAAGGGAGATATGCGTGGAAAGTTCTTTACACAGAGGGTGGTGGGTGCCCGGAACGCGTTGCCAGTGGAGGTGGTAGACGCAGACACGTTAGCGTCTTTTAAGATATATCTGGACAGGTACATGGATGGGCAGGGAGCAAATGGACCCGACCGTTAGAAAAGAGATGACAGGTTAGACCGAGGATCTTGATCGGCGCAGGCTTGGAGGGCCAAAGGGCCTGTTCCTGTGCTGTAGGTTTCTTTGTGGGCGTCACTGGCCGTGCCCAGTATTAATTGCCCTGTCCCTAGTTGGCCTCCGTGAGGTGGGGAGCTGCCTTCTTGAGCCGCTGCAGTCTGTGTGCCGTAGGTAGACCCACAATATCCCTTAAGGAGGGAATTCCGGGATTTTGACCTCAAACGGTGACGGAACAGGCGATACACTTCGAAATCAAGATGGGAAGTGGCTCGGAGGGGATTGTGCAGGGGGTGGTGTTCCCATGTTCCTGCTGTCCCTTGTCCTTCTGGATGGAAGTGGGTGGTGGGTTTGGAAGGTGCAGTCTGAGGAGCCTCGGTGAGTTTCTGCAGGGCGTCTTGTAGATGGTAGACACTGCTGCGACTGAGCGTCGGTGGGGGGAACCTTTTTGGTCTCCCTCTTGGGGAAATGATATGTTGGCATTAGGAAGTAGTCCAGAGAAAGTTCAGTTAGTTGATACAGGGTACAGAGTTAATTTCTTTTGAGGAAACGTTAAGAAGGTTGCGCTGGGAATAAAATGAGGAGACCACATGGATAAATACAAGATTGTAAGGGGTTTGACAAGGTGGATGTGATTTTCATTGTGGCATAATCTCAGAGTAAGTGTTGCCCAATTAAGAGGAAGATGCTTTTTTCTCATCAGGGAATGATGAATCTGGGCTATTTCTTACAACAGACAGCTGTCCAGGTTGGTTCGTGAAGTACGTTCAGGTCTGAGGGTGACATTTTTCGCAGCAGGGGAGTCAAAGATTATGGGGACAACGCAGGAGAGTAGAGTTCAGGATTGTCAGATCAGCTACCATTGCATGGAATGGAAGAACAGTCTCGATGGGCCGAATGGTCTATTTCTGCTCCGAGGCCTCAAGAGGAGAAGCCGCGTCAGCACTGGGATTGAGCGCGGTCGTGATATGCTCCGCGGAATAAAGAGTTCGAAGTTAGATTCTTCACCCACAACTCGGTTCCTAACAGTGAAGTGTTTATTTCTGAAAATTCTTATAAAACCACAAACAACCGTCAGAAACAAAGAAAAGATTCACCAGGTCCACCACCGGGAGGGCCTCGAACCGTCAGGGTGTGTGTCAGGCGCGAGGTAGCCTCAAGAGGCAACAGCAGTGTAGAGGAGACAGCTGGTGAGGCCAGGGTGGAGCTCATGGCCTGGAGCAGAAACCGGGCAAGTCCTGTGTGTGTGTGTGTGTGAGTGCGTGTGTGTGTCTGTACATGTGTGAGTGTGTGTGTGAGTGTGTGTGTGTGTGTATGTGTGAGTGCGTGTGTGTGTATGTGTGAGTGCGTGTGTGTGTGCGTGTGTGAGTGCGTGTGTGTGTGTGTGTGTGCGTGTGTGTGTGTGAGAGGGAATGTGTGTGGCTGGTGTGTGTTTGTGTGTGTGTGTGCATGTGTGCGTGTTTGTGTGCCTGTGTGTGTGTACGTGTGTTCATGTGTGTGTGTGTTTGGGTGGGTGTGTTCACATGTGCATGCTTGTGTGACTGTGTGCGTGTTTGTGTGCCTGTGTGTGTACGTGCGTTCATGTGTGTGTGCGTGTTTGTGTGCCTGTGTGTGTTTGGGTGTGTTCATGTGTGTGTGTGTGTGTGAGTATATACATGTGTTCACGTGTGTGTGTGCGTGTTTGTGTGTGTACGTGTGTGTGTGCATGTTTGTGTGTGCCTGTGTGTGTGTACATGTGTTCACGTGTGTGTGCGTGTTTGTGTGTGTGTGCGTGTTTGTGTGTGTTCACGTGTGTGTGTGTGCGTGTTTGTGTGCCTGTGTGTGCGTGTATGGGTGTGTTCACGTGTGCGTGTTTGTGTGTGTGTGTGTGTGTGCCTGTGTGTGCGTGTGTGTTCACATGTTTGTGTGTGTGTGTGTGTGTGTGTGCGTGTTTGTGTGTGTACGTGTTTGTGTGTGTTCACGTGTGCATGTTTGTGTGTGTGTGTGTGTGTGCCTGTGTGTGTTCACGTGTGTGTGTGTGTGTGTGTGTGTTCACGTGTGTGTGCGCGTGTGTGTGCGTGTGTGTGTTCACGTGTGCGTGTTTGTGTGTGTGTGTGTGTGTGTGCGTGTGTGTGTTCACGTGTGTGTGTGCGTGTGTGTGTGTGTGTGTGTGAGGTGGGGAATGGCGCGGGGGTCTGTTTGATGAAGACTGTGCCTCGTCAAACATCGCCGCGGGTTTGTACCCCCTGGAGCCCCACGCCAAGCCTAGTCACGGCCTCGGGTGCTCAGAGGGGCGGCTCCCTTCTGCCTTCGGCTGCTCAAACCTCCCAAGTGACCCATCTATCGTCCCTGCTGTGCTGCCATCTGTAATCCCCAAATGATCACCCGGGCTCTTTAAGTGATCGCTGTAACCCTTTGCAAACAACTTCCCGACCATCTTCCTCCCTTCTGTGTGTTCCCCTCTCACCATTCCACCCCCTTCCCCTGTCCCATCGTTCAGCCCACGCCCTCACCGCGCGCCCACCCCCCCCCCCCCACCCCGCCAACTAACCGCAGCCCCTGACAGGCCACTCTAGGCCCAGGTCCGAAGGCCTGGCCCGGCAGCTGACGTTGGCCTGCTGCAGGAGCCTCCAGAGGCGCATGATCTCCTGCGGCCCGCGACGGTGCACCACGAAGAGGCGCTGGTAGACGCATGGGTCCCAAGGGTCGGTGACGTTGGGGCCCAGGCCGAAGCTGCAGAAGCCTGGGTGGTGGCGCGGCAGGACGCCCAGGCGCGCCAGGCACATTCCGGCGTAGACGTCGTCGATGGGGAAGAGGGGCACGGAGCGGGAGATGCGCGCCAGGCGCCTGGCCAGCCGGCCCGAGTAAAGGACCCCGGCGCCGCCTGCGTAGGGCGGGTACAGGCCGTTGTAGAAAGCGCCTGGCACGTAGTACTTGAGGGCCGGGTCGCGGCACGGCCGGGCGCCCAGGATGAGGTCGCCGATGAAGAGCTCGCGGCTCTCAGCCGGGCCTAGGCCTGACAGGAGGCTCAGGAGGCCCTCGGTGTTCACAAAGGTGTCGTCGTCCCCTTTGAAGACGAAGTGGGCCCCCGGGCACTGGCGCCCCAGCCAGGCCAGGAAGAGAACCTCCTTGAGGGTCAGGTTGAAGAAGGTGTCGAGGAAGGCCCACTGCAGCAGGTCCCCGTGGCGACGGCTCTCACAGCCCAACAGGCCCGACAACTCGGGCTGCCGCTGCAGGCCCAGCAGGAACACGAGGCGCACCGCTGAGCCGCCCCAGGCCCCCCACGTCTGGCGGATGGCCTGACGGCGGTCGAAGCTCGAGGCCTGGCTCTTGACGGCCAGGAGCAGCCTGACCCGGCCCGGGCCTCGGCAGAGGCCTCGGGGCTCCAGCACGAGCGGGTACCGGCGGCAGCGACGGTACAGGAGGAACTCCTGCATCTGCCGAGGCAGGAGCTGGAAGTCGGCGAAGGTCCCCGCCACCGCGGCATCAGCCTGGCACCTCCGCCCCCTGCCGCCAGGCCGGGGCCCGCTCGACGCCCTGGCCTCCCGCCACATCTCCCTCTGCTCCCGGTTCCACAGCGACTCGAGAGAGCACCCGGGCCTCCAGAAAGCGCCCTGCGACTCCTGGGCGGGCTCCCTGTCCCACGGCCGCCACCAGGGCCGACGGTGGTGCCAACCTCTGCCCCGCAGGGCCCAGAAGACGGCCAGATTGGCCAGGAGGCCACAGAGCACCCACAGCAGGACCTTCCTCTGCAGCGGCATCATCTTCGCGTGGCCTGAGGATCAAAGAAGAGAGGTCTTTGTGAGCCGTGGGTCCTCGCATTTCCACCCCTCCCACGGGTGGGACATTCGACCGCTGGTGGCGTCGCTCGCCAACCCCCCCACCGCAGGAGGCATCGCAAAATGCCATCCCTCCCCTGAGGCTAACCACTCCATTCCCCGGTCACTGTGGCGGGATGCTAAGTTCGACCAGAGGAAGCATCGCAACACGCCAATGACTTCCCCCCACCCCACCCTCATCCCAGTCCCTCAACCCACTCCGCTCTCTGGTCATCAGGACGGTAAGTTCGACCACAGGAGGCATCGCAGCGTACCCAACAACGCCCCTTCCGCACCCCCTCCCCAAGACCAGCCATTCTGTTTTCCTGGTTATCGGGATGGTATGTTCGACCAGAGGTGGCATTGCAACTTGCCCAGTGACACTCCTGCCTCCTCACCCGCCCCAGGCTACCATCTCTGGTCTCCGAGATGGTACATTCAACCACAGGAGGCCTCACAACGCGCCCACGAACCCCCTCCTCACCACCACCCCCCCCCCCCCCCCCCCCCAGGCTACCCATTCCGCTCTCTGGGACAGTACGTTCGACCATGGGAGGCATTGCAACTTGCCCGGCAAACACTTTTACAGCCCGCAAAATCCGTTGGTTGGGTGGGACGCTCGACTGGGGGAGGCATTGCGACACCCCGCCCACCAAAAAGGTCGGGGGTGGGGGGGGTCCCACAAATAGCGTCGGCGAACCCCCAAAAGAAAACTGCGGTGAGGGGGCACACAGCCAACCCCCAGCCGCCTCGTGCAGGGTCACCGTCCCCTCCCACCGACCCAGCCACCGCGCCACCCCCCACACCCAACCACCCCTCGACCGTGGCGGCGGGGGGGGGGTTGCGAGAGGCGTTTCCGGGCCGAATGCAAGGGCTCACCCTCAGCAGTGGGTCAGGGGTGGAGGTGGGGATGAGGAGGGGGGTGGGGGGGGTGTGGTCCAGCGATGCACTGCACTCAGTGAGGTCCTGGGAGAGCGAGGGTCCCACATGGGGGAGAGGGTGGGGGATGGGGGGGGGGGTGGAAGCCGCAAACACAGCACCCCCTGGTGCAGGGGAGGACCACATGCAGGCTCCAGGAGGACCCGGACCCTCCCCACAAATTTGTCACAGGGTGTCGGGGGGAAGGGACGCACTGTCGGAGGGTCAGTGCTGAGGGAGCGGGCACTGTCGGAGGGTCAGTGCTGAGGGAGTGGGCACTGTCGAAGGGTCAGTGCTGAGGGAGCGGGCACTGTCGGAGGGTCAGTGCTGAGGGAGCGGGCACTGTTGGAGGGTCAGTGCTGAGGGAGTGGGCACTGTCAGAGGGTCAGTGCTGAGGGAGCGCTGCACTGTCGGAGGGTCAGTGCTGAGGGAGTGGGCACTGTCGGAGGGTCAGTGCTGAGGGAGCGGGCACTGTCGGAGGGTCAGTGCTGAGGGAGCGGGCACTGTCGGAGGGTCAGTGCTGAGGGAGCGGGCACTGTCGGAGGGTCAGTGCTGAGGGAGTGGGCACTGTCGGAGGGTCAGTGCTGAGGGAGCGGGCACTGTTGGAGGGTCAGTGCTGAGGGAGTGGGCACTGTCGGAGGGTCAGTGCTGAGGGAGCGGGCACTGTTGGAGGGTCAGTGCTGAGGGAGCGGGCACTGTCGGAGGGTCAGTGCTGAGGGAGCGGGCGCTGTCGGAGGGTCAGAGCTGAGGGAGCGGGCACTGTCGGAGGGTCAGTGCTGAGGGAGTGGGCACTGTCGGAGGGTCAGTGCTGAGGGAGCGGGCACTGTTGGAGGGTCAGTGCTGAGGGAGTGGGCACTGTCGGAGGGTCAGTGCTGAGGGAGTGGGCACTGTTGGAGGGTCAGTGCTGAGGGAGCGGGCACTGTCGGAGGGTCAGTGCTGAGGGAGTGGGCACTGTCGGAGGGTCAGTGCTGAGGGAGCGGGCGCTGTCGGAGGGTCAGTGCTTAGGGAGCGGGCGCTGTCGGAGGGTCAGAGCTGAGGGAGCGGGCACTGTCGGAGGGTCAGTGCTGAGGGAGCGGGCACTGTCGGAGGGTCAGTGCTGAGGGAGCGGGCGCTGTCAGAGGGTCAGTGCTGAGGGAGCGGGCGCTGTCGGAGGGTCAGAGCTGAGGGAGCAGGCGCTGTCGGAGCGTCAGTGCTGAGGGAGCAGGCGCTGTCGGAGCGTCAGTGCTGAGGGAGCGGGCACTGTCGGAGGGTCAGTGCTGAGGGAGCGGGCACTGTCGGAGGGTCAGAGCTGAGGGAGCGGGCACTGTCGGAGGGTCAGAGCTGAGGGAGCGGGCGCTGTCGGAGGGTCAGAGCTGAGGGAGCGGGCACTGTCAGAGGGTCAGTGCTGAGGGAGCGGGCACTGTGAGAGGGTCAGTGCTGAGGGAGCGGGCACTGTCCGAGGGTCAGAGCTGAGGGAGCGGGCGCTGTCGGAGGGTCAGTGCTGAGGGAGCGGGCGCTGTCCGAGGGTCAGTGCTGAGGGAGCGGGCACTGTGAGAGGGTCAGTGCTGAGGGAGCGGGCACTGTGAGAGGGTCAGTGCTGAGGGAGCGGGCACTGTCCGAGGGTCAGAGCTGAGGGAGCGGGCGCAGTCGGAGGGTCAGTGCTGAGGGAGCGGGCGCTGTCGGAGGGTCAGAGCTGAGGGAGCGGGCGCTGTCGGAGGGTCAGTGCTGAGGGAGCGGGCACTGTCGGAGGGTCAGAGCTGAGGGAGCGGGCACTGTCGGAGGGTCAGAGCTGAGGGAGCGGGCACTGTCCGAGGGTCAGTGCTGAGGGAGCGGGCACTGTCGGAGGGTCAGTGCTGAGGGACAGAGCCCCTGTGTGGAAAGTCAAGGGGGATCCGTGGATGTGACGTGCCCTTTAAAGTCCATTTCTGCCCCTTTCTGGTTTCTCGGGCTTGCATTGTCCACTTATTTATCTCGGTCGTTGGTCAGTCCGTGTGGGGGGCCATTCATCATCAAGTTGTGGTCTTATTTGTTCATTCTCTGGGCTGGGGTTATTTGTCCCCCATCTCCAACACTATTGCGGTGGTGCTGGTGAGCTGCCATCTTGAACCGCTGTCGGTAGACACGCGCGGTCCCGTTCAGAAGCGGGCTCCGGGGTTTCAGCAATACAAGGAATATGTTTCCAAGTTGGGATGGCATGTGGCTCGGATGGGAACTGGCAGGAGGTGGTGTTCCTCTGTATCCCTTTGGCCTCCTGGATGGAAGTGGGTCGTGGGTTTGGAAGGTGCTGCCTGAGCATCTTTGGTGAGATTCTGCAGAGCATCTTGTAGACAGTACTCAAAAAAACAGAAGCTCACCAAGTCTGGCAGCCTCTGTGAAGGGAAGGCAGATTTACAGTTTCAGGTCTCTTCCTCCTTAATTGCTTTAGCCATCCTGCTCGCGATTTGGACAAACCTCTCTCTCTCTCTCTCTCTCTCAGCCTTCTTTCAGAGGTGAGTATTCCCAATGTCTTCCATCTGTCCTCAGAGCCAAAGTTTCTCATCCCTGCAACCATTTGTATAAATCACTTCTGCACTCTCTCCAATGCATCCACATCTTTGCTCCAATGTGATGCCCATAGCTGTATTCAGTACTCCAGGGGAGGTCAAACAAATATCTCATGCAAATTGTCGAGCTGGATGAACGCAGCAGGCCAGGCAGCATCAGAGGAGCAGCAAGGCTGATGTTTCGGGTCTGGACCCTTGTTCAAACCTGAAACGTCAGCCTTCCTGCCCCTCTGATGCTGCCCGGCCTGCTGCGTTCATCCAGCTCCGCACCTTGTTATCCCAGATTCTCCAGCATCGGCCGTTCCTACTATCTCTTCCTCTTTAGGAATCTGTGCTGAGTCTACCCAATCGGCTCCCCATTTTCCATGTGATCACTCATTCTATCCCCAAGGAATCGTTTCCCGGAACCTTCCTCGCCTCTGAAGTTAGAAGGTCTCTAATTGCTGGGATTGTCCTGACAAAATTCCTTGAATATTAGGCATGAGGAGCGGGAGTAGGCAATTCAAACATTTAACATGACCACAGCTGATCTTACCCTGGTCTCAACTCCAGTTTCCCACCTGCTCCCCATAGCCCTTTATCCCACTTTTCATCAGAAATGTATCTGAACTATTTCTTGAATCTGTCGATTGATTCTGCGTCCACTGCACTCAGAGGCAGTGAGTTCCACAGATTCATAACCTTCTGACAGGAGGAGTTCCTATTCATCTCAGTTTTAGACCTATCTCCCCTCACCCGATATTTGGGACCTCTTGCTCTGGACTGTCCCACAGGACGGAACATCTGTTCAACATCCACAAGTCAATATGCTTTAGCATTTTATGTACCTCAATCAGATCTGCCCACATTCTTCCACCTCAAGTAAATGCAAACCCAAAGTATTCAACTGCTCCTCATATGTGTAGCCCTGTGTACCGCAAGGATCTGTTCTGGGGCCACTGCTGTTAGTCATTTTCATAAATGACCTGGATGAAGGCGTAGATGGACGGGTTAGTAAATTTGCTGATGACACTAAAGTTGATGGAGTTGTGGATAGTGCGGAAGGATGTTGCAGGTTACAGAGGGACATAGATAAGCTGCAGAGCTCGCCTGAGAGGTGGAAAATGGAGTTTAATGTGGAAAAGTGTGAGGTGATTCACTTTGGAAGCAGTAACGGGAATACAGAGTACTGGGCTAATGGTAAGATTCGTGGTTGTCTGGATGAGCAGAGAGATCCTGGTGTCCATGTGCATAGATCCCTGAAAGTTGCCACCCAGGTTGATAGGGTTGTTAGGAAGGCGTATGGTGTGCGAGGTTTTATTGGTAGAGGGATTGAGTTTTGGAGCCATGAGGTTATGTTGTAGCTGTACAAAACTCTGGTGCAGCCGCACTTGGAGTATTGTGTACAGTTCTGGTCTCCGCATGAAAGGAAGGATGTGGAAGCATTGGAAAGGGTGTAGAGGAGATTTACCAGGATGTTGCCTGGTATGGAGGGAAGGTCTTATGAGGAAAGGCTGAGGGACTTGAGGCTGTTTTTGTTGGAGAGAAGGTTAAGAGGTGACCTAATAGAGACATACAAGATGATCCGAGGATTAGATAGGGTGGACAGTGAGAGCCTTTTTTCTCGGACGGTGATGGCGAGCACGAGGGAACATAGCTTTAAATTGAGGGGTGATAGATATAGGACAGAAGTCAGAGGTAGGTTCTTTACTCATAAAGTTGTAAGGGCATGGAATGCCCTGCCTGCAGCAGTAGCAGACTCGCCAACGTTAAAGGCATTTAAATGGTCATTGGATAAACATATGGATGAGAATGGAATAGTGTAGGTTAGATGGGCTTCAGGTTGGTTTCATAGGTTGGCGCAACATCGAGGGCCGAAGGGCCTGTACTGCTCTGTAATGTTCTATGTTCATCCTTGGAACCAACCTGCTGAACATCCTCTGAACTCCGTCCAGTGCCATCAACATCCTTCCTCAAGGAAGGAGACCAAAGCTGGACACGATACTCCAGGTGTGGTCTCACCAATGTCTTATATAATTGTAACAACACTTTCCTTTTATAATCCAGTCCTTTTGTAACAAAACGCCAAGATTCCATTTGCCTTTCTTATTCTACGCTCTACCTGCAGACCCATTTTCTGCAAATCATGCACAAGGAACCCCAGATCCCTCTGCAGTGATATGATGCAGAGGTGCCAGTTGGACTGGGGTGGACAAGGTCAGAAATCACAGGTTACTGTCCAGCTGACATCAGAAGGAGGAGTGAGGCTCCGAAAGCTTGTGTTTTCAAACAAACCCGTTGGGCCTGGCATCGTGTGGTTTAAGACCATAAGACATAGGAGTGGAAGTAAGGCCATTCGGCCCATCAGGTCCACTCCGCCATTTAAATCATGGCTGATGGGCATTTCAACTCCACTTCCCTGCACTCTCCCCGTAGCCCTTGATTCCTTCTGAGATCAAGAATTTGTCGATCTCTGCCTTGAAGGCATTCAATGTCCCAGCCTCCACTGCACTCTGCAGCAATGAATTCCACAAGCCCACCACTCTCTGGCTGAAGAAATGTCTCCTCATTTCAGTTTTAAATTTACCCCCTCTAATTTTGAGGCTGTGCCCACGGGTCCTAGTCTCCCCGCCTAATGGAAACAACTTCCCAGCATCCACCCCTTCTAAACCATACATTATCTTGTAAGTTTCTATTAGATCTCCCCTCAACCTTCTAAACTCTAACGAGTACAATCCCAGGATCCGTAGCCATTCATCATAAGTTAAACCTACCATTCCAGGGATCATCCGTGTGAACCTCTGCTGGACACGCTCCAGGGCTAGTATGTCCTTCCTGAGGTGTGGGCCCCAAAATTGGACACAATATTCCAAATGGGGCCTAACTAGAGCCTTATAAAGCCTCAGAAGCACATTGCTGCTTTTATATTCCAACCCTCGAGATAAACGACAACATTACATTTGCTTTCTTAATTACGGCCTCTTACGGACTCTAACTCTGACGGTTTCTGACCTCAGCAGCAACACCCTGAATCTGCTTCCCATCACAATAATAATTTGCCCATCTAATGTTTCAGCCAGAATGAGGTTATTCGCACTTATCTAAGTTAAACTCCATCCACCACACTCTTAGTCTATCAATATCTGTCTGTAAGCTGAGTCTGTAAGCGTGAGGCAGTAAAAAACAGCAGGTCAGAAACATCGACTTCCCTGCTCCCTTGGATGCTGTCTGACCTGCTGTGCTTTTCTAGCCTCACATTGATAGATTCTGACCTCCAGCATCTGCAGTCCTTAACGTCTCCATGTGTAAACTCTTCACCTCCTCATCACTGCCTGCTTCCTGACCGATCATCTGCGAAGTTTGCCAGCTCGCATATATGTGCCTGCTTGCAGATCATCATTTATGCAGGGTGTAAATAGCTGAGCTGTTCAAACTGAACCCTTTGCCTCCCCGTATTTACTGTGTCCCATCTAGAAAAGGGCCCATGATGGAGTTTAATGCAGACAAGTGTGAGGTGATGCACTTGGGTAGGAGTAACCGGAAGGGCCTGTACTGTGCTGTAATGTTCTATGAGCCAATCTTCTACCCAAACCAAGACTCTACTCCTAAGCCCCTGACATCTGACCTTCCTGATCAGTCTTTCATGAGGCACCCCGTCAAAAGCCTTCTGAAGGTCGAGATATACCACATCCACTGGATCCCCACTATCTACCTTGCTGGTTACATCCTCAAAGAACACCAGCAAGTTAGTCAAGCGCGCCTTCTCCTTCCTGAAACACCGCTGATTTATTTAATTATTCATTCATTTGTGGGATGTGGACAACACATTGGGCCCAGCATTTCTTACCCATCCCTAGTTACCCCTTGAGAAGGTGGAGATGAGCTGCCTTCTCATACCACTGCTGTCTTTATGCTGTAGGTTGACCCTTTTTTCACGTGGATGATCCCTGGAATGGTAGGTTTAACATACAATGAACAGCTAAGGATCCTGGGATTGTATTAATTAGAGTTTAGAAGGTTGAGGGGAGATCTAATAGAAACTTACAAGATAATGCATGGCTTATAAAGGGTGGACGCTGGGAAGTTGTTTCCATTAGGCGGGGAGACTAGGACCCGTGGGCACAGCCTTAAAATTAGAGGGGGTAAATTTAAAACTGAAATGAGGGGACATTTCTTCAGCCAAAGAGTGGTGGGCTTGTGGAATTCATTGCCGCAGAGTGCAGTGGAGGCCGGGACATTGGATGCCTTCAAGGCAGAGATCGACAAATTCTTGATCTCAAAAGGAATCAAGGACTACGGGGAGAGTGCAGGGAAGTGGTGTTGAAATGCCCATCAGCCATGATTAAATGGCGGAGTGGACTCGACGGGCCGAATGGCCTTACTTCCACTAATATGTCTTGTGGTCTTATGGACCCACATACCCCTTAGGGAGGGAGTTCCAGGATTTTGACCTAACGACGCCGAAGGAACCGCCGATATATTTCCAAGTCAGGATGATGAGTGGCTCGGAGGGGATTGTGCAGGGGGGGAGTGTTCCCACGTACCTGCTGCCCCTTGTCCTTCCAGATGGAAGTGGCCGTGGGTTTGGAAGGTGTTGTCTGAGGATCTTTAGTGAGTTTCTGCAGAGCATCTTGTAGACAGTACACACTGCTGCGACTGAGCGGGATGTTTGTAGATGTGGTGCCAATCGAGCGGGGGCTGCTTTGTCTTGGATGGTGTTGAGCTTCTTGAGTGTTGTTGGAGCTGCCCCTATCCAGGGGCAAGTGGAGAGTCTTCCCTTAGACCCCTGAATTGTGCCTTGTAGATGTTGGGGCAGGAGTCAGGAGGGGAGTTACTCGCTGCAGTATTCCCAGGCAGCATTGATGCGGTGAAACCAGTTGAGTTTCTGACCGATGGTAACCCCCCAGGATGTTGATGGGGGGGGGTGATTCAGTGATGGTAACACCATTGAATATCAAGGGGCAGTGGTTAGATTGTCTCTTGCTGGTGATGGTCAGAGCCTGGCATTTGTGTGGCGAGAATGTCACTTACCATTTGTCAGCCCAAGCCTGGGTATTGTCCAGATCTTGTTGCATGTGAACACGGACTGCTTCAGTATCTGAGGAGTCACGAATGGAGCTAAACATTGTGCGATCATCGGCAACCATCCCAAATTCTGACCTCATTGTGGAGGGAAGGTCACTGATGAAGCAGCTGAAGATGGTTCAGCCTAGGACTCTACCCTGAGGGACCGGAGCTGTGATGACTGACCTCCAAAAACCACGACCGTCTTCCTATGTGCCAGGTATGATTCCAACACCGGAGAGTTTGCCCCCCCACACCCATTGATTCCAGTTTGGTTAGGGCTCCCTGATGCCACACTGGGTCGAATGTAGCCTTGATATCAAGGGCTGTCACTCTCACCTTCGTTTTTCCAAGTTCAGCTATCTCTCCTTCATATTGACTCGAGCAACTTCCATGCTATAGATGTCAAACTGGTCAGCACTTTCCTACCATTTGCCTGACATTTTTTTTTGGATTAGGGTGTCACATTTCCAACCCACTGCACCTTTCCAGAATGCAGGCGATTTTGGAATATAATAATTCATTCATGCATAGCTCTGCCGTCAGCTCATTTAATCCCATCAGTTTACTTAATACCTTCGCCCCTGGTTATGGTCATTTCAACAAGTTCATATACAGATGGGAAAATGGAGACAGAATATTGGTTTAGAGCCCCTGCCGTTCCCACGTTTCCCATTATTACCTAGCTACTTCCATCCTCGAAAAGGCCGACATTTCAGCCTTCTCTTCCTTTTCACATATTTGTGGAAGCTTTCAGTACTAGTGCACATGTTTTCTGCTCATTTCCTTTCGTGGCTTTTTCAGTTTTCTTTTAGGTAACCCCCTGCAGACACATAAAGTTCTCCTGATCCTCCGATGTGCCACTAAACATTCGCAGGGCAAAATGCCCCAGTTTTTTGCCTTTATGTTATCCTCGAATTCCATGTCGAGCCCCGCATGATATTCCACCTCTTCCCTATTCCTCTTGGGAATATTGAGAGCGCTCTAGTATCTCCCGAAGAACTCGCACTGTTCTTCAAACTGTCCTGTCCTTCATATTTTTGCCCAGTCCAATGCTTTCCTCAGATCTCTGTCCCGAACCAAAATTCTAATATGTGACTTTTGATCTGAGTGTGAAACTCTAGCATGCTGTGCTCACTCTAGTGCATCCTGAACTAGAAGACTGTGTATCAAGCTTTCCTCGTTACATTACCAGTTCTAAAGTAGCCAGGCTTCCTCTGGTTGGCTCCATGATCTGTTGCACTAAGAAACGATGCCTTTCCTTGAAGCAGTCAATTTCATCGGCGTGGTACAGCAGGAATGCGCTGAGCCCATCACCCAGGGGTCAACGGATCACACACGCATCGTTTACTTTGGCCGAATGGTTAAGGTGATGGTTTAGACATTCCAATGGGGTCTCCCCGCCCCGGAGACGTTCGAATCCTGCCGACTCCGCTTTGCCGATTTTAAAGGACTTTGTGCTGGGTGAGTTAGGGCTCAAGCTCCACAATTCGCCAGTCGCAGCAAATTCAGGTTTGCAGTGGCACGGTGGCTCAGCGATTAGCGCTGCTGCCTCATGGCACCAGGGATCTGGGTTCGATTCTACCCTCGGGCAATTGTCTGTGTGGAGTTGGCACATTCTCCCTGTGTCTGCGTGGGCTTCCTCCGGGCGCTCCGGTTTTCTCCCACAGTCCAAAGATGTGCAGGTTAGGGTGGATTGGCCGTGCTAAACTGTCCCATAGTGCCCAGGGATGTGCGGGTTAGGGTGGGTTGGCCGTGCTAAATTGCCCCATAGAGCCCAGGGATGTGCGGGTTAGTGTGGATTGGCCGTGCTAAATTGTCCCATAGTGCCCAGGGATGTGCGGGTTAGGGTGGATTGGCCGTGCTAAATTGTCCCATAGTGCCCAGGGATGTGCGGGTTAGGGTGGATTGGCCGTGCTAAATTGCCCCATAGTGTCCAGGGATGTGCAGGTTAGGGTGGATTGGCCGTGCTAAATTGTCCCATAGTGCCCAGGGATGTGCAGGTTAGGGTGGGTTGGCTGTGCTAAATTGCCCCATAGTGTCCAGGGATGTGCAGGTTAGGGTGGGTTGGCTGTGCTAAATTGCCCCATAGTGCCCAGGGATGTGCAGGTTAGGGTGGATTGGCCGTGCTAAATTGTCCCATAGTGCCCAGGGATGTGCAGGTTAGGGTGGATTGGCCGTGCTAAATTGTCCCATAGTGCCCAGGGATGTGCAGGTTAGGGTGGGTTGGCCGTGCTAAATTGTCCCGTAGTGCCCAGGGATGTGCGGGTTAGGGTGGGTTGGCCGTGCTAAATTGTCCCATAGTGCCCAGGGATGTGCAGGTTAGGGTGGATTGGCCATGCTATAGGGAAAGGGTAGGTGGATGTGTCTGGGTGGCTGCTCTTGGGAGGGGAGGTGTGGGCTTGTTGGGTCGAATGGCCTGTTTCCATACTGTAGGGATTCTCTGTCCTTGCCTAGTTGATTAATCCGGTCAATATGCATACTGCCCTTCCCACAAGCCCTCATTATTTCCTGGCTTACAGTATTGTGACAATACTATGACTGTCATGTGGAGGTGGAAGGACTGGGGGTGGACAAAGTCAGAAGTTACATGACCCCAGGTTATAGTCCAACAGTTTTAATTGAAATCTCAAACTTTCGGAGCATAGCCCCTTCATCAGGTGAAGTGAGAGAGAGGCACACAAACACAGAATTTCTAGGCAAAGGAAGTTAATGGGCAGAGAGAGATCAAAAGACCATATAAATAGTGTGAATCGAGTGTAGAATGATAAGTCGCTGCAGGTGACCCAAAGTGCCAAACGCTGTGGGTAAAGTGGCATCAGCTGAATAACAAGTGACAGGATGACCGAAAATCTGACAATATGGGGCAGTGAGATAATTACAAAAAATTAAAAATGAGGTGCTGGAGACAAACTAAATGACAGGAGCAACATGATAGGTACAAGAATCGCGTGCCGAGGGGCTAACCAAAGTCATAATTAATCCAAAACTGTCGAAATGAATTAAGGTAGAGATATCATAACAGTTTATCCCGGTGATGGTGATTTAAAAAAAAGGAAGATCAATCAGATTATAGGCAATCCCTTTGTTTGTTATTCAGATGTTGGCATTTTATTCATACCATCTGACACTTTTGGTCACCTCCAGAGACTTATTATTCAACGCTCCTTTCGCACCACTTGTGTGATTTTTTTTATCTCTTTGTCTTTCGCTCTCTGTCTCTCTGCCTATAAATTCTGCGTCTGTGCATTTCTCTCTCACTTCGCCGCTCCAAAAGCTTCAAATAAACGTGTTGGATTGTAACCTGGTGCGGCGGGGATACAATGGCTGTAGGGACTTACTTTGCCCGATTTGGAAGGAGAGGGGTTAAGGCAGAGGTGGCGAACAGAGGTATATGAGAGCAAACATCTTGGGAGGCCGTGGATTTTCATGAAAGGATGGAACAATAGAAGCAGCCTGCCTGGGTGTGGCCATATTCTCACGGAACCAAGGCTTTTTTAAGTTTTTAGCTCTCAGCAGTCGCTGTTGAGCTCCCGAGGAAGTGGAAGCTGTTTTATTTTCTTCCTTCTATCAGTTATAGCAACAGGCTACGGGTTTCTCTTCCTGCTACTGGAGTTGCGAGTGAGACGATCTGTTTTCTGAATTGACCTTTCGACAAGGGCATGTTCATGGGATGTTACAGTATTAGAGCAGTCACTGTTCAGTCGGGACGATTAATTCCTGAAGCACCCGGAGGAAACCCACGCAGACATGGGCAGATTAACTCCTGGTCCTGACCTTCCAGTAAGCTTCAGCAGGTCACACCTATTTGCACCATCAGCCCCTCCACTTCATTCCAAATGCGGCGTGCGCTCAGGCAGATGAACAAAGTTTCTATGCTCAGAATCTTCCGCCACCCCTCACTAAATCAAGGGAAGTCTGGCAGTGCCCCCACAATTTCCATCCTCGCTTCCTCCAAACGCCTTCGACGCACCTCATTCGGGTCACCGTGCCTTGTCAGCTACGGCATCTGAAGTCAGGCGATGAAGTATGCCATACAAAAACCGGAAGAGCTGCAGATACTGTAAATCGGGAACAAAGAGCAGAAGTTACTGGAAATGCTCAACGGAGTCTGGCGACATCTGTGAAGGGGGGAGAAACAGTTAACGTTTCAGGTCCAGGGACCCTCCCTCAGAACTGGTGTGCGATGAAATATGCAGTCCTTGTCCGGTCTGGGCCTACATGTGACTCCAGGCATGCAGCATCGCCTATTGACTGCCCTGCGGAGAGACTCGGGGAGGTTGCTCATCTGGGCTTCGTAGGCCCGCACCCCTGGGCTCTCTGAGATGGGCAGTGGACCCTTCTGGCAAGGCCCGATGATGCAACAAATAAGGGTGGGCGGGTTGCCCAGGGGACTGTAGCCCTGGCGATGCCAGGAGACCCCACCCACCCAGCCTTCACAACCCCCTCGCGGAGGAGGATGTGGCCAACACATCAGGAAGCGGTGTACATGAACCACTGTGTGAAGACCAGGGCTAGTCTCAGCGGCAAGCCAAAGGTCAGGGTCAGCTCTTGCCCGTACTGCGGTGCTAGCCCCTGCCCCAGCCGCCTGGGTCCAATGAGACGGGGAAACAGCAACAGCGGCATCTCTGTGGTGTCTCTGTGCGCCGGGTTGATGGAGTATCTCGAGACGATGCTCGAGGTAGCGCTGCAGGTGAGTTCGGCTTTACCCCGCACACCCTTAATCCCTGCCACCCCTCCCTCCCCCGCCCCACTCCCTGACGCAGTGATCGCACTTAACCAACAAAGGGGGACCCAAACTGCCCGATCGCTGGGGAGCCAGGATCAGCAGGGGTGGGGAAGAGGCGTCGCGAAACCTCTCTAATAGTTTCACCTTAGACCTGGATGGTGCTCATGAGGGGGACACAGGGATCGTGATTGTGCTGTTCAGTGGGGGCGGCCCGGTGTCTCACTGGTTCGCACTGCTGCCTCACGGCGCCAGGGACCCGGGTTCGATCCCACCCTCGGGCGACTGTCTGTGTGGAGTCTCCACATTCACCACGTGTCTGTGTGGGGTTTCCTCTGGATGCTCCAGTTTCCTCCCACAGTCCAAAGATGTGCCGGTTAGGGTGGATTGGCCGTGCTAAATTGTCCCATAGTGCCCAGGGATGTGCAGGTTAGGGTGGATTGGCCGTGCTAAATTGTCCCATAGTGCCCAGGGATGTGCAGGTTAGGGTGGATTGGCCGTGCTAAATTGTCCCATAGTGCCCAGGGATGTGCAGGTTAGGGTGGATTGGACGTGCTAAATTGTCCCATAGTGCCCAGGGATGTGCGGGTTAGGGTGGATTGGCCGTGCTAAATTGTCCCATAGTACCCAGGGATGTGCGGGTTAGGGTGGATTGGCCGTGCTAAATTGTCCCATAGTACCCAGGGATGTGCGGGTTAGGGTGGATTGGCCGTGCTAAATTGTCCCATAGTGCTCAGGGATGTGCGGGTTAGGGTGGATTGGCCGTGCTAAATTGTCCCATAGTGCCCAGGGATGTGCGGGTTAGGGTGGGTTGGCCGTGCTAAATTGTCCCATAGTGTCCAGGGATGTGCAGGTTAGGGTGGGTTGGCCGTGCTAAATTGTCCCATAGTGCCCAGGGATGTGCAGGTTAGGGTGGATTGGCCATGCTAAATTGTCCCATAGTGCCCAGGGATGTGCGGGTTAGGGTGGATTGGCCGTGCTAAATTGTCCCATCGTGCCCAGGGATGTGTGGGTTAGGGTGGATTGGCCGTGCTAAATTGTCCCATAGTGCCCAGGGATGTGCGGGTTAGGGTGGGTTGGCCGTGCTAAATTGTCCCATAGTGCACAGGGATGTGTGGGTTAGGGTGGATTGGCCGTGCTAAATTGTTCCATAGTGCCCAGGGATGTGCGGGTTAGGGTGGATTGGCTGTGCTAAATTGTCCCATAGTGCCCAGGGATGTGTGGGTTAGGGTGGATTGGCCGTGCTAAATTGTCCTGTAGTGCACAGGGAGGTGTGGGTTAGGGTGGATTGGCCGTGCTAAATTGTCCCATAGTGCACAGGGATGTGTGGGTTAGGGTGGATTGGCCGTGCTAAATTGTCACACAGTGCCCAGGGATGTGCAGGTTAGGGTGGATTGGCCGTGCTAAATTGCCCCATAGTGCACAGGGATGTGTGGGTTAGGGTGGATTGGCCGTGCTAAATTGTCCCATAGTGCCCAGGGATGTGCGGGTTAGGGTGGGTTGGCCGTGCTAAATTGTCCCATAGTGCCCAGGGATGTGCAGGTTAGGGTGGCTTGGCCGTGCTAAATTGCCCCATAGTGCCCAGGGATGTGCGGGTTAGGGTGGATTGGCCGTGCTAAATTGCCCCATAGTGCCCAGGGATGTGCGGGTTAGGGTGGATTGGCCGTGCTAAATTGTCCCATAGTGCCCAGGGATGTGCAGGTTAGGGTGGCTTGGCCGTGCTAAATTGTCCCGTAGTGCCCAGGGATGTGCGGGTTAGGGTGGATTGGCTGTGCTAAATTGCCCCATAGTGCCCCGGGATGTGCGGGTTAGGGTGGATTGGCCGTGCTAAATTGTCCCATAGTGCCCAGGGATGTGCGGGTTAGGGTGGATTGGCCGTGCTAAATTGTCCCATAGTGCCCAGGGATGTGCAGGTTAGGGTGGATTGGCCGTGCTAAATTGTCCCATAGTGCCCAGGGATGTGCGGGTTAGGGTGGATTGGCCGTGCTAAATTGTCCCATAGCGCCCAGGGATGTGCAGGTTAGGGTGGATTGGCCGTGCTAAATTGTCCCATAGTGCCCAGGGATGTGCGGGTTAGGGTGGATTGGCCGTGCTAAATTGTCCCGTAGTGCCCAGGGATGTGCAGGTTAGGGTGGCTTGGCCGTGCTAAATTGCCCCATAGTGCCCAGGGATGTGCAGGTTAGGGTGGCTTGGCCGTGCTAAATTGTCCCATAGTGCACAGGGATGTGCAGGTTAGGGTGGGTTGGCCGTGCTAAATTGTCCCATAGTGCCCAGGGATGTGCGGGTTAGGGTGGATTGGCCATGCTAAATTGTCCCATAGTGCCCAGGGATGTGCAGGTTAGGGTGGGTTGGCCGTGGTAAATTGTCCCATAGTGCCCAGGGATGTGCAGGTTAGGGTGGATTGGCCATGCTAAATTGCCCCATAGTGCCCAGGGATGTGCGGGTTAGTGTGGATTGGCCATGCTAAATTGCCCCATAGTGCCCAGGGATGTGCGGGTTAGTGTGGATTGGCCATGCTAAATTGTCCCATAGTGCCCAGGGATGTGCAGGTTAGGGTGGCTTGGCCGTGCTAAATTGTCCCGTAGTGCCCAGGGATGTGCGGGTTAGGGTGGATTGGCTGTGCTAAATTGCCCCATAGTGCCCAGGGATGTGCGGGTTAGGGTGGATTGGCCGTGCTAAATTGTCCCATAGTGCCCAGGGATGTGCGGGTTAGGGTGGATTGGCCGTGCTAAATTGTCCCATAGTGCCCAGGGATGTGCAGGTTAGGGTGGCTTGGCCGTGCTAAATTGTCCCATAGTGCACAGGGATGTGCAGGTTAGGGTGGATTGGCCGTGCTAAATTGTCCCATAGTGCCCAGGGATGTGCAGGTTAGGGTGGGTTGGCCGTGCTAAATTGTCCCATAGTGCCCAGGGATGTGCGGGTTAGGGTGGATTGGCCGTGGTAAATTGTCCCATAGTGCCCAGGGATGTGCGGGTTAGGGTGGATTGGCCGTGCTAAATTGTCCCATAGTGCCCAGGGATGTGTGGGTTAGGGTGGATTGGCCGTGCTAAATTGTCTGATAGTGCCCAGGGATGTGTGGGTTAGGGTGGATTGGCTGTGCTAAATTGTCCCATAGTGCCCAGGGATGTGCAGGTTAGGGTGGACTGGCCGTGGTAAATTGTCCCATAGTGCCCAGGGATGTGTGGGTTAGGGTGGATTGGCCGTGGTAAATTGTCCCATAGTGCCCAGGGATGTGTGGGTTAGGGTGGATTGGCCGTGCTAAATTGTCCCATAGTGCCCAGGGATGTGTGGGTTAGGGTGGATTGGCCGTGGTAAATTGTCCCATAGTGCCCAGGGATGTGCAGGTTAGGGTGGATTGGCCGTGCTAAATTGTCTCATAGTGCCCAGGGATGTGCAGGTTAGGGTGGACTGGCCGTGGTAAATTGTCCCATAGTGCCCAGGGATGTGTGGGTTAGGGTGGATTGGCCGTGGTAAATTGTCCCATAGTGCCCAGGGATGTGTGGGTTAGGGTGGATTGGCCGTGCTAAATTGTCCCATAGTGCCCAGGGATGTGTGGGTTAGGGTGGATTGGCCGTGCTAAATTGTCCCTATAGTGCCCAGGGATGTGCGGGTTAGGGTGGATTGGCCGTGCTAAATTGTCCCATAGTGCCCAGGGATGTGCGGGTTAGGGTGGATTGGCCGTGGTAAATTGTCCCATAGTGCCCAGGGATGTGCAGGTTAGGGTGGATTGGCCGTGCTAAATTGTCCCATAGTGTCCAGGGATGTGCAGGTTAGGGTGGATTGGCCGTGGTAAATTGTCCCATAGTGTCCAGGGATGTGCAGGTTAGGGTGGATTGGCCATGCTAAATTGTCCCATAGTGCCCAGGGATGTGCAGGTTAGGGTGGATTGGCCGTGCTAAATTGTCCCATAGTGCCCAGGGATGTGCGGGTTAGGGTGGATTGGCCGTGCTAAATTGTCCCATAGTGCCCAGGGATGTGCGGGTTAGGGTGGATTGGCCGTGCTAAATTGTCCCATAGTGCCCAGGGATGTGCGGGTTAGGGTGGATTGGCCGTGCTAAATTGTCCCATAGTGCCCAGGGATGTGCGGGTTAGGGTGGATTGGCCGTGCTAAATTGTCCCATAGTGTCCAGGGATGTGCAGGTTAGGGTGGATTGGCCGTGGTAAATTGTCCCATAGTGTCCAGGGATGTGCAGGTTAGGGTGGATTGGCCATGCTAAATTGTCCCATAGTGCCCAGGGATGTGCAGGTTAGGGTGGATTGGCCGTGCTAAATTGTCCCATAGTGCCCAGGGATGTGCGGGTTAGGGTGGATTGGCCGTGCTAAATTGTCCCATAGTGCCCAGGGATGTGCGGGTTAGGGTGGATTGGCCGTGCTAAATTGTCCCATAGTGCCCAGGGATGTGCGGGTTAGGGTGGATTGGCCGTGCTAAATTGTCCCATAGTGCCCAGGGATGTGCGGGTTAGGGTGGATTGGCCGTGCTGTAGTGTCCCGTAGTGTTCAGGGATGTGTGGGTTAGGGTGGGTTGAAAGTGGGAAATGCAGTGAATGGGTGAGATGCTGTTTGGAGGGTTGGTGTGGACTTGATGGGCTGAATGGCTTTCTTCACCAATGCAGGGATTCCCTGATAAAGCCAACTGAATGCATTTTTTTCAGTGGGATGTTAATGTTTCAGAGGAAGGGACTGTGTCGGTGGGATATCATTGTGCTCAGTGGGACAAGTATTTGTGAGTGGGATACACATCCTTTTTGATGGCAGGTATCGTCCATATGTAATCCGTGAAGTACCTGGGACATACGTGGCCCCGTTTGTTACTATCCATCTTTTCATAGTCTAATGGGGAGGATGTGGATGATATCAAGATCAATGTGTCGCCTGTGGCCAACTGGGACAATCTTCGCATCGATGAACCCCGCCGAGGCCAAGATGGTACAGCCATATCCGGCCATCCTTGGTGAGTAGCTCAGAGGCCGGGGAGACCCATTACAGAGATGGGGGGGCACTGTATCTGTACTGTGGATAGCAGACAAGACAGCATAGAGGAACTCTTAATCTATACTATTGTGATCCGAACACTGTGCTACGCCCGAACGGGATGTTGGGGCTGTACAGGACATTGGTTAGGGCCACTTTTGGAATACTGCGTTCAATTCTGGTCTCCCTGCTGTAGGGAAGATGTTGTGAAACTTGAAAGGGTTCAGAAAAGATTTACAAGGATGTTGCCAGGATTTGAGCTACAGGGAGGGGCTGGGGCTATTTTCCCTGGAGTGTCGGGGGCTGAGGGGGTGACCTTATAGAGGTTTATAAAACCATGAACGGACATGGATAGGGTGAATAGACAGGGTCTTTTCCCCAGGGTAGGGGAGTCCAAAACTAGAGGGACACAGGTTTAAGGTGAGAGGGGAAAGATTTAAAAGGGACCTGAGGGGCAACTTTTTCACACAGAGGGTGGTGCATGTATGGAATGAGCTGCCAGAGGAAGTGGTGGAGGCTAGTACAATGACAACATTTAAAAGGCATCTGGATGGGGACATGGATAACACAGTGTGGAGCTGGAGGAACACAGTGGACCAGGCAGCATCAGAGCAACAGGAACGCTGATGTTTCGGGTCGGAACCCTTCTTCAGAAATGGGGTGCGGGGGGTGGTATCGCACATATAAATAGAGAGAGGAGGGATGGTGATAGGTGAGGGCAGATTCAGGGGGATGGGTGGGGCGGATAGGTGGGAGAGAAGGCAGACAGGTTGTGTCAGGTCAAGGAGGTGGGGATGAGAGGGAGGGCTGGCCATGGAATGAGGTCAGGGTGGGGAGATTTTGAAGCTCGTAAAGTCCGCACTGAGACTATTGGTTCGTCGGCTCCCAGGTTGGAATATGAGGTGCTGCTCCTCCAGTTTCCGGGTGGCGTCGTTGTGACACTGGAGGAGGGCCAGGGTGGACATGTCGCCCAAGGAGTGGGAGGGGGCACTGAAGTGGTTCACGACTGGAAGGTGTTGTCGTTTGTCGGGTACAGAGCTCAGATGCTCGACAAAGCGGTCTCCGAGCCTCCGTTTGGTCTCACCGATGTGGAGGAGGCCACATCGGGAACAGCGGACGCAGTAGATCAAGTTGACAGATGTGCAGGTGAAGCCCTGTCTAATGTGAAAGGTTTGTTTTGTCCCGTGAATGGAGGTGACGGGGGGGAGGTGTGGCACTTCCTGCGGTTGCAGGGAAAGGTGCCGGGGGCAGTGGGGTTAGTGGATAGCATGGAGCAGACAAGGGAGTCGCGGACAGAGCGGTCCCTACGAAAGGCAGATAGGATTGGAGAGGGAAATATATCCTTGGTTGTGGGGTCGGATTACAAGTGGCGAAAGTAGTAGAGAATGATATGTTGGACGTGAAGGTTGGTCGGGTGATATTTGAGAACAAGGGGGATTCTATCTGTGTTTATGTTGGGGGGAGAGCATGTGAGGGCAATAGTTATCGGAGGGGATAAGTCACAGTCCTTGAAATAGGAGGATTTCGAGGAGGTGCGCGAGTGGAACACCCCATCTTGGGAGCAGATGCGGCAGAGGCAGAGGATTTGGGAGTAGGGGATCGCATTCTTATTGGAAGTTGGGTGAGAGGGGATGTAGTCAAGGTTGCTGTGAAGTCGGTGGGCTTGAAATGGATGTCGGTTTTGAGGCAGTCACCAGAGATGGACACAGAGAGGTCCATAAAGGAAAGAGATGTATCAGAGATGGTTCAGGTGAACTTGAGTTTGGGGTGGAAGGTGTTAGTAAAGTGGATGAACTGTTCGGGCTCCTCGTGGGAGCATGAGGTGGTGCTGATACAGTCATCAACGTAGCAGAGGAAGAGGTGGGGTATTGTGCTAGTGTAGCTATGGAAGAGCTATGTTTCCTACAAAGAGGCAGGCGTAGCTTGGGCCCAAGTGGGTTCCCAAAGCCATGCCCTTAATCTGTAGGAAGTAGGAGGAGTTTAAGGGGAAGTTTCTGTAGGAAGTGGGAGGAGTTAAAGGAGAAGCACCTGCAAACTGGAGGAGCAGCATCTCATATTCCGCCTCAGGAACCTAAAGCCCAATGGCCTAAAAGTGGATTTCACCAGTTTCAAAATCTCCCCAATCCCAGCCTCATCCCACGAGCAACCCTCCCTCTCATCCCTGTCTCCTTGATGGACGCAACCTGCCCATCTTCTCTTTCACCTATCCACCCCACCCATCCTACTGACCAATCCCTACCACTGCCTACCTGCACTCATCTATCACCATCCCACCTACCTTCCCCAGCCCCAATCCTCTCTCTTTATTTATTTCTGAGCTCCCTTCCCCCTCCCCCATTTCTGAAGAAGGGCCCTGAGCCGAAACGTCAACTTTCCTGCTCCTCTGATGCTGCCTGGCCTGCTGCGCTCATCCAGCTCCACACTGAGTTGCTTCTGACTCCAGCATGAACAGTTCTGACTATCTCTGGATATAAGAATAGGCAATAGAACACAGAACAATACAGCGCAGAACAGGCCCTTCGGCCCTCGATGTTGCGCCAACCTGTGAACTAATCTAAGCCCATTCCCCTACACTATCCCATCGGGTGAACCTCTCTACTGTTTACCCATTTTAACTGTCCTCCCAGTGTCTCCAGTCAGCTCTGTTGATTGTTACACTTGAACAGCCCACAATACAGTCACCAATACTGGCAAGAGGAGTGGTGTTATGTTACAAAGTCATCTGTCACTCAATGACACTTGGCAAAAAGTGATTTAAACACAAGAGAAACATTTACCCAACTGAGGTTTAGAGGGATATGGGCCAAACGTTGGCAAATGGGACTAGCTTAATTTAGGATCGACAAGGATTAGTTGGACCAAAGGGTCTGTTTCCGTGTGGTATGACCCCATGACTGTATATTCAGGGTCTAACCCCATGTGCACTGTCCTCAGGGTATTTGATGGGAATAGTGTAGAGGAGGCTTCACTTTCAGTTTAAGAGAATAGAGGATACTTTACTTTGTATTAATGCTGTACCTGCCCTGGTGGATATTATTTTATTCTCTATTTAATTTGATATTGAACCCACTACTTCTTTCATTTAGGGTAAGATCCTGCAAACGAGCCTGGGACTCGAGTCCAGGCTTGGATCCAATGCACTCTGACTCAGGGAACCTGGAGTCGTTAGTCAACTGGACATGTCCTATGCACAGGGTCAGGACTGAAGAGGCATGCCAACTGGGCAAGAATGAGAATCAAGGGACTTGTCCAGTGGGCAAGGCTCAGGGCACAGGGCTTCGCCTGCAACTCATGGTCAGGGATCAAGGGATGAACCCCCTGAGAAAGGTCAGCAATGAAGAATTGGGCCCTGTGAGCATGATCAAGGATCATGGGTCATGCCACGTGGTCAACATCAAGAATCAAGTGCCGTGTCCAGCGGAAAGGGTCAACAGTGAAGTGTCTTCTCCTGCAGGCCAGTTCAAGGAGGAAGGGTCATGTTCATTGGGCAAAGTCATGGACGAAGGATTATGCCCTAGATGCTGTGTCAAGGACGAAGGGTCATGCCCCTTAGCCCAGATCAAAGACCAAAGGCCGCATTCCTTGGGCAATGTCAACGATGAAGGGACATGCCCCTTAGCCCAGATCAAAGACCAAAGGCTGCATTCCTTGGGCAATGTCAAGGATGAAGGGTCATGCCCCTTAGCCCAGGTCAAAGACCAAAGGCTGCATTCCTTGGGCAATGTCAACGATGAAGGGACATGCCCCTTAGCCCAGATCAAAGGCCAAAGGCCGCATTCCTTGGGCAATGTCAACGATGAAGGGACATGCCCCTTAGCCCAGATCAAAGACCAAAGGCCGCATTCCTTGGGCAATGTCAACGATGAAGGGACATGCCCCTTAGCCCAGATCAAAGACCAAAGGCCGCATTCCTTGGGCAATGTCAACGATGAAGGGTCATGCCCTAGATGCTGTGTCAAAGACCAAGAGTCACGTTTCTTGGGCAATGTCAAGGATGAAGGGTCATCCCCGTTAGCCCAGGTCAAAGATCAAAGTTCACGTTCATTGGGAAACGCCAAAGATGAAGGGTCTTGCCCTTCCAACCAAATCAAAGGTGAGGGATCATGTCTCCTTGGCCCCACCCCCCTGCACTGGATGTGGGAGGGGTTTTCCGTGGAGCGTTACGCCCCCCGCAGGCGGATGGTGGCAAAAGCAGGCGAAGTGGGGAAGGTGAAGACCGACGGAGTCTTCCAAACCGGACCAACACCAGAGGGGGGACTAGTGTGTCAGCGTGCCCAAGGGGCTCGCCCGAGGACGACGGAGTACCCAGGGACGTGCCGGCGGACTCAAATCCCACATTGTGCCTCCTTTCCCTGCACGACGCAGGCGGTGAGGGGGGAAGCGAGCGGCCAGAAAGGCAGGAAACACGGCTCGGCTCCCCCCGGTACCCGGCGCCAGTTAGGCGGGTCCGGTTGGGGCGTCTGCGCGGCTCCGCCCCGAGGCGGCGTAACCACGGCAACCGACTGCCAGCGTCCGGCGCAAGCGCAGAATGCACCGGCGCCGCCACCGCCCCCAAGGGGCAGGGCCGAGGTGTACCGCGAATTGCTGCGGCAGTACCGGCGAATGGTGGAGGACGGACGAGACAGTGAGGCACGGATGAGGGAGGCCGGCCAGTGCCAGCTGAAGGTTACCAAACTGGTGGAGCAAAGGCACGAACTCATCAGGTGAGAGAAAGTAACTGACTGAGTGGGAGGGGAAGGTGGGCAGTTCCAAACCCCCAGGAACCGTCCGCCGCATGCAATTGGATGGTCGGCACGTCCCTCAAATGAGCCAGATCCTGACTGGTCTAACGATACGTCGATCACCTTTCCCTCATGCGATTGGCCCAACCGTTTCCCCGCCTTCAACGTGTCCCAGCGACGCTTCTTTCTATTGGTCTGTGTACACGTCAATTATCAGCTGTCCCCGCCCTCTCGCCCGGGTATTGCTACCTCCCAAAATATTCGTTGGTCCTACCACCCGTCAATCAACGTTGATCCGATTGCTATTGGTCTATTGGACATCAATCTTTTCCGACCCCTTCCCTCGTCGGGCACGTCAAGTGCGTTCAACCCCCTCACCAGCCGTTAATTGGTTCGTAGTTTTCGGCAAAGCCCATCCTCCCGTTCCCAATGCTCTCCGCCCAATGGGCAAGAAACATGTCAATGAATCATATCCCTTTCCTAAGTGGCTGTTGCAACGTCAATCATTTCGGACTGTTTTCTCATTGGATATCGGGCCGTTGCCGTCACCTCTCTTCTCCGATTGGTCCAACTGGCTCGTCAATCCGGCCGCCGGTCTGTTCCTCCGACCATTGGTCTAACCCCGGGCATTCGCCTCGCCCCCCGGTGCCTGCATTGGGTGGCGGCTCACGTCGGTTCCCAAGCCTTTGGCCTGTTATTGGTTCGCCGAGCCGTCAATCACCACCCCTCTCTCGTAAAGGATCCCAAGGGATCTCAAAGAGCGGCAATGAAGTACGTGTCACAGTGTGTGCCAAAAACGACAATACCCACGCACAACTTTTATTGTCTGAAATAGAGGAACTTGCAGGATCATATTGACAGGCCCACAGAACTGTTCCAGCCCAAGAGCAGGCCATTCGGCCCATCACACCAGTACTAGCCCCCCAATGGCCCAATGATTCCTCTTCACCTGTAACGCTGACCTCCGTGTGTTTGGAGATAGAATTTCAATCCCCACCTGAATGCCTGAATTGAACCTGCCTCCTCTCTATTAGACACAAAATTTCTAGTGAATAGCCGTTCGTATCAATGAGATGGCTTCTTCCTCCTCTTCTCCTTTTGACAATTTCTCGAAATTGACTTGTTTTCAATCCTTCCCCTTTGTTCCCCAGTCTGCTCAGTACACATCTTCCTTCTGGTTTTGTGAGCCTCAGTGAAATCTACTGTCCTAGATGTCCAGGCTGGCTTCTCCAATCTATCCGTGCAACTGATGCTCTTCATCCCTGGAACCATTTGACTCTCAGTCTCTCCTGCATGCTCTAATGTCTTTGCGACCTTCCTGCTCGGAACTAGAAGCAGAACTTCAGTTGAGGCTTGAACCAATGTTTTTAAAGCAGAAAAAAAACAAGTTGCTGGAAAAGCTCAGCAGGTCTGACAGCATCTGTGACGAAAAAATATCAGTTAATTTCAGCACGCAGGGAGGGTCACTGGATCTGAAACGTTAACACTGATTTCTTTTTCACAGATGCTGCCAGACCTGCTGAGCTTTTCCAGAAACTTCTGTTTTTGTTCTGATTTGAGGCATCTGTGGTTCTTTTGGTTTTTATTCAGTGTTTTAAGCAGGCTTATCAAAATTTCCTTGCGTATTTGTAAAATGCACACTGCAGAAAGCTTTATTAACCACATTCGCAACCTGTCCTGTCAGATGGGACAATGAACTGAGATCCACCTTTCCCCATCCAATCCTGTCTGCCGTTTCAGGTATGGTCATAGAATCAAGGGCAGCTAGAGATGGACAATAAACTGCTGAGTCAGCAATATCCCACATATGAAAGTAAAAATCCCTTTGGTGTGGAAGCAGGCCATTTGGCCAATCAAGTCTACACTGACCCTCTGAAGAACATCCCACCCGGACCCACTCCTTCGATCCCTATATCCCTGCACTTCCTATGACTAATCCACCTAATCTGCACATCCCCAGACACTATGGGCAGTTGAGCAGTCAATCTACCCTAACCAGGACATCTTCAGGTGGACTTGAAGGATATTAGTAGGCGTGATTCCTTTGGTGTTTTAGTCATGATCACATTACACACAGCAAGCCCCCACAAATTAGCTTCTGCGTTTCCTACATTGCAACAACAAGAATTATGATGGCTCAGTGGTTAGCACTGCTACCTCATAGCGCCAGGGACACAGGTTCAATCCCAGGTTTGCATGTTTTCCTCATGTCTGTCTGGGTTTCCTCCCATAGTCCAAAGATGTGCAGGTCAGGTGGCTTGGCCCTGCTAAAGTGTCCTGTAGTTTGCAGGGATGTGTAGTTTAGGTGGATTAGCCATGGCAAATATATGGGGTTATGGAGCTAGGACGGGATGCTCTTTGGAGAGTTGGTGCAGACTCTCTGTGCTGAATGGCCTCTGTAGGGATTCTAAGATCCTAACAAGGACTGCACTTACACAAAGTACTTCTATAGGTTGTAAAGTACTTTTGGTCCACGATGACCTGTGAACACGACTATTAAAATGCTTTTGAAGCAAATCCACCAAATTTAACCCAAGCACCCCATAAGTGTTTGCTTGTTTGACAAGAAACACCTTTATACACAAGGTGGCTCCCTCTTATTGGCTCTGTCTTGTGCCTGTGTGCAGTCCATTACTCACTGTCCCAGAAATCTCGTTCCACCACCTTTGTCCTTCGTCTAATGGGGTTAACTCCTTTAAGGAGACTAGTGTGCTTCACAGAGCCTGTGTCAATTGACTGACAGGGCCATACAGTCAGTGCAGGAGCAAGGAGGTAGCCAGACTTGATTGGGGAGCTTCAGGTGAAGGAACCTATAGAGGCAGTGACCCATAATATGGTAGAATTCACCCTGCAGTTTGAGAGGATGAACTGGAATCAGCATTACAATTGAGTAAAAGTAACTGGAGCTGGAGCTGGCCAGAGTTGATTCGAAGGGGAACCTAGCAGGGAAGATGGTGGAGCAGAAACGGCAGGAGTTTCTCAGGTAATTCAGGAGGCATGGCAGAAATTCATCCGAAAGGAAAAAGAAATGTATTAAGCAGGGGGTGATGAGGCAACCCACGGCTGACAAGGGAGTCATGGACAGCAGAAAAGCAGAAGCGTACGATGCAGTTACATTTAGTGGGAAATCTTTTCAAAATGAGAAGAGGACAAGTTTAAAAAAAACAGTAAGGAGGGAGAAGATGAAATAGGAGGGTAAGCTAGCTAGTAATATATCGAGATTTATAGACCTTTTTAGATGCATAAAAGGTAAGAGAGAGGCAAAAACAGACATTAGACCACTGGAATATAATGCTGAAGTAGTAATAACAGGGAACAAAGAAATGGCAGAGGAACTGAATAGGTACTTTGCTTTAATTCGCAGTGGAAGACATCAGCAGCATACCAGAACTTCAAGAGAGTGAGGGGGCAGAGGTGAGTGTAGTGGCTATCATTAAGGAAAAAGGTCCTGGAGGAGCTGAAAGGTGGACAAATCACTTGAGAACAATAGACTACACCCGAGAATTCTGGAAGAGATCGCTGAGGAAATTATAGAGGCTTTGGTGGTGATTTTTCAGGATATCAGGGTAGGTCCCAGAGGACTGGAAATATAACACCCCTGTTTAAGATGGGAGGGAGGTAGAAGACAGGAAATTATTGGTCAGTTAGCCTGACCTTGATCATTGATGAGATTTTAGAGCCCATTATTAAAGGATGAGATTGCTGAGTACTTGGAAGTGCATGGTAAAACAGAGCTGAGTCAACAAGGTGTCATCAAAGGGAGTCGATGATGAAGGGTCCCGGCCCGAAATGTCAACTTTCCTGCTCCTCTAATGCTGCCTGACCTCCTGTGTTCCTCCAGCTCCACACTGTATTGACTCTGACTCCAGCATCCGCAGTTCTTACCATCTCTTTCATCAAGGGCCAAACCTGACAAATCTGTTAGAATTCTTTGAGGGGGGTAATAAACAAGTTAGACAAAGGAGAGCCAGTGGACATTTCCAGAAGGCCTTTGATAAGGTGTTACACAGGAGGCTGCTAAATAAGATGAGCCTATGGTGTTTGAGACCAGGCACGAGCATGGATAGAGGATTGGCTGACTGGCAGTAGGTAGAGAGTGGTGTAGAAAGGGGTCTTTTTGAAGATGGCCACTGATGATTAGTGGAGTTATGCAAAGTTTGCAGAAGACACGGAGATACGTGGAAGGGCAGGTGGAAACAGGGAGATTGCAGCAGCACTTGTACAGGCTAGGAGACTGGGCAAAAAAGTGGCTAATGGAATACAGTGTGGGAAAAGTGTGAGCTTATGCACTTTAGAAGGACGGATAGAGGCATAGACCATATTCTAAATGGGGAATTGCTTCGGAGATCTGAAGCACGAGTGGACTTAAGATCCCAGTTCAGGATTCTCTGAAGGTTAACGTGCAGATTCGATTCGCAGTGAGGAAGGTAAATGCAGCGTTAACATTTATTTTGAAACGGCTAAAATACCAGAGCAGAGATGTTGGGGGTGTATAAAGCTCTTGCCAGGGCGCAGTTGGAATATTGAGAGCAGTTTTGGGCCCTGTATCTAAGGAAGGGTGTGCTGGTGTTGGCGGGAGTGCAGAGGAGGTTTACTGGAATAATCCTGGGAATGAAGCACTTGTCATATGAGGAGTGATTGAGAACTATGGAGTCCTTACTCAATGGAATGTAGGATGAGGGGCATCTTACTGAAATTTATAGAATACTCTTAGGCCCAGACAGAATGGCTGTGCAGATGTTTCTTCTAGTAGGAATGACTAGGACTCAAGTGAACAGCCTCAGAGTGAAGGGACAACCCTTTAGAACAAAGATGAGGAGGACTTCCTTCAGCCAGAGAGTGGTGCCTCTGTGGAACTCTGCTGGCATTGGAGGCCAAGTCATTGAATGTATTTAAGGCAGAGATAGGTGGGTGGTTCTTGTTTACGAAGGGTATCAAGGATTACAGGGGAAGGCAGGGGAACGGAGTTGAGAAACAGATCAGCCATGATCAAATGGTGGGGTACACTGGATGGGCCAAATGACCTAATCTGCTCCTATGTCTTCTGGATGTTAAACCTCTGTAAATCACTTGTTAGACTTCAGCTGGGGTACAGTGTGCCATCCTGGACATCATATTTAGGAAAGACATGAACAAGAGAGTGCAGATATAGTTGAAACGAATATAAAAGATGTTTTAACGTTAAGCCGGAAAAACGAATGAGGCAGAAAGGAATGAAAGGATGTGGTGAGGTGGGGAGATGAAGAGGAATAAGGGGAAGGCTGCTGTCAAGCAGAAACACAAGCACAGAGCAGATGGGCCGAACAGTCTAATTCTGTGCTGGAAATACAGCTGAAGGCCAATGGTGGGGTGAACACGGCAGAGGGTTCCTCAGCAGATAGGCCAAAGAGGCTTTGGCGAGGAGTACTGTAACAGTGTTGGAAATAGACAAGTTTAATTTTACTGAAGGCGATATGGTTCGCCATTCAGCTTAGGTCAGTGCATTGAATTTGAGCCAACTATTTCTGGCTCAGCCTCACTCAACAGCCAGAGAGTGGAACCCACAGATGGGAAACTGTGATTGTGGATGGGACATCAGTGAGGGGGCATGGGTACGTGCAGGAGAAACTAGAGTCAGCAGCTTCAGAGTTGCCAAAGTTTAATGCAAGGAATGTGTGAGGCATCCAGGACTGCCCAGCAATCAAGAGGGAGACCTGGCTGCGTCATATGAGGAACTCTTTATAGTTCCTCAAATCATCGCAAGGTACCCGAGGGTGGGACAGGCAGTTCGGAGACAGGGAGAAAATTGGAATAGAGGGATCAAATAAGTGGAACATCTTCTGAGGGAAGGGTTCAAGGTTGTCATCACCTCCCAGCGTTCACTGGTTTTCTCTCGGTGCTTGCATCCAGGAAGAACATAATGGACAAAGAAAGGAAAGAACGGATGGAGCAAAAGAAGCTCTCAAAGGAGAGAATGAGAAGGAGGAAGATAGAAAGAGAGATAGCAGCACGCATATCTGTGTGTGAGATGGACAAGTGGAGAAGGACACAGGCCAGCAAAAAACTGCAGCGCTTCAGGTCAGAATCAGTGTCTTTTTGTCCTATCTCTCATGTCCCAAAGAGACCAGAAGAGAAGGAAGCCTGACATTGCAAGCATTGTAAATATTCATGCACTCAGCCCAGGATCTCCTGTAAATACGGTCTCAAGGGCAGCCTGTAAATACTGAGATGGTTACCGGTGACCCCTGTAAGTAATTGCATATTCTCCAGTGACCATGCCCCCGGCAGTAGTGACACACTCCCCAAGAACTCCCTTTAAATGCTGACACACTCGTTGGGAACCTCTCAGACCCGTAGTAAACACTCACACCCACTTTCCAGGAACTCCTTTGTACAAACTGACGTGCTCCCCAGGGACACTCTGTAAATATTAATACTCTCCCTGGAACTCCCTGTAAATATTGACACACTCCCCAGGAAATCCTTGCAAGTACAGACACACTCCCTAGAAATACCCTGTAAATTATGACACACTCCCTAGGGACTCCCTGGGAACACCCTGTAAATTATGACACACTCCCTAGGGACTCCCTGGGAATACCCTGTAAATTATGACACACTCCCTAGGGACACTTGAACACACCAACATCCACATACAGGCCTCCACCCAGGGTGTGTAGTGACAGATGAGCAAGTTCACAAGTGTAGTCATTACAAGTGGAGATAATATTGGGAAATGAGGGGTTAGTGACATCAGTAGGAGCCCAGAAGGGAGCAGAACCTCATTGTTACAGGGAAACAGACGCATTTACTTTTTGCCTGTCTCGGTGGTACAAGTGTTTATCTCTCTATTTTTTGTTCTACATAATCTGCCCAGGAAGTATAACCGTGAACAGACGGCCCAATACCAGGCGGAGCTCAGG
Source organism: Stegostoma tigrinum (assembly GCF_030684315.1). Taxonomy (NCBI): domain Eukaryota; kingdom Metazoa; phylum Chordata; class Chondrichthyes; order Orectolobiformes; family Stegostomatidae; genus Stegostoma; species Stegostoma tigrinum. The sequence goes on along the minus strand of NC_081395.1, from coordinate 7,209,478 downwards.
GAGATGAAGGAAAGGGTGGCTCGCTCTCCGTTCCTGTTTGAGCAAGTCATCCAGGTGAGGGGAAAGGGTTTGGAAAGGAGTAGGTGTTGGTGCTGAGGATGAAAATCTCCTCTGGGGAGGCTCTTTACAATTGAACTCCACCCCCCACTGCTACACACACACACAAACTCCAGTCTGGCGGGGTATCTGAGGCTATAATGTTTCTGAGATTCAAATACATTTTTTCGCCTCAAGCTATCTGCGATCTGGGAGCCCTCAAATATCAGAGAAGGTGGGTTTGGTGAGCTGCATTGTAACTCGGAGTACTGATGTGTTTTACCAGTACAGCTTCTATAGCTATCCTGCTTACAAAAAAATTGGTTTGACCTGCAAGCTGTGGTCTCCAAGACACATCAGTTCTGGGCAGGAAGAACTAACAAGACAGGAGAACTTTGCCCAGGCTCCCATTCATTGTGTGTCCAGTGGTTCCATCAGCTCAGGTTCAGTCAAATGTACCTGCCTGAAGTAGGGCTGGCCCAACCATTTAGGCAGACAAAGTCATTGCCAACAGCCCTGAATTCAGCATTTCAAATAAAGGTGAAATTTCATTCCTAACCTGGCATCTTCTGAGAGGGTAATAAATTGTGACTAGATGACACGGAGGGATGACAACAATGCTTCACACAGTTTGGAATCTCAAGGTTAATTTCAAGATGAGGGGGCAGTTACAGTGACAGCTCGTGCACCTCCCATGGGGTCCCTTGTCTGCACAAATTGTGACCCCATTTTATTCACAAGGCTAAACCAGGACAATTCAACAGCACCCGGTGAGTTTCATATTTTAAGGGGATGCGAGATTATATGCAGTTGTGCCCCAGTCCTCTCCAAGTGCCTGGAGACACGATGGCTGCCTTACAGCCTCTGTGTCAGTGAGCCCATGTGTCAAATGGACCACAGCAGTTCAAGAAGACAGTTCGCCATCATCTTCTCAAGGAAACTCAGGGTGGGCAATACCTGCTGGGCACATTTAGCAACTCTCACATCCCATAAATTAATTTCTTTGTCTTGTAAAACAAAATCTGGTTTTTGAGAAGCATGAGGAATTACCCCAACAATTGTGCTCTCTTCTTCCTCCCCACTCCCACAACAATGCAGAGCAATGTCCGCAGGACAATCGGTCACCTCTTCTCCAAGGTTCTGCAGAAGATGCATTTGGACGAGGAGGCGATGTGCGAGCTCAACGAGACGATCTGTGGGAGTGAGGCTCAGCTCATTGACCTCGAGGCCAAGCCCACTGAGTGGTGAGTGACACTGAAACTGCCAAGTTTTGGGTTGGACCCCCACCCCCCGCTAGTCCTCATTTCCTTCCCTGCCAGCTCTCTCTCTCTCTTCACCACACCCCTAAACTCCTCTGCCATATGGGCCCCTTCGCATTTTGGCAGTTTCCTCCCAACACCCTTCCCCGATGCACCACTTTCCAGCACGGAGTTTCAACCTGGCGATGAGCGGAATCGGGAAGCCCTGGGCTGATTCTCTTCCCCGCCTCTCTCAGGACTCACTTGAAGGGGCACAGGCTGACGTGGCAACCTGGGCTTTCCCCGTGTGTGGGGGCTGCTGCTGCAGGCCTCACACAGACAAGCCCTCAGCCACCACCCTGCAACTGTGGAAGAATGAAACACAAGTCACAGGACAGAAGGAATCCACTGAGCCCACTGTGTCTGCACCGGCTTTTGACGCCTAGTGCCATCCCTTCCCCACCCCCCAACTCTGCTCATTCTTCCTCTCCTGATAGTTAACAGATTCCCTGTTAAAGACTTGATTAAATCTGCCTCCACCCCGTTCTCAGGCAGTTCCAGATCCGACCCACTCACTGCTGGAAAGTTCCCACACATGTCATCGTTGTTTATTTAGCCAGACACCTCGGTCTTTCTAGCTCAGGGAACAAGGGAAGTGATGGCATAGCGGTGTTGTCAGAGGCTCAGATTTTTGACTTGTGGAGACAGATTCAAACCCCATCACAGCAGTAACTGGAGTTAAATTCAGTAAATATAAAGCTGCCCTTGGCAACGGTGGCCATGACAACTGTAGTTGTAACAATATTGATTTAGCACCTGTAGGTGGGCATGGGCGGCCTGTTTCCATGCTGTACGTCTGACTCTATAACCCGTCTTTTTCACCAATGTCCTTTGAAGGTAGGAAATCAGTTGTAAAGAGCATGTCTGGACTACACATGATTCCAGACCCATGGCTAATGTGGTTGCCTTCTGGCTGAGCAAGCCACTGAGTTCAAGGGACACTTCGGGGTTAGGCTGTTTTGCATAGGGAAATCACTTACAATCTCCAGCCCCCCCACTGTGAGTGCGAGTGTGTGTGTGTGAGAGAGAGAGAGAGAGAGATTCCTGCTGTCCTTGATGACTGGGAGCTTCTGTTCCCACAGGGAAGAGGTGTGTGCTGTGAGGCACACCTCTTGCGAGGAGCCCCCAGACACAGCCAGCTGCCAACTCAACCACATATGCAACAGCGCGAGCAGCCCCAGGATGGAGCTGGTCACCAACTGTTCAGAATACGAAAGGTAGAGTGAGACAGTCAGCCAATCGGTTCTCTCTCTAATAATAAAGCCTGTTTGAAAGAAACCTGTGCTGGAGTCAGCTAACAGCGTTAAATCACAGTGACGAGCTCCAGTGTGGGTGGGGTGGGGGGGAAGAGAGGCAGTGGTGGGGATGGGGAGGGGAGGGGAGGAGTGGTCTCAGGGTACCTAGCAGCCACAGGGTGTCCTTTATCTACAGTGCCCTGCATTCCTATGGCCTCCTAGTCGTCTCCTCAGAGATCCCAGTTGCTTCCCAAAATCAGAGTGACAAAGAATGGTCAACAAAATGTCTGTTAGTGGAATTAGTCATTGGCCAGATTACGATGAGCTGAGATCATAAGAACTGCAGTAGGCCATGTGGGCCCTCAGGCCTGCCCCACCATTCAATACGACCGTAATCTCGACTCTCCTCCTGCCTATGCCCTCGTGTCTCTCAAATCCCTTGTTAATCAAAAATTTGTCTATCAGCTTCAGGCAACAACATGGCAGAAGTAAACTTTCAGACCCATGACCAGGAAGAAAAGGGGACATTTTCTTTTTAAGAAACCCTGCATTCACCTGGTCAAGCCCTGTGAGAACTTTCTGTAGATCACCTCACATTTTTCTGAATTCGAGTGAATATAGACCCAAACTATTCAATCCTTTCTGACAGCACAATCTTCCATCCCAAGAATTAGTCTGGTGAATGTCTGTTGTACTCCCTGTATGGCAAATATATCTTTCCTTGGGTAAAGTGATCAAAACTGCTCTCAATACTCCAGGTGTGGTCTCACCAAGGCTGTACATAATTGCAGTAAGACATCTACACTCCTATACTCCAATCCCCTTGTAATAATGGCAACATACCATTAGCCAATTGCAAGTTAACTTTCGGAGGCTCAGGAGCAAGGGCAACCTACTCCCTTCAAGGTTCCAGACTTTGCAGTGTCTCACTGTTTAATAAATACTTTGTATTTCTGTTTTACCAAACAAATTGGATAATTTCACATTTCTTCCGTTGTATTCCACCTGCCAGATTTTTGCCCACTCACTCAGCCTCTTTAAATCCCCTGGAAACATCTTTGTGTCCTTCTTAAAACTGACATTGTGGTCATCTACAGACTTGGAAATACTTAGTCCCCACCTCCAAATAATTGATACCAATTGTGATCAGCTGGGCCTCAAGCAACGATCCTGTGATACCCCACTAGTTACAGGCAGCCAACCTGAAAAGAACTATTTCTATTTTCTGTTCGTTAATCAGATCTCAGTCCATACCAATGTGTCCCCCTAATCCCATGTACTTTCATTTGTTTAATTGTTTGGGACCCTACTCAAATCCATCTGAAAATCCAAATATTCCACAGTCACCAATTTCCCTTATCTATTCCGCCTGTTACATCATCAGAAAACTCCAACAGGGTTTTGTCAAACATGACTTCCTTTTCATAAATCCATGTTCACCCTGCCAATCCTACCGTTATTTTCTATGTGTCCTATTATCGCTCCTTTAATTATAGGTTCTAGCATTTTTCCTGTGGCTAATGTTAGGCTAACAGGGCTGTCATTTCCTCTGATAACAAGGTGTAGAGCTGGATGATCACAGCAGGCCAAGCAGCATCAGAGGAGCAGGAAAGCTGATGTTTCAGGCCTAGATGCTTCTTCAGAAAATCCTGTGCTCTCTTTTCCGCCTTTCTTAAATAGCGGAGTTACGAGTTTATAAAATAATGAGAAGTATAGGTAGAGTTAATGGCAGTTGTCTTTTTCCTAGCATGGGAGATTTCAAGGTTTGATGGCACACTTTTAGGGGAAAAGAGAAACATTTTTAAAAAAAGACGTTAGAGGCAAAATGTTTACACAGGGTGGAATGAACTTCCTGAGGATGTGGTGGTTATGGGTACAACTACATCGCTTAAAAGACATTTGGATAAGGACATGAACAGGGAAAGGTTTGGAGGGCTATGGATCAGGAGCAGGCAGGTGGGACTAGTTTAGTTTGGAATTGTTTGGCATGTACTGGTTGGGCTGAAGGGCCTATTTCCATGCTGTAAGGCTCGCTGACTCTGTTTCGTACTCCCAGTCTACTGGGACCGTTCCAATCTATAGAATTCTGGAGGGTGGCCACCACTGAACCCACAATGTCTACAGAGACTTCTTTCAACAGTTTAGCACATTATCCATCATTGCTCAGGCCTTTGAGTGTGGGAGTTGGGATGTCATGTTGAAGTTGTACAGGACGTTGGTCAGGCCTGTTCTGGAGCACTGTGCTCTGTTCTGGTCGCATTGTTATAGGAAAGATATACTAAACTGGGAAGGGTTCAGAAGAGATTTACCAGGATGTTGCCGGGAATTGAGGGTTTGAGTTAAAAGGAGAGGCTGGAAAGGCTGGGACTTTTCTCACTGGAGCAGTGGAGATTGAGAGGTGACCTCATAAGGATTTATAAAATCATGAAGGCCATAGCTAAGGTCAGTAGCACAGGTCATTTCCCTAAGGTGGGGGAGTTCAAAATTAGGAGGTGTATTTTTAAGGTGAGAGGAGAAAGATCTGAAAAGAACATGAGGGACAACTTTTTTTTAAAACACAGAGGGTGGGTTTGTGTGTGGAATGAACTGCCAGAGGAAGTGGTGGATGCAGGATCAGTTACAACGTTTGATAAATTTGGATAAATACACGAATAGGAAAGGTTTGGAGGGATATCGGCCAGGAGCAGGCAGGACGGTCTAGTTTAGTTTGGGATTGTGGTCAGCTTAGACTGGTTGGACTGAAGGGTCTGTTTCCGTGTTCTACGACTATGACCAAGATGTGCGTCCAAACAGATTTTATCTATGTTAAGCTCATTAATTTTTCTCATACTATTTTATTTAATTATGGCAAAACATTGATCTGTCCACATTAATGCTAATTCCTAGATAGTCCATTATATCTTGCAAGTTTTTGGGATTGTCTTCGAGGACAGGGGCACAAAGCAAGTACCCCCCACCCCCCCCCCCCCCCGACCCCCACCCCCTCAACAACTCCTTCGGCTGTCCAACCTCACGGATACCTGTCTACCCACCATCATGGAATTCTAGATCACAATAACTTGTAGCATTTTTTAAAACCTCATTCCCCCCCCCCCCGCCACCTCCCCCTACAGCATGGCATGAAACATTTCTCAGGCAGCTTGCTGAGGGGTTCCTTCTACTTAGTTAATCATTCTGGAAAAATAAAACAAAGCTGAGAGTCCTTTCATTGCTGTACAAGTACTTGTATTGAACAATCCTAGAAGCAGTTAATTATGTCCACAAACGAGCAAGATTTACACAGCGACTGATTGGGAGGTGGTAGGGGGATTCTTGAAAGGAGGATTTTGGATGGGGAATAACTCAGCTTTAAGACAGCACTGTCAGGTATGTGGTGTGAATGGACATTCTCTAACCCCATCCCCAACCTTGCCCTGTGTGGACAGAGATGGCCCCCATTCCTTCAAACCTGCTGCGGGCATTTCAAGGGCTGCAGGAAATGCTGGCATCCTGCACAAGCATGTCTCAATTCTGGGGTCCATTTGAAGTGCTGTGTCCTTTCACGCCCTGAAACAAAGTTGGTGGGGGGGGGGGAGCAGAATCTGGGCGTGGACGTTTACAGGTAGTCAGGTCTCCCCTCATCTTTGCTTTCTCCCTTCAAGCCCCATTTTGCAGCAGTTAACTGCTCCACCATTTTCACAGAGGTAGGAATTATCTGCCTAGACAGAGGGCGGTATGCACGCCCAGTTATTGCAATAACCAGTTAGCTGAGGGGTGCACGCTTGGTTTAACAGCGGCTCTGCACGTAACCTAATGGCTGACAGACCTTTTCAGAAGCATGGCACTTTCAAAACAGCAGTGAGAGAGAGAGAGACAGAGAGAGAGCAGGACATGCCTTTCCTGGCTGCAGTCCTGGCACATGTGGGGATTGCAGAGACAGACCACCAACCCATCCTTTACTGTGGTTAAGATCAATCCACCCCCCAGCTCCCCCTCCCACCACCACCACCCGCAGCCGTAACATGGGACCATTGGGCAACAGGGCCTTTGGCCCAGATAAGCCTGGCAGATTGCTGTCCACAAACACAGACTCACAGTTTGAGGTGTCAGCATCAATGGGAGCTGAGGAGGAGCCAGTCCTCAAGAGCTTTAAACGTCAAGGGGAGAGAAGCAACCGTTCCTTGAGTCTGTGCCAAGGGCGGATGGAATGTTCTGGAAACGACCATTCAGTCGATGTTCAGGATGCGGGGGGAGGGGGGTCGTCCTGTTGACCCTCGCCAACGGTTCTCTCAGAATTGGGGAAAAACTGGGAGGGTCTCTGCGCTAATTGTTCAGAGTGAGTGAGGTGGTTTTGTTTCCACACCTCAGGGGAGGTGGTTGCTGGGAGGCCGTCACTGGGGTAAGGTAGGTCTCAGAGACGAGTGGGATTAAAATCCTGTAGAGAAGAGAATTCTCTTTAGAAAACTGTCAGGGAGGGTGAGTGAACAGAAACATAGCACATAGAACAGTACAGCACAGTACAGGCCCTTCGGCCCACAATGTTGTGCCCAACTTTTACCCTAAAGGTCTAACTAACTTCCACCCCTCCCTTATACTATCATCCACATGCCTGTCTAACAGTGGCTTAAATACCCCTAATGAGGCCGACTCCACTACCCTGTCCAGCAATGCATTCCAAGCTCTGACCACTCGGAGTAAAGAACCTCCCTCTCACGTCTCCCCTATATTTACCTCCACTCACTTTAAAACTATGCTCCCGCGTAACGGCTACCTCCACCCTAGGAAAAAGTCTCTGGCTGTCCACTCTATCTATACCTCTGATCATTTTGTACACTTTTATCAAGCCACCTCTCATCTTTCATCGTTCTAAAGAGAAAACACAGAGAAAACACAGAGAGACAGAGAGAAAACCAGGTATTGATACAGGGGGAGAGGAGATGGAGTGAGATTGAACTTGGGAGCAGAGACAGACTGCTACAGAGAGATAGGTAGGACCAAGGTGGATGGACGCAGACAAAGAGAGAAATAGAGTGAAGTTGGAAGGATAGAGACAAGAAAACACAGAGCAAGTTGGGGTCAGGGAGAACGCAGAAGTATAGAATGGGAGAGTGAGAGAAAAGTGACACCCCAGGGGTGGGGGGGGTAGTGCAACAGAAAGAGACAGGGCGGGTGGGGGGGGGGGGGTGGTGGAGAAAGGAGGAATGAGAGCTCATTCAGCACTGAGAATGGATTAGGGTTAGAGGAATTGAGCGGGGGTAACAGAGAGAGGGGGAAGAGACAACAACTGTGAGAAGAGACAGAAAAGATGGGGGATGGAGTCCTATCTTTGAAAAAGAATTCTTCAACCCAACTGTGAGAAGAGACAGAAAAGATGGGGGATGGAGTCCTATCTTTGAAAAAGAATTCTTCAACCCAACTGTGAGAAGAGACAGAAAAGATGGGGGATGGAGTCCTATCTTTGAAAAAGAATTCTTCAACCCAACTGTGAGAAGAGACAGAAAAGATGGGGGATGGAGTCCTATCTTTGAAAAAGAATTCTTCAACCCAACTGTGAGAAGAGACAGAAAAGATGGGGGATGGAGTCCTATCTTTGAAAAAGAATTCTTCAACCCAACTGTGAGAAGAGACAGAAAAGATGGGGGATGGAGTCCTATCTTTGAAAAAGAATTCTTCAACCCAACTGTGAGAAGAGACAGAAAAGATGGGGGATGGAGTCCTATCTTTGAAAAAGAATTCTTCAACCCAACTGTGAGAAGAGACAGAAAAGATGGGGGATGGAGTCCTATCTTTGAAAAAGAATTCTTCAAACCAACTGTGAGAAGAGACAGAAAAGATGGGGGATGGAGTCCTATCTTTGAAAAAGAATTCTTCAACCCAACTGACTTTTCAAACTGAGCCCATCACAGTTCTACACCTGTCTGGGTGTAAGAGCTGCCTTGATTTACCATGGGACTTCCTGCCCCTTTCCAGCCTATAATTTCCCTGGTAGCAGCCCACAACTATACCCCCTTCCCTTCTCCCCTCCCCCCCCCCCCCCCCCCCCGCCAAACCCCCTCAAAGCTCCAGTGGCAGTATTTGAACCCTCCCTACAGCCACCTGGTGGGAATGATCCACGTGGTGAAGGACCAATTTCCCCTCCCCACCCCCGTCCAAAACTCTGTTGTAAAGTGAGACACCTTACCGCCAGCAAGGCCGCGTCCGGAGAGATCTGTTTCCGTGGCAGCTGACTGCTGGAAGAACCTGTGGAGAGATTCTGGTTTAGTCCTGTCCCTCTGGCAGTACCCACACAACACAACACAGAGTACACACACAACACATTTTAAAGAGGTTATTTAGTCCTGTTGTTTTTTTTGAAGGCAGAGGTGCCAAGCTGGCCACTGGGTACCACTCAAGTAAACATCTTGGGATGCCTTGGGGTTTCTTTTTAAAACAGCTTGAATAGGTGTGGCCAGCTCTCAAAGATTAGGATTCCCAGGTAGAATCAGAAGCTGTTGGGGTCTCAATAGATTTGGAAGCTTCGGTGAATGTCTCCTGACTGCTACTCTCTCTGAATTTTGTCTTGATGTTGTTTTCCCTCCTGGGTTGGAGAACTGCATGTGAGAAACTGTCTTTAAATTTTCCTTTTTTTTTGCCAAGAGAGGTGTGTTTATGTGATGTTGCTATAGTGGAACAGTAAATTAGTATAGTTACTGTATCTATCATTCTGTTAAGTTTTCTAAATTCCTGTTTCTTTTGTTGCATTTTTAACTATAGTGTTTAAGTAAGTTGTGTCTCGCTTAACATTGAGTAGTTTGACCAGTCATATGACGTCTGGAACAGGCGTTTTTCATTTGCCTTTAAAATAAGAGAAAGCTAGGATCTAGGCTACCTTCTTAGAATATTTTGAGTGGGTCTGATCTGGTCCAGAACAATAACTACACACCATGAGGTGCAGGTGACACAATACAGTATCAACACAACACATCATACAGCGTACACATTGAAAGCAACACAAACTCAAGCAGGACATTGCAGAGAACATCTATCACAGCGCAGACAGTGCTAATATCGCACTTGCCAGGCTGCATACAACATACATATTTCACACAGGCATTTTGACAGGAATCAACTTAATTAATCTACGTATTCACTAGATGGTGGATATTATTGTTGTGAATGAAAGGTCCAGTTATTTCACACACTCCGTGTCAACGTGCAAACATCCCAGGACAGTACAGATACAGAGTACAAGTCCTTCTGCACGGTCCCCTTCAAACACTCACAGCACAGGGTTTACATTAAGAGCCCCTCAATCACTGTCTGGCTTTACCAGGTGGTGGATCTCTGGAAGACTTTTTATCGCTCAGGAACCCTGATTCCGTGTTGCTACGGTGTCGGAATGTGGGAAGGATGGAAGACATCTGATTTCTTTCTTCTGGTGAATCTTTTGACTGCAGCGAGGAACAATGTGATTATTAGAGGAGGGTAGAGGTCAGTTAATGCAGTTTATCCCATGAACATTGCTGTCACTGGGGTACGGCGTGTGCACATACACAGAAGCTCACACTCACTGGGATAGGGGCATGCGTTTGCAGACTACACACACACACACACACACACACACACACACACACACACACACACACACACACACTAATAGGGGCGTGCATGCGCAGACACACTCACTGGGATAGGGGCATGCATGCACATGTGCGCGTGCACACACAATAAAATTTCACACACTCACTGGGTTATTTTTAGTTTATTTTAAATAATGTTTGTCTGTATTTGGGCATTATCCAATCAGGTAGTGAAGATTTTTATGTTCTCTCAATTGGCTGTACCTAGGCACCTTGTCATGTTGCTTTACATATCAGTCAACCAATGGCAGCAACGGGAGATCACAGAATTCTAAACTCTCCCCAACCTGCACCAAGTCCCGTTCTCCCATTGCAGGCTGACATTAGGTCCTCTGTTGGCTACAATCGATCTTAAATCCTTATCCTCCTGTTGAAACTCCTCCAAGGTTTCATCCTCTTCTCAGCTCTCACCATCTTGAACTTCCTGCAGCCTCTACATCCCTCCCAATCTTACTGACCTCCTCCAACCCTTGTACCTCTCCCTATCTCTGTAGTCGCCTCCAGCCCCAACATCTCTCCCCTTCTTTGTAACCTCCTCCAGCCCCTACACCCCTCCTCATCTCCTTGAGCCCTTAAACCCCCTCCCTATATAACTTCCTGCTGCCCCTACACCCCCTCCCTATCTCTGTCACCCCCTCCAGCCCCTACACCCCCTCCCTATCTCGGTCACCCCCCTCCAGCCCCTACACCCCCTCCCTACCTCTATAACCTCTTCCAAACCCTACACTGCACTAAAGTCTCTGTGCTCTAATTCTGAAGACTCTGACATTCCCAATTTCCATCCCTCCATCAATGGAGCCCTACGATCTCGAATTTCCTCATCATCTCACTCTATCCTCCTTTCAGAGGCTCCTGAACCTGACTTCTCAGCAGGCATTCAGACACCTCTTCCTAATATCCCTTTTGCGTGGCTTATGGTCAAATTTGGCGTCCTGGACTGACTGACTGAAGAACACTTTTTACGATGTAAACTCTGGTGCATAAATGCATTTGTTGCGCTGAAATCCTCCATCGCCCTACCCTCATTTTATCGAGGGCTGCACAGATGATTCACTCTCCTTCTTTGACTTGTTACTCCCCCTAGGAAGGAGTTATTCTTGAAGCCAGCTCACCACCTGCCCTCGGTTCTCCCTCACCCAGTCTCCCTCCCTTTCCCGGACGGGGACACTGACCGTGGGCAGATCCCGGAGATTATGCATGTCTTGCGGAGGGCCCACGTGCACCACGTGGTTGAAGTTGGTTGGATTCGAGATTAACTTGGACCTCCTCTGGGGGTCTTTCAGCATCTCCCTGCAGAACAGGAAATAGCAAACGGATCGAGTTATTGACAGGACCAGGCCGGGTGTCAAATATCATGGTTCTTTAGCCCTGACTCCTTAAGACATGAGGGCAGAAGCTAGCAATTTTTAAAAATATTCTCCCGTGAGGGGAACTTGCTTTTTTCAAAATTCGTTTTGTGGGACGTGGGCATCGCTGGCTGGGCCCAGCATTTATTGTCCCGTCCCTAGTTGCCCCTTGAGAAGGTGAGGGTGAGCTGCCTTGAACCACTGCAGTCCATGTGCTGTGGATTGATCCACAATGTCCCTTAGGGAGGGAATTCCAGGATTTTGACCTCAAACGGTGAAGGAACGGCAATAGATTTCCAAGTAGGGATGGTGAGTGGCTCGGAGGGGAACTTGCAGGGGGTGGTGTTCCCATGTACCTGCTGCCCCTTCTCCTTCTGGATGGAAGTGGTCGTGGATTTGGAAGGTGCTGTCTGAGAATCTTTGGTGAATTTCTGCAAAGCATCTTGTAAGATGGTACACGCTGCTGCAGCGGAGCGTCGCCGGTGGAGGGAGTAGATGCTTGTAGATGTTGTGCTCATCAAGCAGGGGCTGCTTTATCCTGGATTGCAGGACTGTTAATCCAGAGTTCCAGGTAATGTTCTGGGGACCAGGGTTCAAATCCTGCCACGGCAGATATTGGGATTCGAATTCAATAAAAAAAAATCTGGAATTGATTGTCAGAAAAACTCATTAATTCACTCATGTCCTTTCAGGAAAGAAACTGCCATCTTTACCTGGTCTGACCTACAGGTGACTCCAGATGCACAGCAACGTGGTTGACTCTTAAATACCCTCTGGGCATTTAGGGATAGGCAACAAATGCTGGGCCTAGCCAGTGATACCCCCATCTTGTGAATGAATAAAAATAAAAATGTCCTCTGGCCTGGCCTTTCAGAAAGCAGTTAGGAATCGCCCACACTGTTGTGGGTTTGGAGACATGGCAGGCCAGAACAAGTAAGGATTACTTTCCCAAAATTAGGTGTATTTTACAACAATCAATCAATGATAGTTTCATGGATACCCTTACAATTCCAGATAATGTTCATCAATTATCTGTTATTTATTTTTCAAAAAATTCTAACTGCAATAAGTAATGAGAGAGAAAAGAGAGAAACATGCTCACTGTTGCCAAGAATTAGTTCAATCCAAATAGCAGAGTAATAAACAAATTCCTGTAGTTGGGAGTCTAGTTATGACTAATGACCAGAGTCAGGGTGTCAGACACAAGGACACCTCAATATCTTGTGTACAAGTTGGGATGTCATGTTGCAGCTGTGCAGCACATTGGTTTGGCTACTTCTGGAATTTGCATTCAATTCTCACCTCCCTGCTGTAGAAAAGATGTTGTTAAACTTGAGAGGGTTCAGAAAAGATTTACAAGGATGTTGCCAGGGTTGGAAGGTTGGAGCTATAGGGAGAGGCTGATAGACTGAGGCTATTTTCCCTGGAGCTGAGAGGTGACCTTATAGAGATTTATAAGATCATGAAGGACATGGATAGGGTGAATAGTCTTTTCCCCAGGGTAGGGGAGTCCAAAACTGGAGGGGCATAGGTTTAAGGTGAGAGGGGAAAGATTCAGAAGGCACCTCAGTGACAACTTTTTTCACACAGAGGGTGGTGTGTGTATGGAATGAGGTGGCAGAGTGTTCCAAAAGTGGCCTGACCAATGTCCTGTAACATGACCACCCAACTCCTGCACTTAATGCACTGACCAATAAAGGCAAGCATACCAAATGCCTTCTTCACTATCCGATAACAGGTAATTAAGAAGGCAAATGGAATATTGTCCTTCATTGCTATAGGGATGGAGGTTAATAACAGGGAGGTTATGCTGCAGCTCTATATGGAGCTGGTGAGGCCCGGAGTACTGTGTACAGTTTTGGTCTCCTTACTGAGAAAGGATGGACTAGCACTGGAGAGGGGTGCAGAGAAGGTTCACTAGGTTGTCTCTGTAGTTGAGAGATTTGGCTTATGAGGAGAAACTGAGTGGACTGGGATTGTATTCATTGGAATTTAGAAGAATGAGGGGGGGATCTTATAGAAACACTTAAAGTTATGAAGGGAATAGATGAGATAGAAGCAGGGAGGTTGTTTCCAGGTGAAATGAGAACTAGGGGGCATAGCCTCAAAATAAGGGGGAACAGATTTAGGACTGAAACGAGGAACTTCACTCATAGGGTTGTAAGTCTGAGGAATTCCCTGCCCAGTGTGGTTGCCTCGTTGAATGTTTTTAAAGTTAAGATAGGTAATTTTTTGAACAGTAAGGGAATTAAAAGTTATGGTGAGAGGGTGAGTAAGTGGAACTGAGAACACAAAGAGATCAGCCATGATCTTACTGAATAGCGGAACGAGCTCAAAGGGCCAAATGGCCCTACTCCTGCTGTTGGTTCTTATGTTCTATCGACATGGGGCTCCACTTTCTAGGAACTATTGACCCGCACCCCAAGGTCTCTTTGTTTGGAAACACTCCCCAGGACCTCACCATTAAGTGTATAAAGTCCTGCCCTGATTTACCTTTCCAAAATGCAGCGCCTCACATTTATCTAAATCTGATCAAGGTCCTGAGATATCATTCTTCACTGTCCACTACACCACTGATGTCGGTGTCATCTGCAAACTTAGCAACCAAACTCCTATGTTCACATCCGAATCATATATAAATAAGTGACAGGAAGCAGTGGACGCTACAAAACCCTGAGTTTTAAATAGCATCAGCGGGATTGCCTCTACACGAGAGGGCAGGCAGGCAGGCAGGTGGCGTTTTCTGGTTTGACATTTCACAGCCATTGGTGATACCGCTGACAGCTCAACGCTCCTTTGCGATCAATGCTTCGGTCTCTAGGCTGTTGTCCACCGAGCTCACAATCTCTCAGCCTTGGAGCCTCGCCTCCAGCCCCTTGTTGTTGCACCTGGGATCCCATTTACAGCCCAGTGATCAGCTCCCAGCACTCTTTCACACGTCCCCCCCCCACCCAACCCCGTCGTCTCTTCACCTTAACTGCTGGAATCGTTCTTCCTCGGAGACTCGGAAAGCAAAACGCCTTTTGCTCTTGGTACGGATCATTTGGCGCCTGAGATTCCCCGTCTTCTCTGGGATGACAAAATCATCAACATCTAGCCAGTTGATTAAGGAGAAAGAGAAACTGTTATACATTGCCCAGGCCTTTGAGTATAGGGGTTGGGACATCATGTTGAGGTTGTACAGAATGCCGGTGAGGCTTCTTCTGGAGCACTGTGTCCAGTTCTGGTCGCCCTGCCAGAGGATGGCTGTTATTAAACTGGAGAGGGTCCTGAAGAGATTTACCACAATATTGCTGGGTATGGAATGTTTGAGATACAAAGAGAGGCTGGATAGGCTGGGTCTTCTTTCCCTGGAGCTTAGGAGGTTGAGAGGCAGCCTTATAGAGGTTTATAAAATCATGAGGGGTATAGATAAGGTGAGTGGCAGGTGTCTTTTGGAATTTCAAAACTAGGGGACATATTTTTAAGGTAAGGGGACGAGATTTAAAAAGACACAAGGGGCTATTTTTTAATACCAAGGGTGTTTCACATGTGGAATGAACTTCCAGAGGAAGTGGTGGATGTGGGTACAGTTACAACAATTTAAAACACGTTCAGATAAGTACATGAGATTTGGAGAGACATGGGCCAGGGGCAGGCAGGTGGGACAAGTTTGGTTTGGGATTATGGTTGGCACGGCGTCTATTTCTGTGTTGTATGACCCCTGTCTTAAATGAGAGATCACTTATTTTTATGCTCTGTCCCATAGTCCTAGTCTTCCACAAACAGAAATAACCTTTCAGCATCCACGCTGTCTAGTGACCTCAATTTCTTACATGTTGTAATACGATCATCCCTCCATTCCAACAGAATGAGGTCCAATCAGTCCAGCCTATCCTCCTAAGATGAGGCCACGTCTCAGGTATCAGTTAAGAGGAGACAGCAAATGAAAGGCAGAGAGAGATGGGTGGTGGGGTGAAGAGAGAGAGAGATATGGAGAGACGCATGGAGAGAGACATGGAGACGGAGAGGGGAGGGAGTGAGACGGAGAGAGAGACAACACAGAGACAGAGACAGAGAGACAGAGCCAGAGACAGAGAGATAGGGAGAGCGAGAGAGACCAAGAGCGAGAGAGACAGAGAAACAAAGCGAGAGAGACAGACAGACAGACAGACACAGAGAGACACACACAGACAGAGAGAGAGACAGAGACAGAATTAGACAGAGAGAGAGAGACAGAGACAGACAGACACAGAGGGACACACAGACAGAGAGAGAGACAGAGACAGAATAAGACAGAGACAGACAGACAGAGAGACAGAGACAGACAGACAGACAGACAGAGAGACACACACACAACACAGAGACACACAGAGAGACAGACAGAGACACAGAGAGATAGACAGACAGAGAGATAGAGACAGAGAGAGAGAGACAGAGACATACAGAGACAGAGACAGACAGACAGAGAGACAGACAGACAGAGAGACAGACAGACAGAGAAACAGACAGACAGAGAGAGAGACAGAACCAGCTCATTTGATTGTAATCACACAGCACGATGGCTCAAAGGTTACCGCTGCTGCCTGACTGCACCGAGGACCCGGGCTGAATTCCACCCTTTGGGCAACTGTCTGTGTGAAGTTTGTACATTCTCTCTGTTGGACATTCTGTCTCTGTGGGGTTTCCTCTGGGTGCTCCGGTTTCCTCTCACAGCTCAAACATGTACAGGTTAGGGCGGATTTGCTGTGTTAAATTGCCAGTAGTATCCAGGGACATGCAAACTAGGTGGATTAGCCGTGGGAAATACAGGTTTGCAGGGATAGAGTTGGGAGCAGAGCTGTGTCTGGTTGGTTTGCTTTTCAGAGGGTCTGCGTGGACCAGATGACCTGCTTCCATGCTGCGCGGATTCTGTTCTATGACATGCAACGAGCCTGATATGAATGAGTCACAACAATGTCTTAAAGTCAACAGACAGGTCATTTCTTACCCGCCTCCTTCCTGCGTAAGTAGATTAATCGGTACGGCTCGCTTGCTGACAGATTCAGTGATCCATCCGAGTTCAGGGGGCGAACCTGTAATGATTCAAACCTGTGAATTAATTCAGCACTGGGCCATCACAGGACCAAACCCAATCACCCAGAGGCCTCCCAATGTGAACCAGCTAGCGTAGTGACTCTGGGATTGGCAGCTCTTTCATTTTACACCCCGCGCTCTGCCCGTCTCCCGCCCCCGCCCCTCCCTCTCCCACCCCCATCCCATTTCTCAGCCTCCTTACTTTCTTCAGGGGAATGGTCTGGATCCACTCGCCAGTCTTCACTTCAAACACGTTCATTGCGTTCTCGCTGTATACCGTCAGATAAGGCCCGCGACAAGCTGCAGGGAACCAAGGAAAACCCCCAAATATTAACCCAAAACTCTACAAGAGCTGACTGACCTCCCTACCCTTGCCTGCAATGATCCCTGCACCTCCAAAGACTCTGGGTCAGACAGATGAGTGTGTCGGGATGGTGGGGAAAGTTCTTCAATGCATTGTTGAAGTGAGGGAACAGCTGTTATGCCCTGTCTGGTTGAGTAGCCTTCCCTAAGCTGAATGGGGATGGAGAGACAGTGATGTTCCTGGAAATGTAAACTGGTAATGGGCATGGTTTCTCCTCAAATCAACACAGAAACAGGCCATTTGGTGCATCTGTCCACCTCTCTTTCAACCTATCCCATGAACACTTGAAAGTAGAGTGGCAGGTAGACAGGATAGTGAAGAATGCGTTTGGCACACTTGCCTGCATTGGTCAGCACATTGAGACTAGGAGTTGGGAAGGTCGTTGCAGATATACAGCACATTGGTCCGGCCACTTTTGGAATACTATGTTCAATATGGTCTCCCTGCCATGATTTTGTGAAACTTGAAAGGGTTCAGAAAAGATTTACAGGGATGTTGCCAGGGTTGGGCGGTTTGAGCTAGAGGGAGAGGCCGAATAGGCTGGGGCTATTTTCCCTGAAGCATCAGAGGCTGAGGGGGACCCTACAGAGGTTTATAAAATCATGAGGGGCCATGGATAGGGTGAATAACCATGGTCTTTTCCCCAGGCAGGTGCGTCCAAGTCTTGAGAGCATAAGCTTAAGATGGGAGGAAAAAGATATAAAAAGGACATGTAGGGTGGAGTGTGTATGGAACGAGCTGCCAGAGGAAGTGGTGGAGGCTGGTACAATGACAGCATTTAAAAGGCATCTGTATGGGGACATGGATAGGAAGGGTTTAGAGGGATATGGACCAATTTCTGGCGGGACTAGATTAATTCAGGATAGCTGGTTGGCATGGAGAGTTGGACCGAGAGATGTGCTTTCCTACTGTATAACTCTATGGCTTTATACCACTTCTTCTTTCACCCTCATGTTCTTACCCAGCTTTCCCTTAAATACATCCATGCTATTCAATAAAGCTTTTCTTATGGTAGTGAGTTCCGCATTCTCCCCACTCCCTGGGTATGGTGGCTTCTCCTGAATTCTCCATTTGGATTTATGAGTGACTCTTACATAGATGACACCGATTTCTGGTTTCACAGAGAAGTGGATATGTTGGCTCTCCATTTGCCTCAGCAAGCCTTTAAAGATTCCTTCAAAAGGTCACCCCTCACCCTCCCTATTTTAGAGAGAAGAGCTCCAGTCTGTTCAATCTTTGCTGATGGGTGTAACCCCTCAGCTGTGGGATCATCCCAGTGGATTTATTTTGCATATTCTCTAGTGCCTCTACATCCCATTTTAATAATGTAGTGATCAGGCTGATCACAGAAACTCCAAGTGTGATCTGATACAAGTTTAACATCACTTTTCTGCTTTTCAATTCTGTCTCTCTAGAAATGAATGCTATTTATTTCATAGAGTCATAGTCGTAGAGTGCAAAAACAGACCCTTCAGCCCAACCAGCTCCTGGACCATATCCCTCCAAACCCTTCCCATTCATGTACTTATCCAAAAAAAATTTAAGCATTGTAATTGTACCCACAGCCACCATTTCCTCTGGGTGTTCATTCCACACACAAACTACTCTGTAACAAATATGCCCCTCTGGTCTTTCGCAACTCACTCTCCTCCCATTTTAGAAATGTGCTCCCTAGTCTTGAAATGCCCCATCCTAGGGAAAAGATAACAAACATTCACCTTATCGATACCCCTCATTGTTTTATTCATCTCTATAACGTCACCTCTTTAACCTCCTACCCACTAGGAAAAAAAAAGTCCCAGCCTTTCTTTACCTTTTTTACCCAGCAATATCCTGGTAAATTTCTTCTGAACCCTCTCCAGCCTGATAATATCCTTTTTATAACTGGGAGACCAGAACTGAACACAGTGCTCCAGAAGAGGGCTCACCAATGTCCTGCACAAACACAACATGACTTCCCAACTCCTATCCTCAAAGGCCTGAGCAATGAAGGCAAATGTGCCAAAGAACTTTTTCTCCACGACCTTGCTAACCCGTGTCAATACTTTCAGAGACAGTAGGAACTGCAGATGCTGGAGAATCTGAGATAACAAGGTGTAGAGCTGGATGGACACAGCAGGCCAAGCAGCGCCAGAGGAGCAGGAAAGCTGACATTTCAGGTCTGGACCCTTCTTCAGAAAATCATTTTCTGAAGAAGAGTCTAGGCCCAAAACGTCAGCCTTCCTGCTCCTCTGGTGCTGCCTGGCCTGCTGTGTCCATCCAGCTCTACACCTTGTTATCTTGGGTCAGTACTTTGACTGGTTTGTTAATCTGGAATCCTGAGGTTCCTCCTACATTCACATGACTGCTCCAAGCAGTGTCTGACCCTATGATTCTTCCCTTCAAGATGCACCAACCCATTCATACCAATGCTGAAATCAATCTGCTGACTACATTGCACACCCTGCAATTTTTTTTGATATCACCTTGGATTACTGCCAAAATCTAGACTTAATCCCTCATTTGGATTAGAAAGACATTTTGAAACCACATTTCCAATATCCAAGCTCAATTCATTTTATATCAATGGTTGACCTTAATGAACTTTGAGGAATCTCACGGTCTCAAGTTTGTTTTTGGCATTGCAGTGGGCTTTAGAACCGTAGCAGAACCAACGAATGTTGTATCACAGAAAGAGGCCATCTGGGCCATCGTGTCCGTGCTAATCCCATTTACAAGCGCCTGGTCCGCAGCTTTGCAGCTCTTCAGGGGCAGGTCCAGGCTCATTTTAAACGAGTTGAGGGGTTTCCTGCCTCAAACACCAAACTGGGCCGCAAATTCCAGACACCCACCAGCCTCTGGGTGATAAGGTTTCCCCTCACGGTCCCCCCGTAATCCTTCTGCCGGCCACTTTGAATCTGTACCTCCTTGGTAACTGACACGTCCACTGGGGGACATCAGGTCTTCCCTGACCACTCTGCCCCCAGACCTTCGTTATTTTGTACGCATTGATAAAACCACCCCACAGCCCTCCTTTGTTCCGAGAGAAACAACCCTAACCTATCCAAACTTTCCTCATTGCTTCAATTTTCAAGACTTATCAACATGCTTGTAAATATCCTCTGACTCCAGAAAGATTTATGTCTTGCCTATAATGGGATGGCTGGAACTGTCCAGCTGTAACCTAACTAGTGCCTGTTAGATTTCCCGCAATTACATCCCTGCCCTTATATTCATTACCTCACTCAGTGACAGAAAGCATCCCATTCACTTTCCTTATCACATTACGTGCTCGTTAAGGGACTTGTGGACATGCCGTTCGAGGTGTTTCCAGTCTCAATACCCTCCTGTTTGTTATATATTCCCTCCTATGTTCGCCCTCGCCAAACACTGAACCTCATAGTTTGAATCTCATTTGCCATTTTTGGAGTATAGGACGTCGAACTGTGCAGCAGAGGAACGGGTTCTTCGGCTCACAATAACACCAAATGAAACTAATCCCTTCTGCCTACCCTTCGTCCATATCCCTATATTCCTTGCATATTCATGTGCTTATCTTAAAAAAAACCCTTAAATGCCCCTATCATATCTGCCCACCACCATCAATGGCAGCATATTCCAAACTCTTATCACTCTCTGTGTTTAAAAAAAACTTGCCCCTCACATCTCATTTGAACTTTCCCCCCTCTCACCTTAAATGCATTTCAACATTTCAACTCTGTGGAAATGATTTTGACCATCAACCCTATCTATGCATCTCATAATTTTATAGATTTCTGTCAAGTCTCCCTTCGGCCTCTGCTGCTCCAGAGAAAATGACCCAGCTTCTCCTTATAGCTCATACCCTCTAACCCAGGCAATATTCTGGTAAACCTCATCTGCAGTCTATCCAAAGCCTCCACATCTTTCCTATAATTTGGACACCCACTCAAACAAAGCATTAATATCTTCCTGTGGTTGACAGCCCTCCTCTTCACTATCAACTACTTCGCCAATTTTGTGTCACATGCACATTTCCTTTTCGTGTCTCTCACATTGAACTTTTACATCGTTAGTGTATAGCAGGGAGAGCTGTGGCATTGAAAACCGCTTTCTGTTCACTGAAATCAGCAACAAACGTTCCCCTTGGTCTCCTGTCACTGAATCAATCCATTTATTGGTATGTGTGTGTCCACCCAGGACGAGTGAGAGTGAGAGGTGCACTTACATGCACCAATGGGGTGCGCTGGCCACATTAGCTCCCGCTGCTCTGATCTCCGACCCTGGCCATTGACATACACGCCAACCGTGTTGAAGCACAGCAGGTACAGATCACTGGAAACAGTCACAGCGCACAAAGCCTCCGTCTGCCCGTGAAAGAGGAAGGCGAGGGAGGGGTCCTCTGGGCTCACCAGGTTGGTCGGGGGTCCCTCACCCGCCAAAGCATACAGGCTGAAACCGGCCGGATAGCCGACGCACAGGAGTTCTTCGAAGATGCCCATCCACTGAACTACCCCAGGGGCCTGGAAATCCCGTGCCCGCTTGTATGGCTGCTTGCTGGAGGCCAGCTGGTAACATGTCACATGTCGCTTGGTGGCCGTGCACAGCCAGTTGGCACCCTTCCCCTGGCACTGGCTGCCCGCGGTGATCATCTGAGAGCCCCGGGCTTCCAACAGCTTGGCTCCAGTCGCCTCCGGGTTCTTTAGGTCCTCCCAGGTGAAAACACGCACGTTTCGGCTCCTACCGGACAACACGGCAAGCAGTCTGGCACCGGGCACCGGATCGAGCTGGTGAACCCGCTTGCAGTCGCCCAGCAGTGTGATTTCTGCAATGCAAAGATTTTGAGTAACAAGGCCCTAAGATTCAAGACCATCAATAATATTGACCGTTTGACAATATATCCCCTGGCTGCCTTGGTCCACTGTCTTGTCGTGTTCCCCACGTATGTCAAATACATTCTCTCCCCATTTGACTCAGTCCCTCTGCTCCCCATCTCCTACAACCTCCCCCCTACCCTCATCAACGCTCCTTTAGTCCTCCGCTGACACTCCCATCCCCTCCCATTCTCCAATCCATCCTGTTCTCCCAGTCCTCTCCTCTCTCAATCATCCCCTTTACACTCACGCTCTCCATCATATCATCCTCTTCACTGCCTTGTTCAATCCCTGCCCCTCAATCCCTCCTCCTCCTCACCGTCTCCCTCAATCCCTCCTCCTCCTTACCGTCTCACCCCTTCAACATCAGCCTCAAACCCTACCCTTCTCCTTCAATCACTTTCCTCCCCCTCCACCTCATTCTATCCCCCTTCCCCATTTCCCTCCGCCTCTCTCTCATAATCCCCCTCAATTTCATGATGTCCCCAGTCCACAATCTTAACGTCCGACCATATCCACTGCTCCTCCCTACTTGCCTTCCCTTAAGGTGTGAACACACAACAGCTGCCCGGGGAGACTCCCTCATTTGCAGAGTATATCCTTACCATTTTTAGTCACATCGATGATGTACAGTCCGTCCTCAGTACCCAAGGCAACTCGTTCCTTGTCTGAGATAGAGAGAGGGATATTGAGACAAGTAAATGCTGAAGATTTTGACCGATGGTATGAGGTGATAGGAACTTTATCTAAGCCCGTTCTATCCCTGTCCTGGGGAGTGTTTGATGGAGGACACAGTGTAGAGGGAGATTTACTCTGTATCTAACCCCATGCTGTCCTTGTCCCTGGGGAGTGTTTTATGGGGGACAGTGTACAGGAAGCTTTACTCTCTATCTAACCCTGTGCTGTCCCTGTCCTGGGAGTGTTTGATTGGGGGGGGGGGGGGGGCGGTGTGCGGGAAATAGTGTAGAGAGAGTTTTACTCTGTATCTAACCCTGTGTTGTCCCTGCCCTGGGGAGTGTTTGATGGGGGGAGATAGTGTAGAGGGAGCTTTACTCTGTTTCTAATCCCGTGCTGTATCTGCCTTGATAGGTTTAGGTCACTTGACGTCAACTTTTAAAGTGGAACTGCTGACGTACACATCGTTGATCAGACTCAGCTTTGTGTAACCTCTTCAGGGTTTTGCCTAGTTCCGCTCGCCCTGTTTTGGGAAGGATATTATTAAGCTGGAGAGGGTTCAGAAAAGATTTTCCAGGATGTTGGCGGGAATGGAGGGTTTGAGTTAGAACAAGAGGTTGGATAGGCTGGAACTTTTTTTTCCCCACCTGGAATGTAGGAGGTCAAGGGGTGACCTTACAGAGGTTTATAAAATCATGAGGGGCATAGATAAGGTGAAAAGTAAAAGGTTGCTCCCCTTAGCTGGGGGGAGTTCAAAACAAGATGGTGTATTTTTAAGGTGAGAGAAGAACGATTTAAAAACAGATGAGGGGCAAATTTTGTCAGACGGCGTGTTTCGTGTGTGGAATGAACCTTCAGAGGAAGCGGTAGATGGGGGTACACTTACAACATTTAAAAGACCCTTGGATAAGTATGTGAATAGGAAAGGTTTGGAGTGATATGGACCAAATGCAAGCAGGTGGGACGAGTTTAGTTTGGGATTATGGTAGGCATGGAGTGGTTGGACTAAGGAGTTTGTTTCCATGCTGTATGACCGTATAATCACTCTTTCAGAAGACCAAATGAACTGATGTGGAGTGTTTTTGCTTTTCCGAAGTGGGAGAGATCAACTGGGCAGCTTGTTCACAGTAGGCTTTCCTCCAACTGAACCAGATAACCCAGTTACTGTTCAAAAACTAAACGAGCCGGATTCTACAGCAAAAGTAGTAATCGATTTGTCAACAGTCATGTGAATTTTTAGGAAGCTTCATTTAATAATGTCTGCAAACGTCTTGAACTACATCCACCAAAATAAATTTATTTTTCCACTCAAATCCTTCAAAAGCCCAAGTCTTCCAAGCAATATTAAGTATACACGAGCCTTTGTAACACATGCTAATCGCATTGGAAACATTACCTATGATAGCTGCGGTCAGCGTGTTGCAGATTAGTGGCAGTGCGCTGTCGTAGACCTCTTTGAGACACACCGCTGACCGTTCTTTGAAGCCGCTTTGCTTGCAGATGGCTACCAGCTCGTTAATCACCGTCACCCACTTCTTCTTCTCGCTCTCGCTGTCGGCCAGCACCAGGAGCGAGGTCTTGGAGCTGGGGACTGTTAGCTGAGGAGCCGTGATCTGTCGGGGCAAGCAGAGAAACGACTGTCCAGAGGCTGTCCTGACTGTGGGGCTGAACGCCAGCACTGTTGTTAGTGAGATAGGCCAAGTCATTACACATGGAGTTGGCAGTGCCGAGATTAAGCTGGAGACGGTTCAGAAGAGATTTACTGGAATGTTGCTGGGTGTGGAAGGTTTGAGATATAAAGAAAGGTGGGGAGGTTTTCCCTTGGAGTGTAGGAGGTTGAAATTGACCTTCTAAAGGTTTATAAAACCCATGAGGGATACAGCTAGGGTTAATAGTGTCTTTGCCCCAGGATGGGGCATTTCAAGACTAGGGAGCACATTTTTAAGGTGAGAAGAGAGAGATTTTAAAAAGGACATGAGGGACCATTTTTGTTTTACTTAAGAGGCTGGTTTGCGTGTGGAATGAGCTTCCAGAGGAAGTGGTGGATGTGGGTACAGTTACAACATTGAAAAGACATTTGGTTAACTACGTGAATCGGAAATGTTTGGAGAGATGCGGGCCAGGAGCAGGCAGGTGGGACTAGTTTAGTTTGGAATCATGTTCGGCATGGACTGGTTGGACTGAAGGATCTGTTTCCGTGCTGTGTGACTGTATGAGAAAGCAGAGATTGCAAAAAGAATACAGAGGGGGAGCAGGCCCATCAAGCCCACAGAGCTACTTGATAAGATCTTATACAGTATATGACAAACCTCTTGCCTGTGTTGGGCCAGTTGACATGAGACTCCATAGGGTCAACGTTGAGGACTCCATCCCGACTATGTACCACTGTTATCCCACCTCTGCTGGGTTTGTCTTGCCGGACGTGCCCAGGGATGGTGGGGGTGGTGGAAGTGGTGTCTGCACATTGTGCGTACAGTGCGATTCTGTGACTTGACCAGTCCAGTTTCGGTACAATCCCCCAGATATCAGCACAGAGAATTGTGCGGAGTCGACAGGGCTGCGTTATGTTTGTCATTTCCAGTGCATCATTCAATGTCAGGTGGTTTGTCCAGTTTCGTTTGTTGGATTCCAGGATTTTGATCCAGTGACAGAAGAAATGGGAACACAATTCCAGGTTTGGAAGGAAACCTCACAGGGTGAAGGTACACCTTCTAGCATTGTCCTTCGTGGTGGTCAAGGTTGTGGGTTTGTAAGGTACTATCAAAGGAGCAACGGTGACTTACCACAGTGCATCCTATAGATGGTACATTCTTTATTCATTCATGGGACAAGGGTCAGCATTTATTGTCCATCCCTAATTGCGCAGAGAGCAGTTAAGAGTCAACCACATTGCTGTGGGTCTGGAGTCATGTGTAGGCCCAGACCAGGTAAGGATGGCAGTTTCCTTCCCCAAAGGACATTAGTGAACCAGATGGGCTCTTCCAACGATGGATTCATGGTCATCATTGTTCTCTTAATTCCAGACTTTTACTGAATTTAAATTCCATCATCTGCTGTGGCGGGATTCGAACCCGGTCCCGAGAACGTTATCTGGGTCTCTGGATTAACAGTCCGGCGATAATACCGCTAGGGCTAGGCCTCCCCCACGTTGCTGCTGCTGAGTGTCAGTGGAGGACGGAGTGAATGTTGAATATTTGTGCCAATCAGGGCAAGGCCGCTTTGCCTTGGATGGCACTGAGTGCAGCGTATTCGAAAGAGCGTAACTATTTCTTCCCTTGGGGCGTTCCAGAACATGGTGGAGTGGGTGCAGAAACTAGAGCTGGTCCACGAAAGGGTGATTGTCGGGAAGCACAAATCCACACAGAGGACATTTGGAATCGTGCACCCCAAGCCCCCCCCCCCCCCCCCCCCCACAGCAAGAAAAACAATGTTGTCAAGGCTGAGGGACACATTGGAAATTCTCAGACCAAGGCTGGTAGATTGTGGTTGTGTCAAGTCAAGATAGAAATCAGCTGTGAGCTAAATGGAACAGATTTGAGGGGCTGAGCGGTCTCCACCTGAAGAGTCGGCGACCTTCAGCCCAGAAAGGAGATGCGAGAGTTGACCCAGACCCCCAAGATCAAAGAGTTTTATTATTGGGTCTCTCATTGGAAGTCATTCCAGTATCCCCGCAGCCGGGGGAAGAGGGAGAATCAGTCCAGGGTTATTCCTGAAGGGAAGGGCTCTGGGGATCTGGCTGTATGACGGTCACACTCACCCTGAATATACATGGAACATCCTTCTTGTTCGCATGAATCACATCGGAAAAGAAGACTGAGCTCACAGAGAATTCTTCATTGCTGAAATGCAAAAAGGGGACACTCTTTTTACTGGGGTGGAGATACACAGAGAGGCCGACTCCGAAGATCCTGAACTGCTGATGAGCCCTCCATTGGGTTGGGCCACTCAGTTCAATAGAGTCAGAGAGCCTCACAGCACGGAAATAGACCCTTTGGCCCAACCAGTCCAGGCCGAACATAATTCCAAACTAAACCAGTCCCACCTGCCTGCTCCTGGCCCGTATCCCTCCAAATTCCCTATTCATGTCCTTATCCAAATGTCTTTTAAGGGATGTAATTGTACCCATAACCACCACATCCTCAGGGAGTTCATTCCACCCTGTGTAAACATTTTGCCTCTTACGTCTTTTTTTAAATGTTTCTCTTTTCCCCTAAAAATGTGTCCCCCAAATCTCCCATGCTAGGAAAAAGACAACTGCCATTAACTCTACCTATACTTCTCATTATTTTATAAACTCGTAACTCCACTATTTAAGAAAGGCGGAAAAGAGAGCACAGAGGGCCACCCTCCATGCCCTTCCCTGTGTCCCCCCGACCCTCTCACACTTCCCTATCTCCCCCCACCCCACCACTGGCTCCCACGTTCTTCACCGTGTTGACCCCCATGCTCTTCCCAGTGTCCACCACCCCCCGAACCTCTCCCTGCGTCCCCCAGCCCCACCCCACCGCAGTCTCTCAGTCCCAGTGAGGGGTTTGAGGCACTGACCCTGGGGACGGGGATGGACAAGGTGGGGGCAGGAGTGGGGAGGGATATGAGGGTTTCTTAGGGTGGTGCAGTGCATGGCAGGGCTGAGTGAGGCTGGAACCTTTGACCTGGGAACATACTCACCGTAGGTCGAAGACGTGAGTGACGGCGGCGCTGGCCTGGGAACCCCTCGACTCCGTTGTCTCGTACAGAAAGATCTTGAAGTCGCAAAGCACAGCGTGGGCCCGATGCCAGCCCTTCTTCACTCCTGTCGGCTTTGGGACCTGAGGGTCAGGAACAAGGGCTAGAGATGGTCTTCTCCACAACTCCACACCCCACAGCACCCCCACACCCACCCCCCAAAAGAAAAACAAACATGGCAGCCTCCAGCTCTCACTGGGATCCATGGGATAACCTGGAGATGAACAGCACAAACTTGCTGGGATGGTCTAACACACGCACACGTACACATACATGTAATGGAGCTGCACACGGGGACAAAGTGAATGCAAGGCTGTCATCAGGCACCCCCTCACAGTGGGCCCGGTCTCATTTCCGTTGCGAGGCGCTGTGACTCACTTACCCACACTGAGCCCTCGAACGCTGTCCCAGTTCCTTTGACAGGATCGATCCCCAGCGACCGAATTTGCTGGGGGGGTGTTGGACAGATGTTGGCCTCCGCGGAACAGGCCGAGTGGCAAACAAAGTTACAGACTGCAGGGTTGAGAGAGAGAGATATTATCAGAGCGGCCAATGACAACCTGAATAATAGCAAACAGCACTGAACGTACAGTGACTTTAACATAAACAAGAAACTTCACAGCAACGTCATACAGCGCAAGAACAGTTCCTTCGGCCCAACCAGTCCATCTCAAACATAATCCCAAACTAAACTAGTCCCACCTGCTTGCTCCTGGCCCATATCCCGCAAACCTTTCTCTATCCATGTACTTATCCAAATGTCTTTTAAACATTGTAACTCTACCCACAACCACCACTTCTTCAGGAAATTCATTCCACACGTAAACCACCCACTCTGTTTTACAAAAAAAAATTGCCCCTCGCTGTGTCTCCCAGCCCCACACTCTTCCCCATGACCCCAGCCCTCTCCCTGCATCCCTCAGTCCCCTTCCCACGTTCTTCAGACCCAACTCACCGCAGTCTTTTTTTTAAAAATCTCTCTCCTCTCACCTGAAAAATATACCACCAATCTTGAAATCCCGCAGCCTAGGGAGAAGACACCTGTGATTAACTATCCCCCTCAAGATTTTATAAACCTCTGCAAGGTCACCCCTCAACCTCCAGTGAAAGAAATCCCAGCCTATCCGGCAGCATCTCTTTATAGCTCAAACCATCCATTCCTGGCAATGGTCCGGTAAATCCGTCTGAACCCCCTCCAGCTCCAGTTATATTAGAACATAGAACATAGAACAGTACAGCACAGAACAGGCCCTTCAGCCCACAATGTTGTGCCGACCATTGATCCTCATGGATGCACCCTCAAATTTCTGTGACCATATGCATGTCCAGCAGTCTTGCTATATTCTTGCTATAACTGGGCGACCAGGACTGGACATAGTACTCCAGAAGAGGCCTTACTGTTGAAGGCAGATGTACTAAATAGCTTCAAAACCACTCCGCCTATTTGTGACGCAAACTCCAAAGAACTATGTACCTGAACCCCTAGGTCCCTCTGTTCCACCACACTGCCCAGGGCCCTAACATTATTTGTATAAATCCTGACCTTATTTGTTTTACCAAAATGCAACCTCACATTTATCCAAATTAAACTCCATCTGCTGCTCCTCAGCCCATTGACCCAATGGATCAAGATCTCTTTGTAATCTCAGATAACCTTCTTCACCGTCCATTATACGACCAATTAAAGATAGTGGAATCAAGGGTTATGGGGATAAGGCAGGAACAGGATGCTGATCGTGGATGATCAGCCGTGATCATAATGAACGGTTGTGCTGGCTCGAAGGGCCGAATGGCCTACTCCTGCACCTATGGTTTATTGTCAATCTCGGTGTCACCTGGAAACTTACTGACCATGCCTTCTATATTCTCATCGGAACCGTTTATATAAATGACAAACAAGAGAGGACTCAGCACCAATCCCTGTGGCACACCGCTGGTCACAGGCATCCAGTCTGAAAAATAACCCTCCACCATCACTCTCAGTCTCCTCTTTGAGCCAATTTAGTATCTAATTGTCAAACTCTCCCAGAATCCCATGTGAGCTAACATTACTGATTCACCTCCCACGCAGAACCTTGTTAAAAGCTTCAGTAAAGTCCGGGTAAACAACATCTACTGCTCTGCTCTCATCGATCCTCTTCGTACTTACTCAGAAAACTCAGATCAAGTTTGTGAGAGGTGATTTCCCTCCCACAAAACCATGCTGTCTATCCCTAATCATTCCTCACCTCTCCAAATACATGCAAGTCCTATCCTTCAGAATCACCTCCAACAACTTACTAAGCACTGAGGTCAGAGTCACAGGTCTATAGTTCCTTACATCCCTCTGGTACAGCATTAGCCACTCTCCTGTCCTCTGCCATCTCACCCATAGTTATCAATGGTACTAATATTATTGCAAGGCTTCATTGGGGGTTATGCACTTTGAGGTGTCCGGAGACAGGGAGAGTACTATATTAGAACTAGTCTTTGTACTTTCTTACCTTCACAGCTGAAACCTTGTCGAACCAAGCCAACCATAAGCGATGTACAACGCATGCATTTTGTGGGGACTTGGAATGTTTTCACCTTAAACTGGTGAGGGGTGGGCTGCAACATAGAAGTTTTATGTAGAGTCATACAGCACGGAGACAGACCCTTCAATCCAACCTGTCCATGCGAACCAGATATCCTAAATTGATCTAGTCCCATTTGCCAACATTTGGTCTGTCTCCCTCTGACCCCTTTCTATCCATGTGCCCACCCAGATGCCTTTTAAATGTAATTGTACCAGCCCCCACCAGTTCCTCTGGCAGCTCATTCCATACATGCACCACGCTCTGCGTGAAAATGTTGCCCCTTAGGTCTCTTTTAAATCCTAACCCCCCCCCCCCCCCGTCACCTTCGACCTATGCCCCTCTCATTTCAGACCCCCCTCGCCCCACCGCAGGGAAAAGACCTCAGCTATTCACCCTAACCATGCCCCTCATGATTTTATACACCTCTACAGGTCACCCCTCAGTCTCTGACGGTCCAGGAAAAAATATAGCCCCAGTCGATTCAGCATCTCCCTATAATTCAAACTCTCCAACTTTGGCAACATCCTTGTATATTTTTCTGAGCCCTTTCAAGCTTCACATCCTTCCTACAGACCAGAACTGAATGCAATATTTCTAAAGTGGCCTGACCCAAAGTGAAATCCTGCTCCTATGCTTAATGCACTGACCTATAAAAGCATATCTTATACTAGGACAGAATTATTACATTCGGCAAGCACATTCTAATTTGGAAAAATAATTCTGGATTGGAATGCCAGTTTCACTGAAAAATAATTCTGGATTGGAATGCCAGTTTCACTGGGGTTTAGATCCTAGCTGGCAGAATTTAAATTCTGGAATAAAAAAAGCTGTTCTCCGTAACGGTGATTATGAAACTATCATCAATTGCCCCCAGCCTTTTGGGAAGGAAATCTGCCACCCTTACCTGGTCTGGCCTTCAGCACCTTCGGCGATGACTTTTAACAACCCTCTGAAATACTCTAAGAAGCCACTTGAGGGCAAAGCTCAGAGGCAGTTGAGGAGGACCAACAAATGTTGGCCTTCCCAATAACATGCACACCCCAGGAAAGAATTTTAAAAGAAGCTATAGCACAGAAGGAGACCATTCAACCCATCGGGTGGGGAACTGGTGCTGACACTCCACACAAACTTCCTCTCCACCTCTGGTTTATGTGAAGCCAACATATACTCGAGTTACGAGCAGGACTAAGCCACTCGATCCCTCAAACCTGCTCCGCCATTCAAATTATCTTATGGCTTATCTAATCACTCCTCACTCCCTCCTACGCAAAACCCCTCACTTATTGAGAAAGTCTTCCTCAAAAACATGCAGAAGTTCCACCACCTTTTGAGGCAGAGATTTCTGAAGACTCATATGCGTTCGAGAGAAAGTTATCCTCCTCTTTGTTTTAATGCCCCCCAAGTTCTAGAGTCTCTTCTTCCTTTCCCCATCCATCTACTCCAAGCCCCTCAGGACCTTGTCTTTCAACTAAGTTGTCCCTCAATCTTCTAGCTTCCACCTTAACCAGTCCAACCTTTTTCTCATTAAAACAACCCATCTGTTCTAGGTATTAGATTCAAACCCCTTCTCTGAACATGCAGCACAGTGGCTCAGTGGTTAACGCTGCTGCCTCACAGTCCCAGGGACCAGGGTTCGATTCCACCCTCGGGCGACCTTCCATGTGGAGTTTACACATTCTCCCAGTGTCTGCGCCAGTTTCCTCCGGTTTTCTCTCCCAGTCGAAAGATGTGCAGGTTAGGGTGGACTGGCCATGGGAAATGCAGGAATAGGGGTAGGGATGGACAAAATGGGCCAAATGGCCTGCTCCCACACTGTCCAAATTCGATGATCAGTGCCCTGTACAACTGAAGCATAACCTTCTTACTTTTCAATTCCCTTCCCAATAAATAGTAACACATTATTAACTTTGCTAATTACCTGCACACAAAACTCCCATGATTTACACAAAGTGGAGGTGTCGGTGTTGGACTGGGGTGGACAAGGTCAGAAGCCACACGACACCAGGTTTAGTTGAAATCACAAGCTTTCGTAGCGCTGCCCCTTCGTTGGGTGAAGTGAGTGGGAGACACACCATGGTTGGGACCATGAGGTGCTTTGATTGGTTAGATGAGGATGTGCTTTCCTCTTGAGAGGGGAATCTAGAACTAGGGAATCAATGTTTGAAACTGAAGGATTAAGACAGAGATGAAGATAACTATTTCTCTCTTTAAGTGACGAAGCAGCAGCTCTCCGAAAGCTTGTGATTTCAAATTGGGCTATAACCTGGTCTCGTGTGGCTTCTGACTTTTATAATGAGGACGCTCAGATCCTGCCGGATGACAAAGTTCTGCAATTCGATAGCACACTTTTCTAAAAAAACATTCTTCCTAACAAAACGGTCAATTTCACATCATGTCCTCTTTGTCCCACTCACTGACCCGACCTCCATCCCTTTGGAGCCTCCTTATGTCCCCTTCAAACCCACTTTCCCCGCTGCCTTGGTGATGTTTAGCAACCAATTGTTTGGTACTTTCATCGAAGTCATTTATAAAAACTGTCGGAGCCCCTTGAGACGTTGCATTCTCCCTCATGTGCTGACCCAGCTGCCCCTTTCGGAATGGTTTCCGGGCCTTTGACCTGTTTTGGTGACCTCTTACCTTGGGGGGGTGAGGAGTGACTGGAGGGGGAGACGTAGGCTTCTTCAGTACCTTTCGAGGAGACCCGGGCTTCGCGTTCGACTGTGACAGAGAGAACGAGGCACCAATAAGCGTTTAGAAGCCCTGGCCAAGGCTGTACTCCCCACAAAGAAAGAAAGCTGCCCCAAAAATCTGGTTTTGCCCGTTCTCAGGGATGTGGGCATCCCGCTCACCCCCCCGAGTAGTGGCAGTAGTGAAGTCTGAAGCAGTGTGGCCCGAGCAAAAAGAACAGCAGGAGGCAGGTCGTTGCTGTTAATTACAGGCACTGTTGAGGACATGTTGCTGCACACAGTGGCCTCTCGCTGACCGGGGATTTGTCTCCATTTTATTGAGGGCGCAGCCCCCTGCATTGCATATACACCAACCCCAAATCGCTGCAGAGAGCGAGGGCGCGCGCTGGAGGGGGCAGAGCGAGAGCGAGGGCGCGCGCGGGGGACGGGACAGAGCGAGAGCGCGCAGGGGACGGGGGGGGGGAGGGGGCAGGGCGCGCACCGGGGTCGGGGTGACAAAGGGGGCAGAGCGAGGGCGCGCTCGGGGGAGGGGGCAGAGTGAGAGCGAGGGCGCACGTAGTGGAGGAGGCAGAGCGAGAGCGCGCGCGGTGGAGGGGGCAGAGCGAGAGCGCGGGCGGCCGGTGAGGGGGGAGAGGGCAGAGTGAGAGAGAGGGCAGAGCGAGAGTGAGGGCGGGGGGAGGGAGGGGTCAAGGGCGGGGGCGCGCGGGGGGGAGGGAGGGAGCGAGGGCGGGGGCGCGCGGGGGTGGGGAGGGAGCGAGGGCGGGGGCGCGCGGGGGGCGCTCGGGGGGAGGGAGGGAGAGAGGCCGGGGGTGCGCGGGGCGAGGGAGGGAGCGAGGGCGGGGGGAGTGAGGGAGCGAGGGCGGGGCCGCGCGGGGGGAGGGAGGGTGCGAGGGCAGGGCCGCGCGGGGGGAGGGAGGGAGTGAGGGTGCGCGGGGGGGAAGGGAGGGAGCGAGGGGGGACGCGCGGGGGGAGGGAGGGAGCGAGGGCGCACCAGTCAGCCCAGTGTGGAGGAGATCAAACCCTTGTGGACAGTGAGTCCACCCAAAATGGCTGAGCATTAAAGAAGGAACTGTCATGTTGAAATTCTTAATTTATTTCTTTATTTTTCTACCAAAAAGGACTTTCATGTTGAATTTTTAAACTTTATTTCCTTATTCTTCTACTTTCTACCTGAGATGGTGCTGGGCCTGGTGACAATGTACACTTTTCACCCTCCTTGAGTATGTGTGAGAATAAAATCTAACTCAATTCAAACCTACAGCTGCTACCACCAAGAAGGGCAAGGGCAGGAAGTGAATGGAAGCACAGGCCCTTAAAGGTTTCCTTCCCAACCCACACCCTCCATCTCAACTTGGGAGCGTTGCCCTTCGTTGAGGCTGGTTTAACATCTTGGAGCACCCCTCCCCCTGCCATCTTCCCAAAGTATGGGCGTTAGACACCAGGCCTTGTCAACGTTGGCAGGAATGACTCACAAAGGCCTGACACTCACTCACTCACAGACAGAGGGCAGTCTTGGTCAACAAGAGCACCAACATGGAGCAGGAGCCACGTGGAGATGGGAGACAGTCCAAGCAACGCTGGGTGACGACGGGGCCATCGATCGGAGGCCCTGGTCCCCGGGGTGGAGTGGGGGGGAAGTGGGGGAGGGAATCACAGGCTGCTCCCCCTACACCCTCCTCACTACCACCGCCGCCTGTACTCACATCCGATGCCTCCCTGCTTCGGAAAGACGGACTCTCGGGCCGAGGCACCC
Organism: Stegostoma tigrinum; assembly: GCF_030684315.1. Lineage (NCBI taxonomy): Eukaryota > Metazoa > Chordata > Chondrichthyes > Orectolobiformes > Stegostomatidae > Stegostoma > Stegostoma tigrinum. The sequence goes on along the minus strand of NC_081395.1, from coordinate 7,175,316 downwards.
CATGCCCTGGAGATTTCCTGCTGTCCGGAGAGAGCCGTGAGAAGGCAGAGAGATCCAGCAACTCCAACTGTTGGACAACAACAACAATGTTCATTTGAGTACTGTCACTTGACAAGATTCGAACTCGAGTCACAGGAAGAGCAGATTAGGACTCCGGGTAGATTTTACGAAGCATCTTACAGAGGAAAGCGAGAGAGAGAGAGAGATGAGGAATTTAGACAATTGGCTGCGCTCGGATTGAATGGTGGAGCAGGCTCAAAAAGGGCCGAATGGCCTACTTCTGCCCCTATTCTCTACGATTCTGGGCAAGGAATTCAGAAGGGGACCAGGAGTCCCTCAGCCTTTCCTCGTAAGACCTTCCCTCCATACCAGGCAACATCCTAGTAAATCTCCTCTGCACCCTTTCCAAAGCTTCCACATCCTTCTTATAATGCGGTGACCAGAACTGTACACAATACTCCAAGTGCGGCCGCACCAGAGTTTTGTACAGCTTCACCATAGCCTCTTGGTTCCGGAACTCGATCCCTCTATTAATAACAGCTAAAACACTATATGCCTTCTTAACAGCCCTGTCAACCTGGGTGGCAACTTTCAAGGATCTGTGTACATGGACACCGAGATCTCTCTGCTCATCTACACTACTAAGAATCTTACCATTAGCCCTGTACTTTGCCTTCTGGTTACTCCTACCAAAGTGCATCACCTCACACTTGTCTGCATTAAACTCCATTTGCCACCTCTCAGCCCAGCTCTGCAGCTTATCTATGTTTCTCTGCAACCCACAGCATCCTTTGTCACTATCCACAACTCCACCGACCTCAGTGTCGTCTGCAAATTTACTAACCCATCCTTCTACGCCCTCATCCAGGTCATTTATAAAAATGACAAACAGCAGTGGACCCAACACTGACCCTTGCGGTACGCCACTAGTAACTGGTCTCCAGGATGAACATTTCCCATCAACTACCACCCTCTGCCTTCTTTCAGCAAGCCAATTTCCAATCCAAACTGCTATATCTCCCACAATCCCATTCCTCTGCATTTTGTACAATAACCTATTGTGGGGAACCTTATCGAACGCCTTGCTGAAATCCATATACACCACATCAACTGGTTTACTCTCATCTACCTGTTTGGTCACCTTCTCAAAGAACTCAATAAGGTTTGTGAGGCACGACCTTCCCTTCACAAAACCATGCTGACTATCCCTAAGCAATTTATTCTTTTCTAGATGATTATAAATCCTATGTCTTATAACCTTTTCCAACACTTTACCAACAACTGAGGTAAGGCTCACTGGTCTATAATTACCAGGGTTGTCTCTACTCCCCTTCTCGAACAGGGGAACCACATTTGCTATCCTCCAGTCATCTGGCACTATTCCTGTAGACAATGACGAGTTAAAGATCAATGCCAAAGGCTCGGCAATCTCCTCCCTGGCTTCCCAGAGGATCCGAGGATAAATCCCATCCGGCCCAGGGGACTTATCTATCTTCACTCTCTGAAGGATTTCTAATACCTCTTCCTTGTGAACCTCAATCCCACCTCGTCCAGTAGCCTGTATCTCAATACTCTCCTCGACAACATTGTCATTTCCTAGAGTGAATACTGTTGAAAAATATTCATTTAGCGCTTCCCCTATCTCCTCTGACTCCACACACAACTTACCACTACTATCCTTGATTGGGCCTAATCTTACTTTCATCATTCTTTTATTCCTTAAATACCTATAGAAAGCCTTAGGGTTTACCCCGATCCTATCCGCCAACAACTTCTCATGTCTCCTCCTGGCTCTTCTGAGCTGTCTCTTTAGGTCTTTCCTGGCTACCTTGTAGCCCTCAAGTGCCCTAACTGAGCCGTCACATCTCATCCTAACATAAGCCTTCTTCTTCCTCTTGACCAGAGATTCCACCTCCTTCGTAAACCACGGCTCCCGCACTCTACAGTTTCCTCCCTGCCTGACAGGTACATACTTATCTAGGACACACAGGAGCTTTTCCTTGAATAAGCTCCACATTTCTAATGTGCCCATCCCCTGCAGTTTCCTTCCCCATCCTATGCTCCCTAAATCTTGCCTAATCTCATCGTAATTGCCTTTCCCCCAGCTATAACTCTTGCCCAGTGGTATACACCTATCCCTTTCCATTACTAAAGTAAACATAACAGAATTGTGATCGCTATCACCAAAGTGCTCACCTACTTCCAAATCTAACACCTGGCCAGGCTCATTACCCAGTACCAAATCTAATGTGGCTTCGATCCTTGTTGGCCTGTCTACATACTGTGTCAGGAAGCCCTCCTGCACACACTGTACAAAAACTGACCCATCTATAGTATTCGAACTATAGTGTTCCCAGTTAATATTTGGAAAGTTGAAGTCCCCCATGACAACTACCCTGTCTCTCTCTCTCACTCCTATCAAGAATCATCTTTGCTATCCTTTCCTCTACATCTCTGGAACTATTCGGAGGCCTATAGAAAACTTCCAACAGGGTGACCTCTCCTTTCCTGTTTCTAACCTCAGCCCATACTACCTCAGTTGACGAGTCCCCAAACATCCTTTCTGCAACTGTAATACTGTCCTTGACCAACAATGCCACACCTCCACCCCTTTTACCATCTTCTCTGTTCTTACTGAAACATCTAAATCCCGGAACCTGCAACAACCATTCCTGTCCCTGCTCTATCCAAGTCTCCGAAATGGCCACAACATCGAAGTCCCAGGTACTAACCCATGCTGCAAGTTCACCCACCTTATTCCGGACGCTCCTGGCATTGAAGTAGACTCACTTCTTGCTTGCCGGTGCCATCTTGCTTCCCTGAAACTTTACTTCGGACCATCCTACTCTCAACCTTTTCTATAGTCGAACTACAATTTTGGTGCCCATTCCCCTAATGGGAACTGCAGATGCTGGAGAACCTGAGATAACAAAGTGTGGAGCTGGATGAACACAGCAGGCCAAGCAGCATCTCAGAAGCATAAAAGCTGACGTTTCGGGCCTAGACCCTTCATCAGAAAAGGGGGATGGATGCTCCTAAGATGCTGCTTGGCCTGCTGTGTTCATCCAGCCCCACACTTTATTATCTCGGGTTCTCCAGCGTCTGCAGTTCCCATTATCTCTCACCACACTGAGTCATGTTGGAACCCAAGGTTTGCTCCTTCCCCAGCGCCATCCTCTGAAGAAGGCTCAGACTCCATCTGGAGTTCAGTTCATGCAATCCCTACAGTGTGGAAGCAGACCTTTTGGCCCATTGAGTCCACACTGACCCTCCGAAGAGCATCCCAACCAGAACTAGCCCCCTCTAATCCCTGTATCCCCCCATTTCCCATGGTTAATCCACCCTAACCTGTCCATCCTTGAGCACCATGGAGTAATTTAGCATGGGCAATCCATTTTAACCTGCACATCTTTGGGCTGTGGGAGGAAACCGGAGCACCCGGAGGAAACCCACGCAGACACGGGGAGAATGTGCAAACTCCACACAGACAGTCGCCCGAGGCTGGAATCAAACCCAGGTCCCTGGCACCGTGAGACAGCAGCGCTAACCACTGAGCCACCGTGCCACCAATAAGTTGAGAGCATCCACACATTAGGAGGGGTCTACGCTGGGGCGGCACGGCGGCTTAGTGGTTAGCACTGCAGCCTCACAGCGCTAGGAACCTGGGTTCGATTCCAGCCTCGGGTAACTGTGCAGAGTTTGCACATTCTCCCCGTGTCTGCGTGGGTTTTCTCCAGGGGCTCCGGTTTCCTCCCACAGTCCAAAGATGTGCAGGTTAGGTGGATCGGCCATGCTAAATTGCCCATAGTGTTCAGGGGTTGCGAGGATTATAGGGGGATGGGGATGGGTCTGGGTCTGGGTGGGATGCTCCAAGGGGCAGTGTGGACTTGTTGGGTCGAAGGGCCTGTTTCCACACTGTAGGGAATCTAATCTTCTGGCCTTGGCAGGAGTGCAAGTTCCCCAGAATGATCAGAGGGTTGCAAAGCCAGGATCTCGTAGAGGAGAAGGTTTTTCCTCCACTGGGGGTGGGCAGGGCAAGCAGCGAGGTTTGGTGGGGGTGGGGGTTGCCAGAACCTTCACATATGAGCCAGGCCTGTTGAGAAGTGAAGTGGGTGAGCAATTCCTCACACAATGGGACTGGGAATCTGGAATCTGCCCCTGAATAAGGCTGCCAAGACTTGGAGATCTATTGAAGGTCAGGATTGAGACAGAACACAACAGTGCGCAGCACAGGAATGGCCATTCAGCCCATGAAGTTGATGATGCTGAATCCCTTCTGCCTGCCCTAGTTCAATATCCCTCCATTCCTTGCATATTCATGTGCTCATCTAAAAGCCCCTATCAAATCTGCTGCCACCACCATCCCCTGGCAACGCATTCCAGACTCTTACCACTCTCTGTTTAAAACAACATGCGCCCCTCACATCTCCTTTGAACTTTTCCCCTCTCACCTTAAATCCCCCCCCCATATTAGATATTTCAACTCTGGGTAAAAGATTCTGACTGTCAACCCTGTCTATGCATCTCATAATGTTATAGACTTCAATCAGGTCTCCCCTCAGCCTCCACCGCTCCACAGAAAACAACCCGAGTTTTTCTAGCCTCTTCTTATAGCTCTTACCCTCTAATCTAGGCAGCATCCTGGTAAACCTCTTCCGCACCCTCTCTCCAAAGCTTCCACATCCTCACTGAAAGGTGGTGATCAGAACTGAGGGCCATACTCTCACAGTGTAGCCCAAGCTAGAGTCTGAGATAACTAAATGTGGAGCTGGGGAGAGCGCAGCAGGCTAGGTAGCAGCAGAGGAGCAGGGAAGCTGACATTTCAGTTTGGGACAACCTCTTCAGAAATGGGGGAGGGGAAGGGAGCTCTGAAATAAACAGAGAGAGGAGGGGTCAGGCTGGGGAAGGTAGGTGGGATGGTGATAGGTGACGGCGAGCACGAGGGGGCATAGCTTTAAACTGAGGGGTGAAAGATATAGGACAGATGTCAGAGGTAGTTTCTTTACTCAGAGAGTAGTAAGGGAATGGAACGCTTTGCCTGCAACGGTAGTAGATTTGCCAACTTCAAGTACATTTAAGTCGTCATTGGACAAGCATATGGACGTACATGGAATAGTGTAGGTTAGATGGGCTTCAGATTGGTATGGCAGGTTGGCACAACATCGAGGGCCGAAGGGCCTGTACTGTGCTGTAATATTCTATGTTCTATGAGTGCAGGTAGGCAGTGGTGGGGATATGTCAGTGAGGTGGGAAGAGCAGATAGTGGGAGAGGAGGAGGACAGGTCAAGTTGGTAGGGATGAGAGGGAGGGTTGGCCATGGGATGAGGCCAGGGTTGGGGAGATTTTGAAACTAGTAAAGTTCACATTGAGATCAATGGCATCTGCATTTCTTACTATCTCAACGTGACATCCTGTCTCTTGTATTCAGTGCCCCAACAAATAAAGGCAAGACTGCCAAGCACCTTCTTTACCACCCAATCTACTTGTGTGGCCATTTTCAGGGAGCTATGGACTTGAGCTCCAAGATCCCTCTGTACATCAGTGCTGTTCAGGGTCCTGTATACTTTTCCTTACCATTTGATCTCCCAAAGTTCAGCCCCTCACACTTCCCTGGATTGAACTCCGTCTGTCATCTGAATAGACTTCCTCTGGGTGAGAAGATTAAGGGTTGGAAAATAAGACGGGCAGATACAATAGGTCACCCTGGGTCTGAGTGGCCTCCTCCCGCTCTCAGAAGGGTGCAGAGGTAGATTCTAAAGATTAATGCAGAAAGGGGAACATGGCTGTTGTCCACAAGCGTGGGGTTGGGAATAGACTGGACATCTCAACAACACCGTACTTACCGAGGGCGGGGAGATGAATGAGAAAAAAGAATCCTGACGTAAACCTGCAGGGAGATACAAAAGTTTAACAGCCATAACCTTCTCAACACCCTGTCATCAACCAGTGAACCAGTTGTGGCCGAGGTGTGAATGTCACGTTCCACCAGGCGCTTGCAGACCATTCAGCCCATCTCTGTCCCTGTGGTTTCCCAACTGGTGACCGAATTCCCCTTTGGATTTCCACTTCTTTGTCCCCGTCTCTTTAACCTCCACAATCCAACCAGTTCAAAGCCGAAAACCCTGGTTTGGTGTCAACTAGAGTCCCCCTTGGGAAGGGTGTGCAGGCTTTAAACAGGGTGCGGAAAAGATCAGCAAGAATACATCCAGGGTTGAGGAGCTTTAGTTGCGTGGATAGTCAGGAGAGATCAAGAGGGGGAGGATGTGGCGTGCTGGTCTCCCTGAACAAAGCCAAGGGGGGATTTAACAGAGGTGTATGTAATCAGGAATAATCCGGGCAGAGTAGATGGTGACGAAGATCGTACGCTGATTTAAAAGAAATCGGCAAAAGCAGTATTGGAGACGGAAGGAAAAATCTCTCTCACATAAGCGAGTGGTTAGGATGTGGTTTGAATCACACTCTTGGGCTGCACAATCAAGGCATTTAGAAAGGAGTCAGATTCTTATCCAAAGAGGAAGAACACGTGCAGGGCTGGAAGGAGAAAACAGGAGGATTGGCACGGAGTTAAAAACCGAAAGAATTGCGGATGCTGGAAATCAGAAATTGCTGGAAAAGCTCAGCCGATCTGGCAGCATCTGTCAAGGAGAAAGCAGAGTCAACGTTTCGGGCTGGGTGACCCTTCATCAAAACTGGTGTGTGTGACAGCAAGGCCTGGGGTCAGGGCATGAGAGAGCTCAAGCCCTAAAGTTGTTGAACTCAATATGGAGGTTGTACGGTCCCCAAGCTGAAAACAGGGTGCTGTTCTTCAAGGTTGCTTTGAGCTTCGCTGGTGCACTGCAGCAAGCCTGAGACAGAGATGTTGGCCAGGGCAACAGGGTAGCATGTTGAAGTGGCAAACAACTGGTATTAAGAAAGTGGCTCATTCGCAGACACATTGGAGTGAATGGCCTCCCTGTATATCATCCATGACTTGGTATGTGCTCCAAACACTAGCTTCAGGGATGCATACCTCAGCTCTCCCTGCAATACCCTGATTTGGAGGAATCAATAAAAAAGTCCTTTCTCATGAAACCTCACTGTTGCTTTTCCTGTCCACAGGAGACAGGAGTGGGTGAACGGCATGGATCTGATGGCTGACATGAGGAATCTGGGGCAGGGAGTTCCCCCTTCGCCTTGGCAATTCGCAACCAGAACAAGGCCCCACCGGCAAAAACTCAAATGGTCCTTACCCTTTTGCACCTTTGTCTGCGCCTCCTCCTTGAGTTTCTCAACCTCCAGCTTCAGAGACTCATTCTGTTTCTCCAGTTCCTGGAGCTTGCTGCAGATAGACATGCCAAGGTGGGTCAGTCAAACACTCGCAGGACAGGGACAGCTCGGGGGTTACATACAGAGTAAAGCTCCCTCTGTGCTGTCCCCCATCAAGCACTCCCCAGGACAGGGACAGCATGGGGTTAGATACAGCAAATATGGTGAGATCTCTTGGTTTTCACAGCCTGGAATGAGAGACTGCTGTACAGAGCGGGTCCTGTGTGAGCTCCTGCCTTGCTGGTTTTAAACTTACCATTCTGTAGCCAGGTTTGTGCGTTTGGCTTCATTGAGCTGTTCCTGCAGTGATTGTTTGGCTCGAATTTCAGCATCCAACGCTGACTGCAACTCCAACTTGGCTGAGGCCTCCAGCTTCTGAAGGCGCCGCACCTTCCAGTGTGTGTCCTTCAGCGAGACAGAGAGATAGTGACCCAGAGCTTCAGAATTCCCTCTCCAGCCCAGCTACAAAATCTTCCGTTTAACTGTCCTCAACTTCAACCTCCCAAGTTAGTGGAACCATACAATGCATAGCCTCCTCACTTCCTCAATCTTCCCAGTTTGTATCCCCCTCCTTATCTCTCAATTCCTCCAGTTTCCATCCTCTTCACATCCTCCAATCCCGCTGACACACACTCTTTACACATCATTTGCTCCCACTGACCCATAGTCTCTGCATCTCCCTCACTCTGTATTTCTCAAATCCCTGTCACCTGTATTCCCCCGTCACAGCTCACTCCCCTAGCACTCCGGCCACATTCCCCCAGCCCGACATCACCCAGGCCCACCTCTCTCCCATATCGTAAGACTATAAGTCATAGGAGCAGAAATTAGGCCATTCAGCCCATCGAATCTACTCCATTATTCAATCATGGCTGATAAGTTTCTCAATCCCATTCTCCCGCTTTCTCCCCGTTACCCTTGATCCCCTTGGTAATCAAGAACCTATCTATCTCAGTCTTAAATATATTCAATGACCTGCCCTCCACAGCCTTCTGTGTCTGTGAATTCCATAGATTCACCACCCTCTGGCTGAAGAAGTTTCTCCTTATCTCCGATCTAAAAGGTCTTCCCTTTACTCTAAGTCTGTGCCCTCGGGTCCTAGTCTCTCCTAGCAATGGAAGCATCTTCCCAACATCCACTCTGTCCAGGCCATTCGGTATTCTGAACGTTTCAATTAGATTCCACCTTCATCTTTCTAAACTCCACTGAGTATAGTCCCAGAGTCCTCAAACGTTCCTCATATGTTAAGCTTTCCATTCCTGGGACCATTCTCGTGAACCTCCTCTGGACACTCTCCAGGGCCAGTACATCCTTCCTGAGATATGGGGCCCAAAACTGGACACTATACTGCAAATGTGGCCTGACCAGGGCCTTATCAAGCCTCAGGAGTACATCCCTGCTTTTATATTCAAGTCCTCTCTAAATAAATGCCAACATTGCATTTGCCTTCCTGACCACCGACTCAACCTGCAAACTTACCTTGAGACAATCCTGGACTAGAACTCCCAAGTCTCTTTGTCCTTCAGATTTCTGAATTTTCTCCCCATTTAGAAAACAGTCCATGCTTTTATTCTTCTTACCAAAGCATGCGGCCTCACACTTTCCCAAGTTGTGCTCCCATCTGCCAATTCTTTGCCCACTCTCCTAACCCTGTCCAAATCCTTCTGCAGCCTCCCCACCTCCCTAATACTACTCATCCCTCCACCTATCTTTGTATCGTCTGCAAACATAGCCAGAATGCCCACGGTTCTTTCATTGAGAACATTTAATGTACAAAGTGAAAAGCTGTGGTCCCAACACTGACCCTTGTGGAACACCACTAGTCACCGCCTGCCATCCTGAGAAAGACCCCTTTATCTCCTCTCTCTGCTTTCTGACAGACAGACAATCTTCTATCCATGCTCATACCTTGCCCCTAACACCAAGGGCCCTTATCCTATTCAGCAGCCTCCTATGTGGTACCTTATCAAAGGTCTCCTTGAAGTCCAGATAGATAACATCTATTGGCTCTCCTTGGTCTATCCTGCTCATTGCTTCCTCAAAGATTTCTGGCAGATTTGTCAGGCATGACCTCCCCTTGATTAAGCCATGCTGACTTGGCCCTATTTCATAATGCACTTCCAAGTATACAGAAATCTCATCCTTTACAACGGGCTTCAAAATCTTGCCTACAACCAAGGTTTAGCTAATTGGCCTGTAATTTTTGTTCTTTTTGCCATACTCCCTTCTTAAACAGGGGGTGTTACATTAGCACTTTTTTCAGTCCTCTAGAACCCTCCCTGACTCTAGCGATTCCCAAAAGATCACCCCTAATGTTGCCGCTATCTCTTCAGCCATCTCCTGAAGAACTCTGGGGTGTAGTCCATCTGGTCCAGGTCATTTATCCACCTTCAGGCCGTTCAGTTCTTCTAGCACCTTCTCCTTGGTGATGGCAACCATACTCAGCTCTGCTGCCTGTCTCTCTTCAATTTTTGGGACATTGCTCATGTCTTCCACCATGAAGACTGACACAAAGTAATTATTAAGTTCCTCAGCCATTCCTTTGTTTCTCATTATTATCTCTCCATCGTCATTTTCCAGTGGTCCAAAATCCACTTTTACTCCATTTGCCCTTTATATATCTAGAGAATCTCTAACAGTCTTCCTTTTAATTACTGGCTGGCTTACTCTAATATTTAATCTTCTCCCTCCTTATTTCTTTTTTTCTGTTGCCCTCTGTTGGTCTTTGTAAGCCCTCCTCTGGCTTCCCACTGCCCTTTGCTACATTATATGCTTTCTCTTTTGCTTTTATGCTGTCCCTGACTTCCTTAGTCAGCCACAGTTACCTCACTGTCCCTGTACCATGTTTCTCGTTCCTAAGGATAAATTTTTGCTGCGTCTCCCGAATTACTCCCAGAAACTCTTGCGATTGCCTTCCCACTGTCTTTCTTGCTAGGCTGCTCTTCCAGTCGCTTCTACCCAGCTTCTCCCTCATTCCTCTGTAGTTACCTTTCTTCAACTGTAATACCGTTACCACTAATTCCATCTTCTCCCTCTCCTTCAGAGTAAATTCTATCATATTATGATCACTGCCTCCTAAGGGTTCCTCCATCTTAATCTCCCCCAAATCTGCCTCATTGCACATCATTAAATTCGGTATTGCTTGTTCCCCAGTGCGCTCTACCACACAAGCTGCTCCAAAGCTCCTTCTCATAAACATTCCTCTCATATCCCTCAGTCCCACCTGCTCCCCTCCATATCCCATATCCCCCAGTCCTACTTCCCACCTCTCCCAACCGTATACCCCAGTCCCACCTCCACCTCCCCCCACTGTATCCCCCCAGTCCCACTTCCCTCACACCACCCCCCCATATCCCTCAGTCCCACCTGCCCCCCCCACACCCCATATCCTCCCACCTCTCCCAACCGTATACCCCAGTCCCACCTCCACCTCCCCCCACTGTATCCCCCAGTCCCACCTCCCCCTCCCCACCCCGGTCCCCCCTCCCCCTACTGTATCCCCAGTCCCACTTCCCTCACACCACCCCCCATATCCCTCAGTCCCACCTGCCCCCTCGACACCCCATATCCACCAGTGCTACCTCCCCCCTCTCCCCACCATATCTCCCAGTCCTACCTCCCACCTCCCACAACTGTATCCCCCCAGTCCCCCTCCCCCCACCGTATCCCCCAGTCTCCCTCCCCCCACCGTATCCCCCCAGTCCCATCTCCCTCCACCGTATCCCCCCAGTCCCACTTCCCTCACACTCCCCATATCCCTCAGTACCATCCCCCCCCCACCCATATCCCTCAGTGGCACCATCACCCCTCTCCCCAAACCCCACCATCTGCAAGTCCACCTGTAGCCCGGGGATGTGAGGAAAGTTTCTGCGTCATTTCCACACTCCTCCCTCCCACAGAACAATTCCCGCATTGATCTCAGGCCTCACCACAGGCTTGGCATGGCTGCTCATGTTCTTCAGTGAGTCCAGTTCCTCGGTCATCTTGCTGGCCAGCGATTGCAGGTAACCCCGCGCTTCCTTCTCTTCACTCACCCTGTCAACAGGGAGCAGTAGGACAGTTAGCTCTGCATTCCCGATTTGGGGGGGAGCGGAATACACCAATGCATAAGAGGTAGGCTCAAGTCCAAACCAGAGGAACTCAGTGGCCCTTGCTCCCCATCCCTTACCATTGGATGATCTCCGCGATCTGGGTGTCCCACTGTTTCACCGTCTCCTTCCTGCCTTCCAGCGCACGGAGTGCCTCCTCCAGTTGCATGTTGGTGGCCTGTAGCTTCTCCACCTTCTCCATGAGCTACAGGGGTTGGGGGGAGGCAGGGGGTTCAGAGATCACAAATCAGATCCAAACGAATCTCGTTTATCCCCACCTTCTCTCAGGTCCCCAAAGCTAAAATCCACCCAGGGTCAGAGGTACGGATCTGAGCCCCCAGCCCCCCACCCCCCACCACCTCAGGGAGAAACATACTCCAGGTTGGCGCGGAGCGGGCACCAGACTGTCATGGGGATGTCTTTGAAACCACACAATGATGCCGTTCCAAACCTTTAGACTGTGGTCACATCTCCAGTGGCCACTATTGGAAGACTGTCCTTGGATGAATTTTAATCCCTCAGGCTGGAAAGGGTTTAAGGGCGGCACGGTGACTCAATGATTAGCGCCGCAGCCTCATGGCGCCAGGGACCCGGGTTCGATTCCCATCCTCCAGCGACTGTCTGTGTGGAGTTTGCACATTCTCCCCGTGTCTGCTTGGCTTTCCTCCCACAGTCTAAAAACATGCAGGTTAGGGTGGACTGGCTTTGCTAAATAGTGTCCAGGGAATATGTGGGTTAGCCATGGGGAATGAAAGGTTACAGGGATAGGGTAAAAGTGGTTCGGGATGGGAGGGGGGGATGTTCTTTGGATGGTCGGTGTGGACTTGATGGGCCGAATGGCCCTGCTCCCACACGTTGCAGTGTGAGCTTTTTTTCTTCAAAGAGAGTCATTCGTTTGGTGCGGAGGTCACTGACAAGGTCAGCATTTGTCACCCATGAACTAGACCATTTCAGAGAGCTGTTCGTGATTTCACCGCACTGAGCCAGGCTGGCTAAGGACAGCAGGTCTCCTTCCCTGGAGAGGAAGTCGCCCAGTTAAAATGAAGATATTACTGAGCTGGAGGGGCCTTGGCAAAGACTTACCAGGGTGTTGCGGGTATGGGAGGTTTGAGTTGTAAAGGGTGGATAGGCTGGAGCATTTCTCACTGGAGTGTAGGAGGTTGAGGGGCGACCTATAGAGGTTTATAAAATCGTGAGGGGCATAAATAAAGTTAATAATAGCTGTCTTTTCCCCTAGGATGGGGGAATTTCAAGACTAGGGGGCACATTTTTAATTGGGAGGAGAGGGATTTTAAAAAAATTTGAAGGGCAAAGGTTTTACACAGAAGGTGGTTATATGTGGAATGAACTTGCTGAGGAAGTAGATTCGCCAACTTTAGGTACATTTAAGTCGTCATTAGACAAGCATATGGACGTACGTGGAATAGTGTAGGTTAGATGGGCTTCAGATCGGTATGACAGGTCGGCACAACATCGAGGGCCGAAGGGCCTGTACTGTGCTGTAATGTTCTATGTTCTATGAAGTGGTGGATGTGGCTATAGATACAACGTTTAAAGGACACTTGGACAAAAACATGAATAGGAAAGGTTTGGAGGGATGTGGGCCAGGAGCAGGCAGGTGGGACTAGTTTAGATTGGGATTATGGACAGCAAGGACTGGTTGGGCCGAAGGGTCTGTTTCTGTGCTATATGACTCTACGTTGCTATGGCTTTGAGAGGTATTTCGTCCCAGTTGGGTTTTTTTTGGGAGAGGTCAGAAGGCAGTAAAGTGAGGCCTTGTGAGTTCCAGTTTTGTTTTAGTTTTCAGGTCTAGTTTTCAGGAATTGTTGTTGGAGACCTGAATCTATTTCTCCCCCATCTCTCGAATACAGCCAAAAGCTTGGTGGGAAGTGGGAAGTTGTTCTCTTCCTTGGCTGTTAGGTTGCATGGAAGTCTGTTTTTCTGAATTTGCCTTCTTGCCAAGGATGTGTTTATGAGATGTAACTATATTGGAACAGTTAATTAGTAATATGTACTGTGTCTATCATTCAGTTAAATTTTCCAGTTGAGTCGTTACTCTAAATTTCCCTTTCTTTGGTTTGTATTTTAACTATAAATGTTTAAATAAATGGTGTTTTGCTTAATGTTGAGCAGTTTGAACAGTCACATTGCATCTGGATCACAGCATCTCACATTTGCCTTGAAAATGAGAAAAAGTTAGGGTTTAGGCTAACGTCTTAAAATATTTTGGTCTGGTCTCTCATGATTTGATTTGCATTCATTTTCTAATTATTCGATCGCATTTATAGAACAAAGAACAGTACAGCACAGAAACAGGCCCTTCGGCCTACAATGTTGTGCTGAACATGATGCCAAATTAAACTAATCCCTTCTGTCTCCCCTTGGTCCATAATCTCTCCATTCCTTGCATACGTACGTGTTTATCTAAAAGTCCCTTAAATGCCTCTATCGTATCAGTCTTCCCCACTACCCCTGGCAGCGTGTTCCGGACTCCTGACACTCTCTGTATAAAAAACATGCCTCTCACATCTCCTTTGAACTTTCCCCCTCTCAGCTTAAATGCTTGCCCCTTAGTATTAGACATTTCGACTCTTGGGGAAGAAAACAGATTCTGACCGTCAACCCGAACTCATTATTACAGAGGCTTCTTTCAAGTCTCCCCTGAGCCGCTCTAGAGAAAACAACCCAAGTTTCTCCAGAATTTATTCATTAGATTCAAACCCTATGAGCTGCAGTGGGATTTGAACCTGTAACCCCAGCATATTAGTCTGAATTCCTAGTCCAGAGACTTTACCATTACACCATTTTCTCCTTGCTGGATTGTCCATGTTACAACCTTCAATCATAAGCTCAACACAGATTCCTGGAGGAATCTCTATCTGTATCCTTGTTTGTCCAAACATTACACCCTTCTCGTTGTGGCCTTCAGTTACAACCTCAAGGTTTCTCAGTGTCAATTCCCCACCCTCTGACAAAACTGAGAGGCTATTGCCTTCCCCGTGTGGGTAGATAGGTTACACCAGGCCCAACCCCCTCCCCATCCAGGCCGTCTCAGGGAAGGAACAAGGCTCTGACCCTTACCGGCTCCAGCTCCACACTCAGCTTCAGGTTCTCTTCCCTCAGCTGGCTCTTCTCCTGTTCGTGGGCCGTCCGCAATTCCATCAGGAGTTCCTCCTGTTCCGACTGCCTGCAAGAGGTCCAGGCCGGGCACAACAGGTTACTGAGGCACATGCTGCCGCGGGTTCCTCAGTCCTGGTCTGGAACTCGAGGCTCAACATCCGCCAACGCAAAATCCCGCCCACGTGACCCTCAGACTTCCCATAGCCAGGAGGTGGACCCCCAAATTCCAGCAGACACGACTCTCTCTCTCTCTCTCTCTCCTTCCCCAACACTTACTTACCAGCTTCCCCATAACCCAACATACGTTCCCGAATCCAATGGGTACGACATCCATGCGCCCCAAAACAGCCCAGTAAGTACAAGACCCTACCCCCAACACAATCCAACAGGTGCATCACCCCAAAAACCCAATGGGTTCTTGTTCCCCACCACCCCAAAACCTAACGGACTCTTGTTCACAACCCCAAAACCAAAAGGACCGCTGACCCCCACCCCAGTGCCCAAATATGCAAATACTATTTCTGAAATCCCAGCAGGCACGCATTCCCCTTTCCGAAATCCCAGCAGGCAGCACCCCTGCCCAGCAGCTGTGTGCTGGCCTCACCGCTCACTGCGTGCTTTCACCAGCCGCTCTCTGCTGGCCACCAGCTCCCTCTCCAGCTGCTGCTGCCGACTCTCCGATTCTGCCAGCTGCTCGCGGACTGCCTGTAACTCGGCCGCGTGGGCACTCTGCTGCCGTGCCAACTCCTCCTCACGGGCCAGCAGCTTCCGTTCCGTCTCCACCTTCGCCAACTCCTCCTCCGCCACCAACTCTCGCTTGAGGTCAGGCCATAGCCTGCCGGGATCACCCCCGGTCTGTGCCATCTGCAGGGGAGCGCGCAAAAGAGAGACACATAGAGGGAGTGCGTGCGTGAGAGAGAGAGACACGGAGGGCGCATGTGCGAGAAAAAGAGAGTCGGACGAGCGCGTGCGCGCAAGAGAGAGAGAGAGAAAGACAGAGAGAGAGAGAAAAACAGAGGGAGCGCACGCGAGAGAGAGAGAGAGACACGGAGGGAGCACGCACGATAAAAAGAGAGTCAGAGGGAGTGCGTGCGCGAGAGAGAGAGAGAGAGAGAGAGAAACAGAGGGACCGCGCGCATGTACGAGAGAGAGAGACCGAACGTGCGCAAGAGAGAGAGAGACGGAGCGCGTGCGCGTGAGAGAGAGAGACGGAGGGAGCGCACGCACGAGAGAGAGAGAGAGACGGAGGGAGCACGCACGATAAAAAGAGAGTCAGAGGGAGTGCGTGCGCGAGAGAGAGAGAGAGAGAGAGAGAAACAGAGGGACCGCGCGCATGTACGAGAGAGAGAGACCGAACGTGCGCAAGAGAGAGAGAGACGGAGCGCGTGCGCGTGAGAGAGAGAGACGGAGGGAGCGCACGCACGAGAGAGAGAGAGAGACGGAGGGAGCGCGCGCGCGAGAGAGAGAGAGAGAGACGGAGGGAGTGCGCGCGCGAGAGAGAGAGAGAGACGGAGGGAGCGCGTGCGCGAGAGAGAGACGGAGGGAGCACGCGTGAGAGAGAGAGAGAGAGAAGGGGAGGGAGCGCGCGCGCGAGAGAGAGACGGAGGGAGCGCGCGCGCCCGAGAGAGAGACGGAGGGAGCGCGCGCGCCCGAGAGAGAGACAGAGGGAGCGCGCGCGCCCGAGAGAGAGACAGAGGGAGCGCGCGCGCCCGAGAGAGAGACAGAGGGAGCGCGCGCGCCCGAGAGAGAGACAGAGGGAGCGCGCGCGCCCGAGAGAGAGACAGAGGGAGCGCGCGCGCCCGAGAGAGAGACAGAGGGAGCGCGCGCGCCCGAGAGAGAGACAGAGGGAGCGCGCGCGCCCGAGAGAGAGACGGAGGGAGCGCGCGCGCGCGAGAGAGAGAGAGAGAGAGAGACGGAGGGAGCGCGCGCGCGAGAGAGAGAGATCGAGGGAGCACGCGCGCGAGAGAGAGAGACAGAGGGAGCACGCGCGCGAGAGAGAGAGACAGAGGGAGCACGCGCGCGAGAGATGGAGAGAGCGCGCGCGCGCGAGAGAGAGACAGAGACGAAGGGAGCGCACGCATGAGAGAGAAACAGAGAGAGAGAGACGGAGGGAGCGTGCACGCACGAGAGAGAGACGGAGGGAGCGCGCGCGCGCGAGAGAGAGAGAGAGAGACGGAGGGAGCGTGCGCACGTGAGTGAGAGAGACGGAGGGAGCACGCGTACGTGAGAGTGAGAGAGACGGAGGGAGCACGCGTACGTGAGAGAGACGGAGGGAGCGCACACACGTGAGAGAGAGAGAGAGACAGACAGACAGAGGGAGCACGCGCGAGAAACATAGACAGAGGGGGGTGGAGAGAGAGACAGAGACAGAGAGAGAGAGAGAGAGACAGAGACAGAGACAGCGTGAGAGCGAGAGCGAGAGTGAGAGTGAGAGTGAAGAGAGTCCAGTTAGTCCTGTGCTGGAGGGGGAGGGCACTTCACAATGGGCTTGGCTGAGGGGGGTATGCGTGTGCATGTGAGATATAAACAAATCAATTTCCTTTTTGTGGGGGAGGTGCGGTGTGTAACTGGTTTCCCCAAGGCTGCCCACTCTGTTGCTGAGCAGTTGGATATCGCTGTATTGGGAGTGCAGTGGCTGATACGCCGCGATGCTGTTTTACCTTCCATTCCTCCAGCTGCCTCCTCCTCTGTTCGCTGCACTCCCACAGTTTGCCCTGCTTGACCGCCTCCTGCGTCTGCTCCTCCACCTTCGCCTCCAACTGCAGGTGGAAGAGGGATACAAGTCACACACAGCCGGGAGCCGCAGACCCACCTCCACCCAGCATCCTCCCCACTTCACGGAATCACAGAGCGAATCAGTGGTTCGCGCTGCTGCCTCACGGCGCCAGGGACCCGGGCTCGATCCCACCCTCGGGTGACTGTCTGTGTGGGGTTGGTGCATTCTCCCCGTGTCTGCATGGGCTTCCTCCGGGTGCTCTAGTTTCTTCCCAAAAAGTGTCCAAAGATGTGCGGTTTAGGGTGGATTGGCCGTGCTAAATTGTCCCGTAGTGCCCAGGGATGTGCAGGTTAGGGTGGATTGGCCATGCTAAATTGTCCCGTAGTGCCCAGGGATGTGCAGGTTAGGGTGGATTGGCTGTGCTAAATTGTCCCATAGTGCCCAGGGATGTGCGGGTTAGGGTGGATTGGCTGTGCTAAATTGTCCCATAGTGTCCAGGGATGTGCGGGTTAGGGTGGATTGGCCGTGCTAAATTGTCCCATAGTGTCCAGGGATGTGCAGGTTAGGGTGGATTGGCCGTGCTAAATTGTCCCATAGTGCCCAGGGATATGCGGGTTAGGGTGGATTGGCCGTGCTAAATTGTCCCATAGTGCCCAGGGATGTGCGGGTTAGGGTGGATTGGCTGTGCTAAATTGTCCCATAGTGCCCAGGGATGTGCGGGTTAGGGTGGGTTGGCCGTGCTAAATTGTCCCGTAGTGCCCAGGGATGTGTAGGTTAGGGTGGATTGGCCGTGCTAAATTGTCCCATAGTGCCCAGGGATGTGTGGGTTAGGGTGGATTGGCCGTGCTAAATTGTCCCGTAGTGTCCAGGGATGTGCGGGTTAGGGTGGATTGGCCATGCTAAATTTTCCTGTAGTGCCCAGGGATGTGCGGGTTAGGGTGGGTTGGCCGTGTTAAATTGTCCCGTTGTGCCCAGGGATGTGCGGGTTAGCGTGGGTTGGCCGTGCTATATTGTCCCATAGTGCCCAGGGATGTGCGGGTTAGGGTGGATTGGCCGTGCTAAATTGTCCTGTAGTGCCCAGGGATGTGCAGGTTAGGGTGGATTGGCCGTGCTAAATTGTCCCATAGTGCCCAGGGATGTGCGGGTTAGGGTGGATTGGCCGTGCTAAATTGTCCTGTAGTGCCCTGGGATGTGCAGGTTAGGGTGGATTGGCCGTGCTAAATTGTCCCATAGTGCCCAGGGATGTGCGGGTTAGGGTGGATTGGCCGTGCTAAATTGTCCCGTAGTGCCCAGGGATGTGCGGGTTAGGGTGGATTGGCCGTGCTAAATTGTCCCATAGTGCACAGGGATGTGCGGGTTAGGGTGGATTGGCCGTGCTAAATTGTCCCATAGTGCCCAGGGATATGCGGGTTAGGGTGGATTGGCCGTGCTAAATTGCCCCATAGTGCCCAGGGATGTGCGGGTTTGGGTGGATTGGCCGTGCTAAATTGCCCCATAGTGTCCAGGGATGTGCGGGTTAGGGTGGATTGGCCGTGCTAAATTGTCCCATAGTGCCCAGGGATGTGCAGGTTAGGGTGGGTTGGCCGTGCTAAATTGTCCTGTAGTGCCCAGGGATGTGCAGGTTAGGGTGGATTGGCCGTGCTAAATTGTCCCATAGTGCCCAGGGATGTGCGGGTTAGGGTGGATTGGCCGTGCTAAATTGTCCTGTAGTGCCCAGGGATGTGCAGGTTAGGGTGGATAGGCCGTGCTAAATTGTCCTGTAGTGCCCAGGGATGTGCAGGTTAGGGTGGATTGGCTGTGCTAAATTGTCCCATAGTGCCCAGGGATGTGCGGGTTAGGGTAGGTTGGCCGTGCTAAATTGTCCCGTAGTGCCCAGGGATGTGCAGGTTAGGGTGGGTTGGCCGTGCTAAATTGTCCCATAGTGCCCAGGGATGTGCGGGTTAGGGTGGATTGGCCGTGCTAAATTGTCCCGTAGTGCCCAGGGATGTGCGGGTTAGGGTGGATTGGCCGTGCTAAATGGTCCCATAGTGCCCAGGGATGTGCAGGTTAGGGTGGATTGGCCGTGCTAAATTGTCCCATAGTGTCCAGGGATGTGCAGGTTAGGGAGGATTGGCCGTGCTAAATTGTCCCATAGTGTCCAGGGATGTGCAGGTTAGGGTGGGTTGGCCGTGCTAAATTGTCCCGTAGTGCCCAGGGATGTGCAGGTTAGGGTGGGTTGGCCGTGCTAAATTGTCCCATAGTGCCCAGGGATGTGCGGGTTAGGGTGGATTGGCCGTGCTAAATTGTCCCGTAGTGCCCAGGGATGTGTGGGTTAGGGTGGATTGGCCGTGCTAAATGGTCCCATAGTGCCCAGGGATGTGCAGGTTAGGGTGGATTGGCCGTGCTAAATTGTCCCATAGTGCCCAGGGATGTGCAGGTTAGGGTGGGTTGGCCGTGCTAAATAGTCCCATCGTGCCCATGGATGTGCAGGTTAGGGTGGGTTGGCCGTGCTAAATAGTCCCATAGTGCCCAGGGATGTGCGGGTTAGGGTGGATTGGCCGTGCTAAATTGTCCCATAGTGCCCAGGGATGTGCAGGTTAGGGTGGGTTGGCCGTGCTAAATAGTCCCATAGTGCCCAGGGATGTGCAGGTTAGGGTGGATTGGCCGTGCTAAATAGTCCCATAGTGCCCAGGGATGTGCAGGTTAGGGTGGGTTGGCCGTGCTAAATTGTCCCATAGTGCCCAGGGATGTGCAGGTTAGGGTGGGTTGGCCGTGCTAAATAGTCCCATCGTGCCCAGGGATGTGCAAGTTAGGGTGGATTGGCCGTGCTAAATTGTCCCATAGTGCCCAGGGATGTGCGGGTTAGGGTGGATTGGCCATGCTAAATTGTCCCATAGTGCCCAGGGATGTGCGGGTTAGGGTGGATTGGCCGTGCTAAATTGTCCCATAGTGCCCAGGGATGTGCGGGTTAGGGTGGATTGGCCGTGCTAAATTGTCCCATAGTGCCCAGGGATGTGCAGGTTAGGGTGGGTTGGCCGTGCTAAATTGTCCTGTAGTGCCCAGGGATGTGCAGGTTAGGGTGGATAGGCCGTGCTAAATTGTCCTGTAGTGCCCAGGGATGTGCAGGTTAGGGTGGATTGGCTGTGCTAAATTGTCCCATAGTGCCCAGGGATGTGCGGGTTAGGGTAGGTTGGCCGTGCTAAATTGTCCCGTAGTGCCCAGGGATGTGCAGGTTAGGGTGGGTTGGCCGTGCTAAATTGTCCCATAGTGCCCAGGGATGTGCGGGTTAGGGTGGATTGGCCGTGCTAAATTGTCCCGTAGTGCCCAGGGATGTGTGGGTTAGGGTGGATTGGCCGTGCTAAATGGTCCCATAGTGCCCAGGGATGTGCAGGTTAGGGTGGATTGGCCGTGCTAAATTGTCCCATAGTGTCCAGGGATGTGCAGGTTAGGGTGGATTGGCCGTGCTAAATTGTCCCATAGTGTCCAGGGATGTGCAGGTTAGGGTGGGTTGGCCGTGCTAAATTGTCCCGTAGTGCCCAGGGATGTGCAGGTTAGGGTGGGTTGGCCGTGCTAAATTGTCCCATAGTGCCCAGGGATGTGCGGGTTAGGGTGGATTGGCCGTGCTAAATTGTCCCGTAGTGCCCAGGGATGTGCGGGTTAGGATGGATTGGCCGTGCTAAATGGTCCCATAGTGCCCAGGGATGTGCAGGTTAGGGTGGATTGGCCGTGCTAAATTGTCCCATAGTGCCCAGGGATGTGCAGGTTAGGGTGGGTTGGCCGTGCTAAATTGTCCCATAGTGCCCAGGGATGTGCAGGTTAGGGTGGATTGGCCATGTTAAATTGTCCCATAGTGCCCAGGGATGTGCAGGTTAGGGTGCACTGGCCGTGCTAAATTGTCCCATAGTGTCCAGGGATGTGCAGGTTAGGGTGGATTGGCCGTGCTAAATTGTCCCATAGTGCCCAGGGATGTGCAGGTTAGGGTGGATTGGCCGTGCTAAATTGTCCCATAGTGCCCAGGGATGTGCAGGTTAGGGTGCACTGGCCGTGCTCACCTGTCCCATAGTGTCCAGGGATGTGCAGGTTAGGGTGGGTTGGCCGTGCTAAATTGTCCCATAGTGCCCAGGGATGTGCAGGTTAGGGTGGGTTGGCCGTGCTAAATAGTCCCATCGTGCCCAGGGATGTGCAAGTTAGGGTGGATTGGCCGTGCTAAATTGTCCCATAGTGCCCAGGGATGTGCGGGTTAGGGTGGATTGGCCGTGCTAAATTGTCCCATAGTGCCCAGGGATGTGCAGGTTAGGGTGGGTTGGCCGTGCTAAATTGTCCCATAGTGCCCAGGGATGTGCAGGTTAGGGTGGGTTGGCCGTGCTAAATAGTCCCATCGTGCCCAGGGATGTGCAGGTTAGGGTGGATTGGCCGTGCTAAATTGTCCCATAGTGCCCAGGGATGTGCGGGTTAGGGTGGATTGGCCGTGCTAAATTGTCCCATAGTGTCCAGGGATGTGTGGGTTAGGGTGGGTTGGCCGTGCTAAATTGTCCCATAGTGCCCAGGGATGTGCAGGTTAGGGTGGATTGGCCGTGCTAAATTGTCCCATAGTGCCCAGGGATATGTAGGTTAGGGTGGATTGGCCGTGCTAAATTGTCCCATAGTGCCCAGGGATGTGCGGGTTAGGGTGGGTTGGCCGTGCTAAATTGTCCCATAGTGCCCAGGGATGTGTGGGTTAGGGTGGGTTGGCCGTGCTAAATTGTCCCATAGTGCCCAGGGATGTGCAGGTTAGGGTGGATTGGCCGTGCTAAATTGTCCCGTAGTGTCCAGGGATGTGTGGGTTAGGGTGGGTTGGCCGTGCTAAATTGTCCCGTAGTGTCCAGGGATGTGCGGATTAGGGTGGATTGGCCGTGCTAAATTGTCCCATAGTGTCCAGGGATGTGCAGGTTAGGGTGGATTGGCCGTGCTAAATTGTCCCATAGTGTCCAGGGATGTGCAGGTTAGGGTGGATTGGCCGTGCTAAATTGTCCCATAGTGCCCAGGGATGTGCAGGTTAGGGTGGGTTGGCCGTGCTAAATTGTCCCATAGTGCCCAGGGATGTGCAGGTTCGGGTGGGTTGGCCGTGCTAAATTGTCCCATAGTGCCCAGGAATATGTAGGTTAGGGTGGATTGGCCGTGCTAAATTGTCCCATAGTGCCCAGGGATGTGCAGGTTCGGGTGGATTGGCCGTGCTAAATTGTCCCATAGTGCCCAGGGATGTGTGGGTTAGGGTGGGTTGGCCGTGCTAAATTGTCCCATAGTGTCCAGGGATGTGCAGGTTAGGGTGGATTGGCCGTGCTAAATTGTCCCATAGTGTCCAGGGATGTGCGGGTTAGGGTGGATTGGCCATGCTAAATTGTCCCATAGTGCCCAGGGATGTGCAGGTTAGGGTGGATTGACCGAGCTAAATTGTCCCATAGTGCCCAGGGATGTGCAGGTTAGCGTGGATTGGCCATGCTAAATTGTCCCATAGTGCCCAGGGATGTGCAGGTTAGCGTGGATTGACCGTGCTAAATTGTCCTGTAGAGCCCAGGGATGTGCAGGTTAGGGTGGGTTGGCCGTGCTAAATTGTCCCATAGTGCCCAGGGATGTGCAGGTTAGGGTGGGTTGGCCGTGCTAAATAGTCCCATAGTGCCCAGGGATGTGCAGGTTAGAGTGGATTGGCCGTGCTAAATTGTCCCATAGTGCACAGGGATGTGCGGGTTAGGGTGGATTGGCCATGCTAAATTGTCCCATAGTGCCCAGGGATGTGCAGGTTAGGGTGGATTGGCCGTGCTAAATTGTCCCATAGTGCCCAGGGATGTGCAGGTTAGCGTGGATTGGCCGTGCTAAATTGTCCCATAGTGCCCAGGGATGTGTGGGTTAGGGTGGATTGGCCGTGCTAAATTGTCCCATAGTGCCCAGGGATGTGTGGGTTAGGGTGGGTTGGCCGTCCTAAATTGTCCCATAGTGCCCAGGGATATGTGGGTTAGGGTGGATTGGCCGTGCTAAATTGTCCCATAGTGCCCAGGGATGTGTAGGTTAGGGTGGGTTGGCCGTGCTAAATTGTCCCATAGTGCCCAGGGATGTGTAGGTTAGGGTGGGTTGGCCGTGCTAAATTGCCAATAGTGCCCAGGGATGTGCAGGTTAGGGTGGGTTGGCCGTGCTAAATTGTCCCATAGTGCCCAGGGATGTGCAGGTTAGCGTGGATTGGCCGTGCTAAATTGTCCCATAGTGCCCAGGGATGTGCAGGTTAGCGTGGATTGGCCGTGCTAAATTGTCCCATAGTGCCCAGGGATGTGCAGGTTAGGGTGGATTGGCCGTGCTAAATTGTCCCATAGTGCCCAGGGATGTGTGGGTTAGGGTGGATTGGCCGTGCTAAATAGTCCCGTAGTGCCCAGGGATGTGCAGGTTAGGGTGGATTGGCCGTGCTAAATTGTCCCATAGTGTCCAGGGATGTGCAGGTTAGGGAGGATTGGCCGTGCTAAATTGTCCCATAGTGTCCAGGGATGTGCAGGTTAGGGTGGGTTGGCCGTGCTAAATTGTCCCGTAGTGCCCAGGGATGTGCAGGTTAGGGTGGGTTGGCCGTGCTAAATTGTCCCATAGTGCCCAGGGATGTGCGGGTTAGGGTGGATTGGCCGTGCTAAATTGTCCCGTAGTGCCCAGGGATGTGTGGGTTAGGGTGGATTGGCCGTGCTAAATGGTCCCATAGTGCCCAGGGATGTGCAGGTTAGGGTGGATTGGCCGTGCTAAATTGTCCCATAGTGCCCAGGGATGTGCAGGTTAGGGTGGGTTGGCCGTGCTAAATTGTCCCATAGTGCCCAGGGATGTGCAGGTTAGGGTGGGTTGGCCATGCTAAATAGTCCCATAGTGCCCAGGGATGTGCGGGTTAGGGTGGATTGGCCGTGCTAAATTGTCCCATAGTGCCCAGGGATGTGCAGGTTAGGGTGGGTTGGCCGTGCTAAATTGTCCCATAGTGCCCAGGGATGTGCAGGTTAGGGTGGGTTGGCCGTGCTAAATTGTCCCGTAGTGCCCAGGGATGTGCAGGTTAGGGTGGGTTGGCCGTGCTAAATTGTCCCATAGTGCCCAGGGATGTGCGGGTTAGGGTGGATTGGCCGTGCTAAATTGTCCCATAGTGCCCAGGGATGTGCGGGTTAGGGTGGATTGGCCGTGGTAAATTGTCCCATAGTGCCCAGGGATGTGCAGGTTAGGGTGGGTTGGCCGTGCTAAATAGTCCCATAGTGCCCAGGGATGTGCAGGTTAGGGCGGGTTGGCCGTGCTAAATTGTCCCATAGTGCCCAGGGATGTGCAGGTTAGGGTGGGTTGGCCGTGCTAAATAGTCCCATCGTGCCCAGGGATGTGCAAGTTAGGGTGGATTGGCCGTGCTAAATTGTCCCATAGTGCCCAGGGATGTGCAGGTTAGCGTGGATTGGCCGTGCTAAATTGTCCCATAGTGCCCAGGGATGTGCAGGTTAGGGTGGATTGGCCGTGCTAAATTGTCCCATAGTGCCCAGGGATGTGTGGGTTAGGGTGGATTGGCCGTGCTAAATAGTCCCGTAGTGCCCAGGGATGTGCAGGTTAGGGTGGATTGGCCGTGCTAAATTGTCCCATAGTGTCCAGGGATGTGCAGGTTAGGGAGGATTGGCCGTGCTAAATTGTCCCATAGTGTCCAGGGATGTGCAGGTTAGGGTGGGTTGGCCGTGCTAAATTGTCCCGTAGTGCCCAGGGATGTGCAGGTTAGGGTGGGTTGGCCGTGCTAAATTGTCCCATAGTGCCCAGGGATGTGCGGGTTAGGGTGGATTGGCCGTGCTAAATTGTCCCGTAGTGCCCAGGGATGTGTGGGTTAGGGTGGATTGGCCGTGCTAAATGGTCCCATAGTGCCCAGGGATGTGCAGGTTAGGGTGGATTGGCCGTGCTAAATTGTCCCATAGTGCCCAGGGATGTGCAGGTTAGGGTGGGTTGGCCGTGCTAAATTGTCCCATAGTGCCCAGGGATGTGCAGGTTAGGGTGGGTTGGCCATGCTAAATAGTCCCATAGTGCCCAGGGATGTGCGGGTTAGGGTGGATTGGCCGTGCTAAATTGTCCCATAGTGCCCAGGGATGTGCAGGTTAGGGTGGGTTGGCCGTGCTAAATTGTCCCATAGTGCCCAGGGATGTGCAGGTTAGGGTGGGTTGGCCGTGCTAAATTGTCCCGTAGTGCCCAGGGATGTGCAGGTTAGGGTGGGTTGGCCGTGCTAAATTGTCCCATAGTGCCCAGGGATGTGCGGGTTAGGGTGGATTGGCCGTGCTAAATTGTCCCATAGTGCCCAGGGATGTGCGGGTTAGGGTGGATTGGCCGTGGTAAATTGTCCCATAGTGCCCAGGGATGTGCAGGTTAGGGTGGGTTGGCCGTGCTAAATAGTCCCATAGTGCCCAGGGATGTGCAGGTTAGGGCGGGTTGGCCGTGCTAAATTGTCCCATAGTGCCCAGGGATGTGCAGGTTAGGGTGGGTTGGCCGTGCTAAATAGTCCCATCGTGCCCAGGGATGTGCAAGTTAGGGTGGATTGGCCGTGCTAAATTGTCCCATAGTGCCCAGGGATGTGCAGGTTAGGGTGGGTTGGCCGTGCTAAATTGTCCTGTAGTGCCCAGGGATGTGCAGGTTAGGGTGGATAGGCCGTGCTAAATTGTCCTGTAGTGCCCAGGGATGTGCAGGTTAGGGTGGATTGGCTGTGCTAAATTGTCCCATAGTGCCCAGGGATGTGCGGGTTAGGGTAGGTTGGCCGTGCTAAATTGTCCCGTAGTGCCCAGGGATGTGCAGGTTAGGGTGGGTTGGCCGTGCTAAATTGTCCCATAGTGCCCAGGGATGTGCGGGTTAGGGTGGATTGGCCGTGCTAAATTGTCCCGTAGTGCCCAGGGATGTGTGGGTTAGGGTGGATTGGCCGTGCTAAATGGTCCCATAGTGTCCAGGGATGTGCGGGTTAGGGTGGGTTGGCCGTGCTAAATTGTCCCATAGTGTCCAGGGATGTGCGGGTTAGGGTGGATTGGACGTGCTAAATTGTCCCATAGTGCCCAGGGATGTGTGGGTTAGGGTGGATTGGCCGTGCTAAATGGTCCCATAGTGTCCAGGGATGTGCGGGTTAGGGTGGGTTGGCCGTGCTAAATTGTCCCATAGTGTCCAGGGATGTGCAGGTTAGGGTGGATTGGACGTGCTAAATTGTCCCATAGTGCCCAGGGATGTGCGGGTTAGGGTGGATTGGCCGTGCTAAATTGTCCCGTAGTGCCCAGGGATGTGCAGGTTAGGGTGGATTGGCCGTGCTAAATTGTCCCATAGTGTCCAGGGATGTGCAGGTTAGGGTGGATTGGCCGTGCTAAATTGTCCCGTAGTGCCCAGGGATGTGCAGGTTAGGGTGGGTTGGCCGTGCTAAATTGTCCCATAGTGCCCAGGGATGTGCGGGTTAGGGTGGATTGGCCGTGCTAAATTGTCCCATAGTGCCCAGGGATGTGCAGGTTAGGGTGGGTTGGCCGTGCTAAATTGTCCCATAGTGCCCAGGGATGTGCAGGTTAGGGTGGATTGGCCGTGCTAAATTGTCCCATAGTGTCCAGGGATGTGCAGGTTAGGGTGGGTTGGCCGTGCTAAATTGTCCCGTAGTGCCCAGGGATGTGCAGGTTAGGGTGGGTTGGCCGTGCTAAATTGTCCCATAGTGCCCAGGGATGTGCGGGTTAGGGTGGATTGGCCGTGCTAAATTGTCCCGTAGTGCCCAGGGATGTGCGGGTTAGGATGGATTGGCCGTGCTAAATGGTCCCATAGTGCCCAGGGATGTGCAGGTTAGGGTGGATTGGCCGTGCTAAATTGTCCCATAGTGCCCAGGGATGTGCAGGTTAGGGTGGGTTGGCCGTGCTAAATTGTCCCATAGTGCCCAGGGATGTGCAGGTTAGGGTGGATTGGCCGTGTTAAATTGTCCCATAGTGCCCAGGGATGTGCAGGTTAGGGTGCACTGGCCGTGCTAAATTGTCCCATAGTGTCCAGGGATGTGCAGGTTAGGGTGGATTGGCCGTGCTAAATTGTCCCATAGTGCCCAGGGATGTGCAGGTTAGGGTGCACTGGCCGTGCTCACCTGTCCCATAGTGTCCAGGGATGTGCAGGTTAGGGTGGGTTGGCCGTGCTAAATAGTCCCATCGTGCCCAGGGATGTGCAAGTTAGGGTGGATTGGCCGTGCTAAATTGTCCCATAGTGCCCAGGGATGTGCGGGTTAGGGTGGATTGGCCGTGCTAAATTGTCCCATAGTGCCCAGGGATGTGCAGGTTAGGGTGGGTTGGCCGTGCTAAATTGTCCCATAGTGCCCAGGGATGTGCAGGTTAGGGTGGGTTGGCCGTGCTAAATAGTCCCATCGTGCCCAGGGATGTGCAGGTTAGGGTGGATTGGCCGTGCTAAATTGTCCCATAGTGCCCAGGGATGTGCGGGTTAGGGTGGATTGGCCGTGCTAAATTGTCCCATAGTGTCCAGGGATGTGCGGGTTAGGGTGGATTGGCCGTGCTAAATTGTCCCATAGTGCCCAGGGATATGTAGGTTAGGGTGGATTGGCCGTGCTAAATTGTCCCATAGTGCCCAGGGATGTGCGGGTTAGGGTGGGTTGGCCGTGCTAAATTGTCCCATAGTGCCCAGGGATGTGTGGGTTAGGGTGGGTTGGCCGTGCTAAATTGTCCCATAGTGCCCAGGGATGTGCAGGTTAGGGTGGATTGGCCGTGCTAAATTGTCCCGTAGTGTCCAGGGATGTGTGGGTTAGGGTGGGTTGGCCATGCTAAATTGTCCCATAGTGTCCAGGGATGTGCAGGTTAGGGTGGATTGGCCGTGCTAAATTGTCCCATAGTGTCCAGGGATGTGCAGGTTAGGGTGGATTGGCCGTGCTAAATTGTCCCATAGTGCCCAGGGATGTGCGGGTTAGGGTGGGTTGGCCGTGCTAAATTGTCCCATTGTGCCCAGGAATATGTAGGTTAGGGTGGATTGGCTGTGCTAAATTGTTCCATAGTGCCCAGGGATGTGCAGGTTCGGGTGGATTGGCCGTGCTAAATTGTCCCATAATGCCCAGGGATGTGCAGGTTCGGGTGGGTTGGCCGTGCTAAATTGTCCCATAGTGCCCAGGAATATGTAGGTTAGGGTGGATTGGCCGTGCTAAATTGTCCCATAGTGCCCAGGGATGTGCAGGTTCGGGTGGATTGGCCGTGCTAAATTGTCCCATAGTGCCCAGGGATGTGTGGGTTAGGGTGGGTTGGCCGTGCTAAATTGTCCCATAGTGTCCAGGGATGTGCAGGTCAGGGTGGATTGGCCGTGCTAAATTGTCCCATAGTGCCCAGGGATGTGCAGGTTAGGGTGGATTGACCGTGCTAAATTGTCCCATAGTGCCCAGGGATGTGCAGGTTAGCGTGGATTGGCCGTGCTAAATTGTCCCGTAGTGCCCAGGGATGTGCAGGTTAGGGTGGATTGGCCGTGCTAAATTGTCCCATAGTGCCCAGGGATGTGCAGGTAAGGGTGGATTGACCGAGCTAAATTGTCCCATAGTGTCCAGGGATGTGCAGGTTAGGGTGGATTGGCCGTGCTAAATTGTCCCATAGTGCCCAGGGATGTGCAGGTTAGGGTGGATTGACCGAGCTAAATTGTCCCATAGTGCCCAGGGATGTGCAGGTTAGCGTGGATTGGCCGTGCTAAATTGCCCCATAGTGCCCAGGGATGTGCAGGTTAGGGTGGATTGGCTGTGCTAAATTGTCCCATAGTGCCCAGGGATGTGCAGGTTAGCGTGGATTGACCGTGCTAAATTGTCCTGTAGAGCCCAGGGATGTGCAGGTTAGGGTGGGTTGGCCGTGCTAAATTGTCCCATAGTGCCCAGGGATGTGCAGGTTAGGGTGGGTTGGCCGTGCTAAATAGTCCCATAGTGCCCAGGGATGTGCAGGTTAGAGTGGATTGGCCGTGCTAAATTGTCCCATAGTGCACAGGGATGTGCGGGTTAGGGTGGATTGGCCATGCTAAATTGTCCCATAGTGCCCAGGGATGTGCAGGTTAGGGTGGATTGGCCGTGCTAAATTGTCCCATAGTGCCCAGGGATGTGCAGGTTAGCGTGGATTGGCCGTGCTAAATTGTCCCATAGTGCCCAGGGATGTGTGGGTTAGGGTGGATTGGCCGTGCTAAATTGTCCCATAGTGCCCAGGGATGTGTGGGTTAGGGTGGATTGGCCGTGCTAAATTGTCCCATAGTGCCCAGGGATGTGTGGGTTAGGGTGGGTTGGCCGTCCTAAATTGTCCCATAGTGCCCAGGGATATGTGGGTTAGGGTGGATTGGCCGTGCTAAATTGTCCCATAGTGCCCAGGGATGTGTAGGTTAGGGTGGGTTGGCCGTGCTAAATTGTCCCACAGTGCCCAGGGATGTGCAGGTTAGCGTGGATTGACCGAGCTAAATTGTCCCATAGTGCCCAGGGATGTGCAGGTTAGCGTGGATTGGCCGTGCTAAATTGCCCCATAGTGCCCAGGGATGTGCAGGTTAGGGTGGATTGGCTGTGCTAAATTGTCCCATAGTGCCCAGGGATGTGCAGGTTAGCGTGGATTGACCGTGCTAAATTGTCCTGTAGAGCCCAGGGATGTGCAGGTTAGGGTGGGTTGGCCGTGCTAAATTGTCCCATAGTGCCCAGGGATGTGCAGGTTAGGGTGGGTTGGCCGTGCTAAATAGTCCCATAGTGCCCAGGGATGTGCAGGTTAGAGTGGATTGGCCGTGCTAAATTGTCCCATAGTGCACAGGGATGTGCGGGTTAGGGTGGATTGGCCATGCTAAATTGTCCCATAGTGCCCAGGGATGTGCAGGTTAGGGTGGATTGGCCGTGCTAAATTGTCCCATAGTGCCCAGGGATGTGCAGGTTAGCGTGGATTGGCCGTGCTAAATTGTCCCATAGTGCCCAGGGATGTGTGGTTTAGGGTGGATTGGCCGTGCTAAATTGTCCCATAGTGCCCAGGGATGTGTGGGTTAGGGTGGGTTGGCCGTCCTAAATTGTCCCATAGTGCCCAGGGATATGTGGGTTAGGGTGGATTGGCCGTGCTAAATTGTCCCATAGTGCCCAGGGATGTGTAGGTTAGGGTGGGTTGGCCGTGCTAAATTGTCCCATAGTGCCCAGGGATGTGTAGGTTAGGGTGGGTTGGCCGTGCTAAATTGCCAATAGTGCCCAGGGATGTGCAGGTTAGGGTGGGTTGGCCGTGCTAAATTGTCCCATAGTGCCCAGGGATGTGCAGGTTAGCGTGGATTGGCCGTGCTAAATTGTCCCATAGTGCCCAGGGATGTGCAGGTTAGGGTGGATTGGCCGTGCTAAATTGTCCCATAGTGCCCAGGGATGTGTGGGTTAGGGTGGATTGGCCGTGCTAAATTGTCCCATAGTGCCCAGGGATATGTGGGTTAGGGTGGATTGGCCGTGCTAAATTGTCCCATAGTGCCCAGGGATGTGCAGGTTAGGGTGGATTGGCCGTGCTAAATTGTCCCATAGTGCCCAGGGATGTGCAGGTTAGGGTGGATTGGCCGTGCTAAATTGTCCCATAGTGCCCAGGGATGTGTGGGTTAGGGTGGATTGGCCGTGCTAAATTGTCCCATAGTGCCCAGGGATGTGCAGGTTAGGGTGGGTTGGCCGTGCTAAATTGTCCCATAGTGCCCAGGGATGTGTGGGTTAGGGTGGATTGGCCGTGCTAAATTGTCCCATAGTGCCCAGGGATGTGCAGGTTAGGGTGGGTTGGCCGTGCTAAATTGTCCCATAGTGCCCAGGGATGTGCGGGTTAGGGTGGGTTGGCCGTGCTAAATTGTCCCATAGTGCCCAGGGATGTGCAGGTTAGGGTGGGTTGGCCGTGCTAAATTGTCCTGTAGTGCCCAGGGATGTGCAGGTTAGGGTGGATAGGCCGTGCTAAATTGTCCTGTAGTGCCCAGGGATGTGCAGGTTAGGGTGGATTGGCTGTGCTAAATTGTCCCATAGTGCCCAGGGATGTGCGGGTTAGGGTAGGTTGGCCGTGCTAAATTGTCCCGTAGTGCCCAGGGATGTGCAGGTTAGGGTGGGTTGGCCGTGCTAAATTGTCCCATAGTGCCCAGGGATGTGCGGGTTAGGGTGGATTGGCCGTGCTAAATTGTCCCGTAGTGCCCAGGGATGTGTGGGTTAGGGTGGATTGGCCGTGCTAAATGGTCCCATAGTGTCCAGGGATGTGCGGGTTAGGGTGGGTTGGCCGTGCTAAATTGTCCCATAGTGTCCAGGGATGTGCGGGTTAGGGTGGATTGGACGTGCTAAATTGTCCCATAGTGCCCAGGGATGTGTGGGTTAGGGTGGATTGGCCGTGCTAAATGGTCCCATAGTGTCCAGGGATGTGCGGGTTAGGGTGGGTTGGCCGTGCTAAATTGTCCCATAGTGTCCAGGGATGTGCAGGTTAGGGTGGATTGGACGTGCTAAATTGTCCCATAGTGCCCAGGGATGTGCGGGTTAGGGTGGATTGGCCGTGCTAAATTGTCCCGTAGTGCCCAGGGATGTGCAGGTTAGGGTGGATTGGCCGTGCTAAATTGTCCCATAGTGTCCAGGGATGTGCAGGTTAGGGTGGATTGGCCGTGCTAAATTGTCCCATAGTGTCCAGGGATGTGCAGGTTAGGGTGGGTTGGCCGTGCTAAATTGTCCCGTAGTGCCCAGGGATGTGCAGGTTAGGGTGGGTTGGCCGTGCTAAATTGTCCCATAGTGCCCAGGGATGTGCGGGTTAGGGTGGATTGGCCGTGCTAAATTGTCCCGTAGTGCCCAGGGATGTGCGGGTTAGGATGGATTGGCCGTGCTAAATGGTCCCATAGTGCCCAGGGATGTGCAGGTTAGGGTGGATTGGCCGTGCTAAATTGTCCCATAGTGCCCAGGGATGTGCAGGTTAGGGTGGGTTGGCCGTGCTAAATTGTCCCATAGTGCCCAGGGATGTGCAGGTTAGGGTGGATTGGCCGTGTTAAATTGTCCCATAGTGCCCAGGGATGTGCAGGTTAGGGTGCACTGGCCGTGCTAAATTGTCCCATAGTGTCCAGGGATGTGCAGGTTAGGGTGGATTGGCCGTGCTAAATTGTCCCATAGTGCCCAGGGATGTGCAGGTTAGGGTGCACTGGCCGTGCTCACCTGTCCCATAGTGTCCAGGGATGTGCAGGTTAGGGTGGGTTGGCCGTGCTAAATAGTCCCATCGTGCCCAGGGATGTGCAAGTTAGGGTGGATTGGCCGTGCTAAATTGTCCCATAGTGCCCAGGGATGTGCGGGTTAGGGTGGATTGGCCGTGCTAAATTGTCCCATAGTGCCCAGGGATGTGCAGGTTAGGGTGGGTTGGCCGTGCTAAATTGTCCCATAGTGCCCAGGGATGTGCAGGTTAGGGTGGGTTGGCCGTGCTAAATAGTCCCATCGTGCCCAGGGATGTGCAGGTTAGGGTGGATTGGCCGTGCTAAATTGTCCCATAGTGCCCAGGGATGTGCGGGTTAGGGTGGATTGGCCGTGCTAAATTGTCCCATAGTGTCCAGGGATGTGCGGGTTAGGGTGGATTGGCCGTGCTAAATTGTCCCATAGTGCCCAGGGATATGTAGGTTAGGGTGGATTGGCCGTGCTAAATTGTCCCATAGTGCCCAGGGATGTGCGGGTTAGGGTGGGTTGGCCGTGCTAAATTGTCCCATAGTGCCCAGGGATGTGTGGGTTAGGGTGGGTTGGCCGTGCTAAATTGTCCCATAGTGCCCAGGGATGTGCAGGTTAGGGTGGATTGGCCGTGCTAAATTGTCCCGTAGTGTCCAGGGATGTGTGGGTTAGGGTGGGTTGGCCATGCTAAATTGTCCCATAGTGTCCAGGGATGTGCAGGTTAGGGTGGATTGGCCGTGCTAAATTGTCCCATAGTGTCCAGGGATGTGCAGGTTAGGGTGGATTGGCCGTGCTAAATTGTCCCATTGTGCCCAGGGATGTGCAGGTTCGGGTGGATTGGCCGTGCTAAATTGTCCCATAGTGCCCAGGGATGTGCAGGTTCGGGTGGGTTGGCCGTGCTAAATTGTCCCATAGTGCCCAGGAATATGTAGGTTAGGGTGGATTGGCCGTGCTAAATTGTCCCATAGTGCCCAGGGATGTGCAGGTTCGGGTGGATTGGCCGTGCTAAATTGTCCCATAGTGCCCAGGGATGTGTGGGTTAGGGTGGGTTGGCCGTGCTAAATTGTCCCATAGTGTCCAGGGATGTGCAGGTTAGGGTGGATTGGCCGTGCTAAATTGTCCCATAGTGCCCAGGGATGTGCAGGTTAGGGTGGATTGACCGAGCTAAATTGTCCCATAGTGCCCAGGGATGTGCAGGTTAGCGTGGATTGGCCGTGCTAAATTGTCCCGTAGTGCCCAGGGATGTGCAGGTTAGGGTGGATTGGCCGTGCTAAATTGTCCCATAGTGCCCAGGGATGTGCAGGTTCGGGTGGATTGACCGAGCTAAATTGTCCCATAGTGTCCAGGGATGTGCAGGTTAGGGTGGATTGGCCGTGCTAAATTGTCCCATAGTGCCCAGGGATGTGCAGGTTAGGGTGGATTGACCGAGCTAAATTGTCCCATAGTGCCCAGGGATGTGCAGGTTAGCGTGGATTGGCCGTGCTAAATTGCCCCATAGTGCCCAGGGATGTGCAGGTTAGGGTGGATTGGCCGTGCTAAATTGTCCCATAGTGCCCAGGGATGTGCGGGTTAGGGTGGATTGGCCGTGCTAAATTGTCCCATAGTGCCCAGGGATGTGCAGGTTAGCGTGGATTGACCGTGCTAAATTGTCCTGTAGAGCCCAGGGATGTGCAGGTTAGGGTGGGTTGGCCGTGCTAAATTGTCCCATAGTGCCCAGGGATGTGCAGGTTAGGGTGGGTTGGCCGTGCTAAATAGTCCCATAGTGCCCAGGGATGTGCAGGTTAGAGTGGATTGGCCGTGCTAAATTGTCCCATAGTGCACAGGGATGTGCGGGTTAGGGTGGATTGGCCATGCTAAATTGTCCCATAGTGCCCAGGGATGTGCAGGTTAGGGTGGATTGACCGTGCTAAATTGTCCCATAGTGTCCAGGGATGTGCAGGTTAGGGTGGGTTGGCCGTGCTAAATTGTCCCATAGTGCCCAGGGATGTGCAGGTTAGGGTGGGTTGGCCGTGCTAAATAGTCCCATAGTGCCCAGGGATGTGCAGGTTAGAGTGGATTGGCCGTGCTAAATTGTCCCATAGTGCACAGGGATGTGCGGGTTAGGGTGGATTGGCCATGCTAAATTGTCCCATAGTGCCCAGGGATGTGCAGGTTAGCGTGGATTGGCCGTGCTAAATTGTCCCATAGTGCCCAGGGATGTGTGGGTTAGGGTGGATTGGCCGTGCTAAATTGTCCCATAGTGCCCAGGGATGTGTGGGTTAGGGTGGGTTGGCCGTCCTAAATTGTCCCATAGTGCCCAGGGATATGTGGGTTAGGGTGGATTGGCCGTGCTAAATTGTCCCATAGTGCCCAGGGATGTGGGGGTTAGGGTGGGTTGGCCTGGCTAAATTGTCCCGTAGTGCCCAGGGATGTGCAGGTTAGGGTGAATTGGCCGTGCTAAATTGTCCCATAGTGCCCGGGGATGTGCGGGTTAGGGTGGATTGGCCGTGCTAAATTGTCCCATAGTGCCCAGGGATGTGTAGGTTAGGGTGGGTTGGCCGTGCTAAATTGTCCCACAGTGCCCAGGGATGTGCAGGTTAGCGTGGATTGACCGAGCTAAATTGTCCCATAGTGCCCAGGGATGTGCAGGTTAGCGTGGATTGGCCGTGCTAAATTGTCCCATAGTGCCCAGGGATGTGCAGGTTAGCGTGGATTGACCGTGCTAAATTGTCCTGTAGAGCCCAGGGATGTGCAGGTTAGGGTGGGTTGGCCGTGCTAAATTGTCCCATAGTGCCCAGGGATGTGCAGGTTAGGGTGGGTTGGCCGTGCTAAATAGTCCCATAGTGCCCAGGGATGTGCAGGTTAGAGTGGATTGGCCGTGCTAAATTGTCCCATAGTGCACAGGGATGTGCGGGTTAGGGTGGATTGGCCATGCTAAATTGTCCCATAGTGCCCAGGGATGTGCAGGTTAGGGTGGATTGGCCGTGCTAAATTGTCCCATAGTGCCCAGGGATGTGCAGGTTAGCGTGGATTGGCCGTGCTAAATTGTCCCATAGTGCCCAGGGATGTGTGGGTTAGGGTGGATTGGCCGTGCTAAATTGTCCCATAGTGCCCAGGGATGTGTGGGTTAGGGTGGGTTGGCCGTCCTAAATTGTCCCATAGTGCCCAGGGATATGTGGGTTAGGGTGGATTGGCCGTGCTAAATTGTCCCATAGTGCCCAGGGATGTGTAGGTTAGGGTGGGTTGGCCGTGCTAAATTGTCCCATAGTGCCCAGGGATGTGTAGGTTAGGGTGGGTTGGCCGTGCTAAATTGCCAATAGTGCCCAGGGATGTGCAGGTTAGGGTGGGTTGGCCGTGCTAAATTGTCCCATAGTGCCCAGGGATGTGCAGGTTAGCGTGGATTGGCCGTGCTAAATTGTCCCATAGTGCCCAGGGATGTGCAGGTTAGGGTGGATTGGCCGTGCTAAATTGTCCCATAGTGCCCAGGGATGTGTGGGTTAGGGTGGATTGGCCGTGCTAAATTGTCCCATAGTGCCCAGGGATATGTGGGTTAGGGTGGATTGGCCGTGCTAAATTGTCCCATAGTGCCCAGGGATGTGCAGGTTAGGGTGGATTGGCCGTGCTAAATTGTCCCATAGTGCCCAGGGATGTGCAGGTTAGGGTGGATTGGCCGTGCTAAATTGTCCCATAGTGCCCAGGGATGTGTGGGTTAGGGTGGATTGGCCGTGCTAAATTGTCCCATAGTGCCCAGGGATGTGCAGGTTAGGGTGGGTTGGCCGTGCTAAATTGTCCCATAGTGCCCAGGGATGTGCGGGTTAGGGTGGATTGGCCGTGCTAAATTGTCCCATAGTGCCCAGGGATGTGCAGGTTAGGGTGGGTTGGCCGTGCTAAATTGTCCCATAGTGCCCAGGGATGTGCGGGTTAGGGTGGGTTGGCCGTGCTAAATTGTCCCATAGTACCCAGGGATGTGCGGGTTAGGGTGGGTTGGCCGTGCTAAATTGTCCCATAGTACCCAGGGATGTGCAGGTTAGGGTGGATTGGCCGTGCTAAATTGTCCCATAGTGCCCAGGGATGTGCAGGTTAGGGTGGATTGGCCGTGCTAAATTGTCCCATAGTGCCCAGGGATGTGCAGGTTAGGGTGGATTGGCCGTGCTAAATTGTCCCATAGTGCCAGGGATGTGCGGGTTAGGGTGGTTTGGCCGTGCTAAATTGTCCCATAGTACCCAGGGATGTGCAGGTTAGGGTGGATTGGCCGTGCTAAATTGTCCCATAGTGCCCAGGGATGTGCAGGTTAGGGTGGATTGGCCGTGCTAAATTGTCCCATAGTGCCCAGGGATGTGCGGGTTAGGGTGCGTTGGCCGTGCTAAATTGCCCCATAGTGTCCAGGGATGTGCGGGTTAGGGTGCGTTGGCCGTGCTAAATTGTCCCGTAGTGCCCAGGGATGTGTGGGTTAGGGTGGATTGGCCGTGCTAAATTGTCCCATAGTGCCCAGGGATGTGCGGGTTAGGGTGGGTTGGCCGTGCTAAATTGTCTCATAGTGCCCAGGGATGTGTGGGTTAGGGTGGATTGGCCGTGCTAAATTGTCCCATAGTGCCCAGGGATGTGCTAGTTAGAGTGGATTGGCCGTGCTAAATTGTCCCATAGTGCCCAGGGATGTGTGGGTTAGAGTGGATTGGCCGTGCTAAATTGTCCCATAGTGCCCAGGGATGTACAGGTTAGGGTGGATTGGCCGTGCTAAATTGTCTCATAGTGCCCAGGGATGTGCAGGTTAGGGTGGGTTGGCCGTGCTAAATTGTCCCATAGTGCCCAGGGATGTGCAGGTTAGGGTGAATTGGCCGTGCTAAATTGTCCCATAGTGCCCAGGGATGTGCAGGTTAGGGTGGATTGGCCGTGCTAAATTGTCCCATAGTGCCCAGGGATGTACAGGTTAGGGTGGATTGGCCGTGCTAAATTGTCCGATAGTGCCCAGGGATGTACAGGTTAGGGTGGATTGGCCGTGCTAAATTGTCCGATAGTGCCCAGGGATGTGCAGGTTAGGGTGGATTGGCCGTGCTAAATTGTCTCATAGTGCCCACGGATGTGCGGGTTAGGGTGGGTTGGCCGTGCTAAATTGTCCCATAGTGTCCAGGGATGTGCAGGTTAGGGTGGATTGGCCGTGCTAAATTGTCCCATAGTGTCCAGGGATGTGCAGGTTAGGGTGGATTGGCCGTGCTAAATTGTCCCATAGTGCCCAGGGATGTACAGGTTAGGGTGGATTGGCCGTGCTAAATTGTCCTATAGTGCCCAGGGATGTGCGGGTTAGGATGGATTGGCCGTGCTAAATTGTCCTATAGTGCCCAGGGATGTGCGGGTTAGGATGGATTGGCCGTGCTAAATTGTCCTATAGTGCCCAGGGATGTGCGGGTTAGGATGGATTGGCCGTGCTAAATTGTCCTATAGTGCCCAGGGATGTGCGGGTTAGGATGGATTGGCCGTGCTAAATTGTCCTATAGTGCCCAGGGATGTGCGGGTTAGGGTGGATTGGCCGTGCTAAATTGTCCGATAGTGCCCAGGGATGTACAGGTTAGGGTGGATTGGCCGTGCTAAATTGTCCCATAGTGCCCAGGGATGTGCAGGTTAGGGTGGATTGGCCGTGCTAAATTGTCTCATAGTGCCCAGGGATGTGCGGGTTAGGGTGGGTTGGCCGTGCTAAATTGTCCCATAGTGTCCAGGGATGTGCAGGTTAGGGTGGATTGGCCGTGCTAAATTGTCCGATAGTGCCCAGGGATGTACAGGTTAGGGTGGATTGGCCGTGCTAAATTGTC
Source organism: Stegostoma tigrinum (assembly GCF_030684315.1). NCBI lineage: Eukaryota > Metazoa > Chordata > Chondrichthyes > Orectolobiformes > Stegostomatidae > Stegostoma > Stegostoma tigrinum. Next base: position 7,137,201 of record NC_081395.1, on the reverse strand, counting down.
CGATAGTGCCCAGGGATGTACAGGTTAGGGTGGATTGGCCGTGCTAAATTGTCCGATAGTGCCCAGGGATGTGCAGGTTAGGGTGGATTGGCCGTGCTAAATTGTCTCATAGTGCCCAGGGATGTGCGGGTTAGGGTGGGTTGGCCGTGCTAAATTGTCCCATAGTGTCCAGGGATGTGCAGGTTAGGGTGGATTGGCCGTGCTAAATTGTCCCTTAGTGCCCAGGGATGTGCAGGTTAGGGTGGATTGGCCGTGCTAAATTGTCCCATAGTGCCCAGGGATGTGCGGGTTAGGGTGGATTGGCCGTGCTAAACTGTCCCATAGTGTCCAGGGATGTGCAGGTTAGGGTGGATTGGCCGTGCTAAATTGTCCCGTAGTGTCCAGGGATGTGCGGGTTAGGGTGGGTTGGCCATGCTAAATTGTCCCATAGTGTCCAGGGATGTGCAGGTTAGGGTGGATTGGCCGTGCTAAATTGTCCCATAGTGTCCAGGGATGTGCAGGTTAGGGTGGATTGGCCGTGCTATATTGTCCCATAGTGCCCAGGGATGTGCAGGTTAGGGTGGATTGGCCGTGCTAAATTGTCCCATAGTACCCAGGGATGTGCAGGTTAGGGTGGATTGGCCGTGCTAAATTGTCCCATAGTGTCCAGGGATGTGCAGGTTAGGGTGGATTGGCCGTGCTAAATTGTCCCATAGTGTCCAGGGATGTGCAGGTTAGGGTGGATTGGCCGTGCTAAATTGTCCCATAGTGTCCAGGGATGTGCTGGTTAGGGTGGATTGGCCGTGCTAAATTGTCCCATAGTGTCCAGGGATGTGCAGGTTAGGGTGGATTGGCCGTGCTAAATTGTCCCATAGTGTCCAGGGATGTGCAGGTTAGGGTGGATTGGCCGTGCTAAATTGTCCCATAGTGCCCAGGGATGTGCGGGTTAGGGTGGATTGGCCGTGCTAAATTGTCCCATAGTGTCCAGGGATGTGCGGGTTAAGGTGGGTCAGTATCGGAAATGCAGGGTTACAGGGATAGTTTAAGCGGCTCGGTGAGATGCCCTTTGGAGTGTTGGTGCAGTCTCAATGGGCTGAATGGCCTGCTTCCACACAATAGAGATTTTATGAATTGATAAGGTGTCCCAGGAAGCCGTTAGGTGCATCATGCAGGGACTGGAGCCATTATCCAGGCTGTCTCTACCACCTTGCTATAGGAAGGGTGTTATTAAACTGGAAACAGTGCAGAAGAAATTTACAAGAATATTGCCAGGACTCAAGGGTCTGAGTTACAGGGGGAAGTTGGATAAGCTGGGACTTTTTCTTCTTTAGTGCATCGGAGACCGAGAGGTAATCTCATTTAAGTGTGAAAGATCATGAGAGGCATGGATAGGGTGAATGCACTCGGTTTTAATCCCAGGGTTAGGGAATCGAGGACCAGAGGGCATCAGTTTAAGGCAAGAGGGGAAAGATTACAAGGGACCCTGAGGGTCGTAGATACACGGAATGAGCTACCAGCAGACGTGGTTGGAGCTGGTATATCAACAACATTTAAAAGGTATATGGGTGAATACGTGCACAGGAAAAATTTATAAGGATGTGGGTCAAACGCGGGGAAATGGGGTTCGCACGGATGGACATTTTTGGTCAGCACGCGCCAGTTTGGGCCGAAGGGCCTGTCTCCATGCTTTAGGTCTCTATGACTCTGTTTGCCTTGCTCCTGTCTCTACGCCCACATCCCTGCACGCTACTGCCGTTCAAGTAAGTCATCCAACGCCTGTTAACCCTGTGCCCCCATCATTTGCAGGCAGTGCATTCCAGAGCCGAACCACAGGCTGCGTGAGAATGTTCTCACCCTGCCCTCGTTTGTCCTGTCACTTTAAAAACCAGAGGGCCTCGTAATCTCGCAAACTATTTCAAGCAATTGATTTCTTTTGCAAAGGTTGGTCGCTTTGACACACAAAAAGTCTGTTCCCTCCCGCGTAGGGTTGCTACTTAGCAAAGAGAGTCAGAGGGTGGAACTATGATTCATGCCCTCTTGCTCGGATTCAGTTGCTGCTTACCAGCATCGGCAGGCTCCCACAATCGGAGGCCTGGAAGCGATCCAGACCCCTTTTGCGATATCAACAGAATGATAAATAGTGCCCCCCCCCCACCCCACCAAGCACTTTGCAAAGTCTTCCTCCCAAACTCCCATGCCACTCTCTCCTACTATCACGGGACCTTTCTACGCAGGGACGGGGCCCTCTGTTTAACATGCGAAAGATAGCAGCACCTAGAAAGCAACACTCCATCCGCACATGGGTGCACTGAGCCCTACAGACCACTCCAGGTCAATTCGAAAGCCAACATCAAGTGTTGCGCTGCCCTCCGTTGCCAATCAGCCGGTCAGACTCTTTGGCGACGAGCGGGAGTAGGCCCCTCAAGCCTGCTCCCACCGTTCGATAAGATCAACACTCACCCAATGATTTCACATCACCGCCTACCCTGTAACCTTTCAGTCCCTCGCTCGCCAAGAATCCACTCCTGTCTGCATTTAGAATATTCAGAGACTCTACTGCACCTCCACTTTGGTGGATAGGGTCCAAAAAGACTCTCAGAGAAAATACATTCTCATCCGTCTTAGGTGTGGAAGCCAAACTTTTTAAGCAATATCCCTGTTTCTGGATTCTCTCGAATCTTGAGAAGGTACCTTCCCAAACTGCTACAGTCTGTGGGTTGACCCACAACACCCTCAAGGCAGGAATTCCAGGATTTTGAGCCAGTGACACTGAAGGAATGGCTGATGTGTTTCTAAGTCAGGGTGGTGAGTAGTTTGGAGGGAACTCAAAGCCTCCCATGGACCTGGTGTTTTTGTCCTTCCAGGTGGAGAGACAGAGAAAGACACTGGAATGCTCTCCTGCCTTGATCCTGGACGTCACCCATTCCCCCCGGTCACCCACTCACCTCCAGCCTGATCTTATCCGCCCTGCTCAGCTCCTGCCGCATGCTCTCCACCTTCTCCATCACCACCTCCATCTCCTCCTCCCGGTCGCGCAGATCCCGGGACAGCTTCTGTTTCTGCAGCCGGAGCTGGGAGTAACGCTCCTCCCCTTCCTGGGCCTCCTCGACTGCCCGCTGGCACTTGACCTGCGCCTCACGCAGCTCACGGCTCCGAGCGATCAGTAGCTCCCGGGCCTCGGCCAGATCCTGCCAAGAGATTGAGAGGTGGTGGTGGAGGTTGGGGGGCTTCAAAAGGACAACTGGAAACCGAGGGTCGGCCGGAGATCAATGGCGCCCGAGGGTCGGCCGGAGATCAATGATGTGGAGAGTAAGAACAGCTGCTTAAGGAGAGGGAAGATCAAGAGGATTAAGTGGGGGGTAGGGCAGATAACCAGGCGATGGAATGGCTGGATTTCATGCTGATTGGCAAAAAGAGGTGCCCTGTTGATTTTCGCTCGAAGATAAATCCCCGGAAAAGCTGGTGCAAGCTTTCTCAAAAGGCAGAGACGTTGCTATGATCGGAGAACTGGGCTTGGGGGAGGAGAGGCAAGATTTTCTGTCGATATGGGACTCACCCACCCAGGGCCTGGAAAGAGCCACAGGCCAGAGCGAGTTGGCTTTGCTACCTTATGGGTGTCGTCCTTCTCCTGTTTGAGGATCTTCAGCTGCTTCTCCAGGGCTCGGAGCTGACGGTTCTCAGACTCGCTCTTCCTCTCGACTTGTTCGTCATTATCTAGCTGGTTCTCTGAAAAACAACAGGGCCGTGAGACCAGATCTCAGCGTCCTGAGGAGGTTCCTTGAGGAGGGGGAGATCGAGGACGGCCCTGAGCATGGGTGGAAGCATTTGCAGACCGATGGGTCAAAGAGATGATGACAAAAACAGGCAGGACTCAAGGGGTCAGAGACATGAAGACTATAGAGCTTCAATCGAGAGCACCATCTTAACAGGTCCCTTCCACTTCACTAGATAAACTCTGCCCGCTCCTCTCCACAATCCCACTCTATCCCGCCATTCCACAGTCACCAACTGTTAGTGCTGACATCAGGACCGCATCAGCACTGAATACTCCGTGACAGGGACAGCACGGGATTAGATACAGAGTGAAGGTCCCTCTACACTGTCCCAATGGTTTATAAGACTGTAAAACCACAAGAAATAGGACTAGGATGAGGCCATTCAGCCCTCCGAGTCCACTTTGCCATTCAATGAATTCACGGCTGATCTGATAATCCTCAACTTCACCCTCCTGCCTTTTCCCACTAACCCATCCTGATTAAAATCCTGAACAGAAACAAGGTTGCTGGAAAAGCTCAGCAGGACTGGCAGCATCGGTGGAGGAGAAAACCGAGTTAACGCTTCGGGTGTGGTGAGTTCTGAGGAAGGGTCACCGGACCTGAAGCGTTAACTCCATTTGCTCCTCCACAGATGCTGCCAGACCTGCTGAGCTTTTCCAGCAAATTTGTTTCTGTTCCTGATTTACAGCGTCCTGCAGTTCTTTCGGTTTCTGTTATGGTTAAAATCCTACCTGTCTCAGTGTTGAGTATACTTAACGACCCAGCCTCAACTGCCCTTCTGTGGTATAGAATTCCACAGACTCACTCCCCTCGGAGACAAGAAATTCCTCCTCATCTCTGTTGAAATGTGTGACACCCCCTGCCCCGCTCTTAGTCTGAGGTGATGCCCCTGGTCTTAGACTCTCCCCTGTCAAGACACTCAACAGTTTTGTGTTTCACTATGATACCCTCTCAATCTTCCAAACTCCAATGAATACAGGCCCAACCTATTTAATCTCTCCTCATAAGAACAGCCCTCCAGTCCTGGAATTCGTGTTGGGATGCCAGTATATCTTTTATTAGATGAAGATACTAAAACTGCTCACAGTATCCTGGATGTGAACTAATTGCTACATTGCATAGACTCACCAAGGCTTTGCTACCTTTATCTTCCATCGCCTCTGGAATAAAGGACAACAAAATTCCCTTTTGCTTTCCCTTGGATGCTGGCTTTTTGTGATTCACCTCAAACCCCTCTGTGCTGCAGCTTTTTGTATTCGTTCTCCATTGAACTAATATTCAGCTCCTCTATTCTTCCAACCAAGCTCACATTTTCAAATATTCCCTCTGCCAAGTTTCTGCCCACTTTCTCAACCTGTTTATCTCCCTCTTTGGTGCCCTCCTTAATTCTTGCCTTTTAGCCGATTCTCGTGTCAATCACAACCCTGGTTGTAGCACTTTAGTTTTCCTTATCGGGACAAATCCGTCCCAAGGGTCTGTTTCCAAGCTGCGTGACTCCATAAGTCATTCATGCACATTGTAAATAATCACGGCCCCGGCGCTGATCCCTGTGGCACTCCACTAATTACAGGCTGAACATGCCTTGCCTCATCCCAACTCTCTGTTTTCTATTGGCAAACCCATCCTCTATCCACGCTAATGTTCCACCTCCGACACCATTGGCTGCTCAAGTTCAGTGAAAGCAGCAGTTGGCCGATTTGCCAGATTCCTCGCCACACGGTGAAGCTGGAGCTCACCTGCCAGTCTCGCTTTCAGGGTCTGCATCTCTTCTTTCAAGCTTTTGACTTCCAATTCTCTCCCGGCTGTCCCCGAGCTGCTGTGGCCGGCTGCAGCTTTCTGCAGGGATTCTGTCACGGACAGAGTAAATTAACTATTGTCGCAGAGGGTTATAGATCACGTGCCGACCCTGCCCCACCCCTCCCAGCTGGGGACTCCCTGAATGGATTGATACAGATCATAGATCGAACACAGATATAACCACTGCGATCCAGTGAGAGTCTGTTAACATCCTTATACTCACATGACTGAGAATGATTTACTGTAATCTCCTCGAACCCTGGATTAGACTCCAATTCACACTGTTATTCTAATTAAAATTGCATTCCAGCCTAGAACTCACTGGACAATTTATTTTACTTATAAGGCTCTCAAGCCCCTTGACTAGATTCCAGCCTGTCACTGTATCCCAGGGGTTTGTTATTCTGTATGTAAACCCACAAACATTTTGATTAGCCTCCATCCTGTAACTCACTCTCTGGAACGTACTGTTCTATACATAATCCATCCAAATCCATGGATTACACGACAGTTTGAAATGACTGAATTCCCAGGCATCTGGGAATTCTGTGTGCAAACTACCCCAAGGCTTTCATTTAGATTCCAGTCTATAACTCACTCCGGGGAATCTGTTATTCTGTATATAAACCACCCCGAACCCCCTCGATCAGATTCCGGTCTGTAACTCCCTCCTGGGGTATCTGTTATTCTGTATATAAACCACCCCAAACACCCTCGATCAGATTCCAGTCCGTAACTCCCTCCCGGGGGGTATCTGTTATTCTGTATATAAACCACCCCGAACCCCCTCGATCAGATTCCAGTCCGTAACTCCCTCCCGGGGGGTATCTGTTATTCTGTATATAAACCACCCCGAACCCCCTCGATCAGATTCCAGTCTGTAACTCCCTCCCGGGGGGTATCTGTTATTCTGTATATAAACCACCCCGAACCCCCTCGATCAGATTCCAGTCCGTAACTCCCTCCCGGGGGGTATCTGTTATTCTGTATATAAACCACCCCGAACCCCCCGATCAGATTCCAGTCTGTAACTCCCTCCCGGGGGGTATCTGTTATTCTGTATATAAACCCCCCTGAACCCCCTCGATTAGATTCCAGTCCGTAACTCACTCCTGGGTATCTGTTATTTTAAATATAAACCACCCCGAACCCCCTCAATTAATATCAATCTCTTGCAGATAGCGTAAGAGTCTGGGATTCCTAGGCACACTTCTGACAATTTTGATTCGGTTCCCACTGGGAATTTCTATCAATGAAGGAGTTAAAGTTCCAGATGGTGGATGTGAAAAAAAACCACCTCCAATTCTCACCTTGAAGTTTGCGGCTCAGGTCCCTCTTGTCCGACTCCAGCTGCTTTATCTGCCTCTCGAACGCCTCAGCTTCCCGGTTGTCAAGTGAACCGGTGGCCCATGTGTCTGTCAGGCAGCCGCGGTCAGACAGTGAGCTGCAGGAGATGGAGAAACCCCGTCACATGAAGCGTTAACTCCCCGCCCTGCCCAAAACAAACCGCCTCCCTCCAGAGGTGCCCAGGTGCCAGTCTACTGCCAACTCCATTCATCGTTAAGAAATACTCAAAGGCCATTGGATTCTGCAAAGGCCGTGGGCCTCATCAATACTACATACTTACACTACAACATTAGGCATGCAGGGGAGGTAGCAGCTTCGTGGTATTATCGCTGGCCTGTTCTGGGGACCCAGGTTCAAATCCCACCACAGCAGATGGAGGAATTTGAATTCACAAAAAGAAATCCATTGTTGAAAAACAAACCCATCTGGTCCGCTCGTGCCCTTTAGGGAAGGAAACTGCCATCTTTATCTGGTCTGACCTATATGTGACTCCAGACCCACAGCAAGGTGGTCGACTCTTAGCTTTAGTAAATCTGCCCAGCCAGCAACACCCTCTTCTCGTGAATGAATTTTTTTAAAAATTCTGGCCTGGCGCCCATATTCTGCGAACAAATAACGGGGAAAAAATGCCCTTAGTGGAGCTGTTCCATTGCAAATACTATACTGGCCTCTGCTGTGCTATAGGCAGGATATTATTGAGCTGGAGATGGTTCAGAAGAGATTTGCCAGGAATGGGAGTTTGTATTGTAAGGATAGGCTGGGATTTTTTTTTCCTTTGGAGCGTAGGAGGTTGAGGAGTGACCTTACAGAAGCTGATAAAATCATGAGGGGTGTGGATTTGATTTGATTTATTGTTGTCACATGTGCCTCAGTATGGCAAAAGTCTGTGAGCAGTGCAGGCTGATCATAGCTAACATCACGAGGTACCTAGATAGAGTGAGGCATGAAAAGGAGGTGGTCAAAAGTGATATCAATTTTAGAGATAACAAGGTGTGGAGCTGGATGAGCACAGCAGGCCCAGCAGCATCTTAGGAGCTGACGTTTCGGGATTTGAAATTAAGGAGGTCCATCCAGGAGTCTAATAACAGCAGGGATGAAGCTGTTCCTGAACCTGTGTTCAAGCTTTTCTGAGACAGTAGGAGCTGCCGATGCTGGAGAATCTGAGACAACAAGGTGTGGAGCTGGATGAGCGCAGCAGGCCAAGCAGCATCAGAGGAAAGCTGACGTTTTGGGCCTAGACTGAGGTTCTAGCTTTTCCGCCTGATGAAAGAGGTTGGAAGAGATCAGGTGAATGATAGGTGTCTTTTCCCTCGGGTGGGGTGATTTGAAGACTAGGGGACACATATTTAAGGTGAGAGGGGAAAGATTGAAACTAGACACAAGGGGCAATTTTTAATGTGCACACAGAGGGTGGTTCGTGTGTGGGGAGCGAGCTGCCAGAGGAAATGGTGGATATGGGTACAGTTACAGCATTTAAAAGACATTTAGATTATGAATCATAAGTGTTTGGAGGATTATAGGTTAATCACAGGCAGGTGGGACTAGTTTTGAACTACGAAGAGAACAATACAGCACAGGGACAGGCCCTTTGGCCCTCCAAGCCTGTGATGACTCATTTTGCCCCTCCATACTGGAACTGTCTTCACTTACAGGATCCCTATCCCTCTATTCCCTTCCCATTCATCCCGGTGCTTCTCAAATGCTGCTGCTGTATCTGCTCCACCAGCTCCTCTGACAGCGCGTTCCAGGCACTCTCCATCCTTTGTGTGAAAAACATGCCTCACACATCTCTTAAACGTCACCCCCCGCCCACCTTGCACCTTGAACCTGTGCCCCCAGTAAATGACCCCTCCACCCTGGGAAAAATCCTCTTACTTTCCACTGTATCCACACTATTTACAATTTTATAAACTTCTATCAGGTCATTCCCGTGACCTCCTGCGTTCTAGTGAAAACAAACCCAGTCTATCCAACCTTTCTTCGTAGCTAAAATCCACCCCCCCCCCCATACCAGGGAACATCCTGGTAAACCTTTTCTATATCTTCTCCCAAGCATCCACCTCCTTCTGGTAATGTGGTGACCAGAACTGTGCACAATATTCCACATGTGGCCTAACTAAAGTTCTACAAAGCTGCAACATCATTTGTCTATCCTTTCACTCAATGCCCCTTCCAATGAAGGAATGCATGCCATAAACCTTTTTTACTGCCTTATCTACCTGTGCTGCCACCTTCGGTGATCTGTGGTCCTGCACACCCAGATCCCTCTGCGTATCAATGCTCCTCAGGGTTCTGCCATTCACTGTACAATTTCCACTTGTACGTGACCTTCCAAAATGCGTCACCTCACATTTATCTGGATTAAATTCCATCTGCCATCTCTCTGCCCACGTCTCCAACTGTTCTATATCCTGCTGTATCCTCTGACAATCCTCCTGACCATCTGCAACTCCACCAATCTTTGTGTTGTCTGAAAACTTACTAAATTAGACCAGCCACGATTTCCTCCAACTCCTTCATGGAGATCACAAACAGCAGAGGTCCCAGCACTGTTCCCAGTGGAACACCACCAGTCACACCTCTCCATTTGAAAACGCATCCTTCCACCACTACCTTCGGTCCCCTATGACTGAGCCAGTTCTGTATCCAACTTGCCAGCTCACCCCGACACCACGTGACTTCATCCTTTTGTACCAGTCTGCCACGAGGGACCTTGTCAAAGGCTTCACTGAAGTCCTTATGGGCAACAACAATCAGCTTTTCCCTCATTAAGCATCTTCAAAAAAAAACTCAATCACGTTAGTGAGGCTCAACCTCCCATGTACAAAACCGTGCTTTCTATCACTATAAAGTCCATTTGCTTCTGAATGAGACTCACAGGTTTGTAATTTCCAGGACTATCACTGCTACCCCTCTTAAACAGCGGGACAACATTGGCTATTCTCTAGTCCTCTGGGACCTCACCTGTGGCCCAAGATTATACAAAGATGTCTGTCAACCCTCCAGCAACTTGTTCTCTTGCCTCCTTCAATATTCTGGGGTTGATCCCATCAGGACTTAGGCTACTTAATACTTTTTTTTAAATACATGCACCTCGGGTTAGAAACTCGAAGCTCCTTTCCTGAGTTTGTCCTCCATCAATTCCTTCTCTTTGGTGAATGCAAACACAAAGTATTCATTTGGGACCTTGCCTATCTCTTCTGGGTCCATATGTGGATTCCCTCCTTTGTCTGCAAGTGGGCCAAACCCTTCCCCTGGCTACCCTCTTCCTTTTTACGTCTGTATAAAAAGCCTCGAGATTCTCCTTAATTCTTTTAATTCCTTGTTTAAGTTCTTTCCTACTTCCCTTATATACGGGCTTTGTCAGTTCCCATTCCCCTAGACCTTGTGAATGCTTCCCATTTCCTTCTGACCAGGGTCATAACATTCCTGGTCATCCAAGGTTCACGTTACTTGTCCATACCTATCCTTCATTCTCGCAGGAACGCGCTGCTCTTATCATCTGACATTTGAAATTGACCCTCAAACAGCCACTTCCTCCCCCTCACCACCACTCAAACTTCACCCACAAACCTGGCTGGGCTCATTTCCCAAAAACATCTCCAGTATATAACCCCTACCCTGGTTGGACTGTTTACACACTCTGTCAAGAATCCCTCCTGAATGGTCCTTTGCTCCAGCCAAGCCCCTTTCATCTAGTGAGTCCCAGTCAAGAAAGGGGAAGCTAAAAATAACCCACCATGCTGTTTTTACATCTTTCCAAAAAATATCTGTCTACATATTCCCTCCTCTGTCTCTCGCTGGCCTTTGGGAGGCCTATAACATAGTGTTGTGATTTCACCTTGCCCGTTCCTGCGTTCTACCCATATTTCTTTCCTGTGCGAGTCCTGAAGTCATAGCATCATGGAATCCCTACAGTGTGGAAACAGGCCCTTTCGCCCAACCAGTCCACACCGACCCTTGCAGCATCCCACCCAGACCCATCCCCCTATAACCCACCTAATCTACACATCCCTGGACACAAAGCCCACACAGACAGACGGTCGCCTGAGGCTGGAATCGAACCCAGGTCCCTGGTGCTGTGAGGCTGCAGTGCTAACCGCTGAGCCACCGAGCCGCCCCCGGGGCCCTGATGTATCCTCCCTCAGTACAGCTGCGAGATACTCCTTTACCAGTAATGCAACTCCCCCCACTCCTTTTACATCCCCTTCTGTCACACCTGAAACACCTAAATCCTGGGACATTCAGCTGCCAGTCCTGTCCTTCTTTGAACCAAGTCTCTGTAATTGCAAAAATGTCATAGTTCCACATACTAACCAAAGCTCTAAGTTCATCTACCTTGCCTATTATACTTCTCACATTGAAACACTCTCCAGACTACCTCCCCTGCTCTTTTAAGCAATGTTTCCACTGCCTGTTCTTCTTAGTGATTTGGCCTTGGCATCCACCTCTCCCTCAATTTCTGCATCTACTGCCCTCCTCCTCTGGTTCCCATCCCCCTGCCACACTACCCTCCTAGACCAAATATCCCCCCTCCAAGGACATCAGTTTAGTTTGGGGTTACGATCAGCAGGGACTGTTGGACTGAAGGATCTATGTCTGCTCTACATGACTTGCTGACTCTGCGATGGTGGAAAATTGCCCAGGTGTGTTCTGTGGGACAAATCCAACCTGGCCAAATACAGCGCACGCCCCCCCCTCACAAACAATCAATCTTCTCATAATCATCAGCAAAATGTTGGAAAAGATTGTGGATGAGACTGTGGTGATAAGGACCCCTAGGGACGCCCGCATAACTGAGAAATTGGTAAAAATACCAACTCTTGGCAGTTTGGAACCATGCCTAGCTCGGAGAAGGCTGGGTTACAGTTGTTGGAGATCAATCATCTCAGCCCCAGGATTATCAGCGTAGAGTCCTGGACCTCACCATCTTCAACTCCTTCATCAACGACCTTCCTGCTGCCATAAGGTCGGAAATGGGGATATTCGTTGATGGTTGCCCGCAGCTTTCGGGGTTATTTAAGACCCAGGCAATATCCAGGCTTGGTCTGATAAATAACAACATGCCTCCTGCTTACAGGAAAGGATGTTGTGAAAATTGAAAGGGTTCAGAAAAGATTTACAGGGATGTTGCCAGGTCGGAGGGTTTGAGCTACAGGGAGAGGCTGCATAGGCTGGGGCTATTTTCCCTGGAGCATCGGAGGCTGAGGGGCGACCTTACAGAGGATTATAAAATCATGAGGGGCATGGATAGGATGAATAGGCAAGATATTTCCCCCTGGTATCCAAAACTAAAGGGCAGGGATGAGAGGGGTGTATTTAAAGAGACCTAAAGGGGTAACTTTTTCACATAGAGGGTGGTGCGTGTATGGAGTGAGCTGCCAGAGGAAGTGGTGGGGGCTGGTACAGTTACAGCATTTAAAAGGCATCTGGATGGAGACATGAACAGGAAGGGTTTGGAGGGATAGGGGCCAAACACTGGCAAATAGGACTGGATTAATTTACAATATTTGGTCAGCATCAACAAGTTGGAACAAAGGTCTGTTTCTGTGCTGTACATCTCTATGACTCTCAAATGCCAGGCACTGACCATCTCCAGTCACACAGAATCTAACCGTTGCCATGGTATTCAGCAAAATTACCATGTCCCACCATCAACATCTTAGGGTAATCAGAAACTGAACTGGACCAGCCTTATGGATATTGAGGGTGCGAGAGCAAATCAGAGGCTGGGAATCCTGCCACAAGTAACTCCCCTCCTGACTCCCCCCTCACAAAGCCTGTCCCACCATCTACAAGGCACAAGTCAGGAGTGTGAGGGAATACCCCCCACTTGCCCCTGGATGGGGGCAGTTCCAAGAACACTCAAGAAGCTCGACACCATCCAGGACAAAGCAGCCCCCCATTGATTGGCACCACATCCACAAACATCCCACTCCCTCCCCCCACCGACGCTCAGTCGCAGCAGTGTGTACCATCTACAAGATGCTCTGCGGCAACTCACCGAAGATCCTCAGACCTTCCAAACCCACAACCACATCCATCCAGACGGACAAGGGGCATGGGAACACCACCCCCTGCCCCTCCGAGCCACGCACCATCCTGACTTGGAAATATATCGGCTGGGGTCAGGGTTGGGTGTTAAAATCCTGGAACACCGTCACTACACACATCTACATACCTGCAGTGGTTAAGAACGAGGCTGAACACAGCTTCTTCAGGCTAATAAGGGACGGACAACAAATGCTGGCCCAAATGGCCTGCAGAGCCCATATCCCACAAAGGAACAGAAAAGGACCAAGTCCATGCTGGTGAAGGATGAGTTTCTGCAGAGCATCTTGTAGATGGTACACACTGCTGCGACTGAGCATCGGTGGGTCGGGGGGAGGGAGTGGGATGTTTGTGGATGTGGTGCCAATCAAAGCGGGGGGGCTGCTTTGTCATGGATGGTGTCGAGCTTCTTGGGTGTTGTTGGGGCTGCCCCCATCCAGGGCCAAGTGGGGGGTATTCCCTCACCCTCCTGACTTGTGCCTTGTAGATGGTGGACAAGTCCTGGTCAGAGGGGGTGGGGGGGGGGGTTGGGGGAGGGGGTTGGTGGTTAGGCTTAATTTCTGCCCTGGTTATAACTTACCAGTTGGAAGTGTATGTGAATCCAACAAAGGGCAGGTGGAGCCCAGAGAACGCACCCCGACTGGGAGGAATGGTCGAGTCCTGAAACACATGAGCAGTAAAATCACGGACCCCTCACAGTGACGGCTCTCAGTCAGTAATGGTCAGAACGTAGGTTCAGGTATAAATGTGGGAAAACTTAATCGGGGGGGGGACAAATATATCCACAGCAGAGTTAGATACAGAGTAAAGCTCCCTCTACACTGTCCCCCCACTCCACCCAGTCAATCACTCCCCTGAAGAGGGAGAGCGCGGGCAGAACGGCTTCGTCCTGCTCCGTCTTCGGAAATCAGGCTCTTGGCTTGCCGCCTCTCGACACCTCGCAGCGCACTGTGACTGCGGCACTACGCAGACGCAGTGGGGCTGGGCTTTAGGTCAGCCACCCATCCCCAGGCCACGGCCGCCCGTGCACGCGCCGCCCCCACCCACCCACATCCTGCGACCCGTCACACGGGCGGAGGGTGCCGCGCCTCACCGCCGTCTTCAGCGCGTCGTCGTCCACGTCGAAGTTGGAGGTGTCCGTGGGGCTGGCGACGTCGGGGATGTAGGGTGGGGGGCAGTCGCGGATATGCTGCCAGTCGATGCTGGCGAAGAAGGGGTGCCCCTGGAGGTCCCCAATGCCCCCACGGCCCAGGCGTTTCTCCTTGCTGCACACCAGCTTGGCGATCAGATCCTGGGCGGCCTCGGACACGTCGCTGACATCTGGCGGGAACGTCAACTTATCCTGCACGGAATTTCGGGGAGGGTGGGAAAAGGCAGGAGAATCAGCATATATCCATCTTTTCCCCAGCGAGCAAAGCAAAAAACCCCCTGTGTGCTGAGTCATTGCAGTTCCATCTCGAACAGACAGCTCAGTCAGAGCATCGGGCAATCACCTTTTTGACCGCAGGGTCCCGGGTTCGAATCCCCGTTCCACCCCCACCAGGATTCTCAGGGCCGCGCAGCAGACATTATCTGGGAAAAGGTCAGTGGGCCTGGGCAGCACCCGGGCACAGAGAAGTCAGAGTCAACGTTTCGGGGTCAAGCGACGCTTCCTCAGAACTGGCAGACAGAGTTCCTCGGTTCTATCATACAATCCCTACAGTGTGGGGGCAGGCTTTTTGGCCCAACAAGTCCACACTGAACCCCAGGTGGGATTGGCCGTGCTAAATTGCCCCATAGTGCCCAGGGATGTGTGGGTTAGGGTGGATTGGCCGTGCTAAATTGCCCCACAGTGCCCAGGGATGTGCGGGTTAGGGTGGGTTGGCCGTGCTAAATTGCCCCATAGTGCCCAGGGATGTGCGGGTTAGGGTGGATTGGCCGTGCTAAATTGCCCCACAGTGCCCAGGGATGTGCGGGTTAGGGTGGGTTGGCCGTGCTAAATTTTCCCACAGTGCCCAGGGATGTGCAGGTTAGGGTGGATTGGCCGTGCTAAATTGTCCCATAGTGCACAGGGATGTGCAGGTTAGGGTGGATTGGCCGTGCTAAATTGCCCCACAGTGCCCAGGGATGTGCGGGTTAGGGTGGGTTGGCCGTGCTAAATTTTCCCACAGTGCCCAGGGATGTGCAGGTTAGGGTGGATTGGCCGTGCTAAATTGTCCCATAGTGCCCAGGGATGTGCGGGTTAGGGTGGATTGGCCATGCTAAATTGTCCCTTAGTGCCCAGGGATGTGTGGGTTAGGGTGGATTGGCCGTGCTAAATTGTCCCATAGTGCCCAGGGATGTGCGGGTTAGGGTGGATTGGCCATGCTAAATTGTCCCATAGTGCCCAGGGATGTGCAGGTTAAGGTGGGTTGGCCATGCTAAATTGTCCCATAGTGCCCAGGGATGTGCGGGTTAGGGTGGATTGGCCGTGCTAAACTGTCCCATAGTGCCCAGGGATGTGCGGGTTAGGGTGGATTGGCCGTGCTAAATTGTCCCATAGTGCCCAGGGATGTGCAGGTTAAGGTGGGTTGGCCGTGCTAAATGTCCCGTAGTGCCCAGGGTTGTGTATAGATTAGGTGGGCAATAAAGTCTGGGTGGGATGCCCTGAGGGTTGGAGTGGACTTGTTGGGTCGAAGGGCCAGTTTCCACACTGTAGGGATTCTATGATTCCATGAATTAATCAGAAAATGACAAAATATCTAGAGTCCCCTGCACCACGACAGTGCACATCACACCACTCTTAAGCTGATTAACTTTATCGAGCTATGGAATACACAGGGAGATGATGTACAAATACAAATAATCCAGTTATGAGCTCGTGCGTTCCTCATCGAAAGAATTACTCAGTCACTGCTAACCTTGTGGTTCATGATCTTGCCATAGGTCTCCACCAGGGACTCTGCGTAGAAAGGGGTCTCTCCAAACAGCAACTCGTACATGCAGACCCCCAGGGACCACCAGTCACACTCTGGGCCATATTTGCCCTTCCCATCCTCCATCGCCTGCAGGATCTCCGGGGAGATGTAATCAGGTGTCCCCACAGCGACTGAAGTTTCCACCTGGCACAGAAAGATCGCGGGTGTCAGACGACAAAACTGCAAACTCTTGGCCGTCTTCAAGAGGCTTGGAAGACGTTTGAACAAAATCCTTCAAAATACATCCAGGCAGTCGCATGGGATTGTTGAAAGATGCAAGGAGCGAGGGGAGAGTGGGATTAGACTGGGTGGGATATTAAAGGGGGCGGGGAGTGAGGGTGGAGAGTGGGATTAGGCTGGGTGGGATATTAAAGGGAGCGGGAAGTGACGGGGGAGAGTGGGATTAGACTGGGTGGGATATTAAAGGGAGCAGGGAGTGACGGGGGAGAGTGGGATTAGACTGGGTGGGATATTAAAGGGAGCGGGGAGTGAGGGGAAGAGTGGGATTAGACTGGGTGGGATATTAAAGGGAGTGAGGAGTGAGGGGGAGAGTGGGATTAGACTGGGTGGGATATTAAAGGGAGCGGGGAGTGAGGGCGGAGAGTGGGAATAGACTGAGTGGGGTATTAGAGGGAGCAGGGAGTGAGGGGGGAGAGTGGGATTAGACTGGGTGGGATATTAAAGGGAGCGGGGAGTGAGGGGGAGAGTGGGATTAGAGTGGGTGGGATATTAAAGGGAGCGGGGAGTGAGGGGGGAGAGTGGGATTAGACTGGGTGGGATATTGCAGGGAGCGGGGAGTGAGGGGGGAGAGTGGGATTAGACTGGGTGGGATATTAAAGGGAGCGGGGAGTGAGGGGTGGAGAGTGGGATTAGACTGGGTGGGATATTAAAGGGAGCGGGGACTGAGGGGGGAGGGTGGGATTAGACTGGGTGGGATATTAAAGGGAGCGGGGAGTGGGGGGGAGAGTGGGATTAGTCTGGGTGGGATATTAAAGGGAGCGGGGAGTGAGGGGGGAGAGTGGGATTAGACTGGGTGGGATATTAAAGGGAGCGGGGAGTGGGGGGGGAGTGGGATTAGACTGGGTGGGATATTAAAGGGAGCGGGGAGTGGGGGGGGAGTGGGATTAGACTGGGTGGGATATTAAGGGGAGTGAGGGGGGAGAGTGGGATTAGACTGGGTGGGACATTAAAGGGAGCGGGGAGTGGGGGGGGAGAGTGGGATTGGACTGGGTGGGATATTAAAGGGAGCGGGGAGTGAGGGGGGAGAGTGGGATTAGACTGGGTGGGACATTAAAGGGAGTGGGGAGCGAGGTTGGGGGGGGGGTGAGATGAAATCACTAAAGGGTTTGCCTGGTTAAGGATCTGGAGGGTCCCTGTGCTGCAGACAGACGAAGGTGTGTACTTACTGTGCCGTCAAGACCAAGCTGGAGACAGGAGCCAAAGTCAGCCAGCCGAACATGCCCATTCATATCGATTAAAACATTGTCTGGTTTGATATCTCTGAAAGGCAGGGACCTCATGTTAAACCAGGGCCAGCTCATTTCAAACAGACACCAATCAAACCCATCAGCTGGTCTTTCTGCCCCTAAAACCCCTAAAACTGATTACTTGGGTCCAGAACACAGAGCGAGAGTAGACCATTCAGTCCCTTTAAACCTGCATCACTGGTCAATTCAGTCACAGAGTCCCTACAGTGTGGGAGCAGGCCATTCGGTCCGTCAAGTCTGCATTGACCCTCCAAACAGCATCTTGCCCAGACCCATCCCCTCTACCGTGTCTCTGTAACCCTGCATTTCCCACAGCCAACCCACCCTAACCCGCACACCTCTGGACACTATGGGACAATTTAGCACGGCCAACCCACCCTAACCTGCACATCTTTGGGCTGTGGCAAGAAACCGGAGCTCCCGACGGAAACCCACGCAGACACGGGGAGAATCCTACTCTCACCCTCACTCGCCGCTCCCTTTAATATCCCACCCAGTCTAATCCCACTCACCCCCTCACTCCCCTTAATATCCCACCCAGTCTAATCCCACTCCCCTTAATATCCCACCCCGTCTAATCTCACTCTCCCCCATCACTTTAATATCCCACCCAGTCTAATCCCACTCTCCCCCCTCAGTCCCTGCTTCCTTAAATATCCCACTCTCCCCCTCACTCCCCGCTCCCATTAACATCCCACCCAGTCTAATCCCACTCTCCCCCCTCACTCCCCGCTCCCTTTACTATCCCACCCAGTCTAATCCCACTCTCCCCCCTCACTCCCCACTCCCTTTAATATCCCACCCAGTCTAATCCCACTCTCCCCCCTCACTCCCCGCTCCCTTTAATATCCCACCCAGTCTAATCCCACTCTCCCCCCTCACTCCCTGCTCCCTTTAAAATCCCACCCAGTCTAATCCCACTCTCCCCCCTCACTCCCCGCTCCCCTTAATATCCCACCCAATCTAATCCCACTCTCCCCCCTCACTCCCTGCTCCCTTTAATATCCCACCCAGTCTAATCCAACTCTCCCCCTCACTCCCTGCTCCCTTTAATATCCCACCCTCCCTCCTCACTCCCCGTTCCCTTTAACATCCCACCCAGTCTAACACTG
This sequence comes from Stegostoma tigrinum, assembly GCF_030684315.1. Taxonomy (NCBI): domain Eukaryota; kingdom Metazoa; phylum Chordata; class Chondrichthyes; order Orectolobiformes; family Stegostomatidae; genus Stegostoma; species Stegostoma tigrinum. The sequence goes on along the minus strand of NC_081395.1, from coordinate 7,118,716 downwards.
CCTTCACTCACCCAGCCTTAACTGCTCACACACATAAGGAGCTACGCAGAATAATGACCCTCCTGAGGAGGTTTTTCCTCATCTGTATTTTATTAGACAGCCCCCTCGGGGGGGGAAATAATATCTCCAGGGTGTAGAACTCCCCCGAAAGGCAAAATATCTTCTCCGCTCTGTCACAGGCCCCTCCAAATATGCCTTGTTCGATAAGATCGCCTTTCGATTTTCAAAATTACAGCTGTTCGACCTGGCATCCACCCCAGATCGAAGGGATTAACCAAGGAAGAAAGGATCTCAGTGCCTCTTTGGGCACATTTTGTCCACACATGGAATCTCCCCTCAACTCACTGAAATGGGCAGCTGTCCTGGTTAATGAGGGACAGCAGGATGCTCCATCTGGAACCGAGCCACGGTCAGGTTCGTGCACTGACAGAGCAAGTAACCAGGAAACTAAAGAGAGTTTCGCGATCGATTTGCGAAGGCAAATTGACTGCAAGAGGTATGCATCAGTTATATCAGGCATCAATGAGACTACCTTTAGAGTCATTGAGCTGTACAGCATGGAAACAGACCCTTCGGTCCAAACAAACCATGCTGGCCAGATATCCGAAAGTAATCTGGTCCCATTTGCCAGCATTTGGCCCCTATCCCTCTAACCCCTTCCTATCCATGTCCCCATCCAGATGCCTTTTAAATGCTGTAACTGTACCAGCCTCCACCACTTTCTCTGGCAGCTCATTCCATACACGCACTGCCCTCTGTGTGAAAAAGTTGTCCCTCAGGTCCCTTTTGAATCTTCCCCCTCTCACCTTAAACCTATGGCCCTCTAGTTTTGGACTCCCCCCACCCTGGGGATAAAGACCCTGACACTCACCCTATCCATGCCCCTCATGATTATATAAACCTCCATAAGGTCACCCCTCAGCCTCCCACGCTCCAGGGAAAATAGCCCCAGCCTATTCAGCCCCTCCCTGTAGCTCAAACCCTCCGACCCTGGCAACACCCTCGGTTGAATCTTTTCTGAGCCCTTTCAAATTTCACAACATCCCTCCTACAGCAGGGAGACCAGAATCGAACGCAGTATTCCCAAAGTGGCCTCACCAATACAGCCGCACCATGACCCTCCCAACTCCTAGACTGAAGGCACTGACCAATAAAGACACCTGTCGTCTTCACCATCCAGTCTACCCGTGACTCCACTTTCAAGCAACCATGAACCCGTACTCCAAGGTCCCAGTTGTTCGGCAACACTGCTCAGCACCTTACCATTACATGTATAAGCCCAATGCCGATTGGCCCTATGCAAAATGCAGCACCTCCCATTTATCTAAATTCAACTCCAGCGGCCACTCCTCAGCCCGTTGGCCCATCTGATCAAGGTCAAGGATGTTAATGTGGTTGCAGCCATTCAGAGAAGTATTAGCAGACTAATGCCCGAAATGAAGCTGATGAGGAAAGATTGAACGGGCTGGGCCTGTATCCTCTGAAGGTTAGAAGAGTCAGAGGTGACTTCATTGAAACATGGAAGAAAGACGCTGAGGGGGACTTGGCTGGTTGGATTTGGAAAGGCTTGAAGGGCCGAGTGGCCTGTTCTGTGGCTTGTTCGTATGTTTTAGGTAGTGTAGAGGGAGCTTTACTCTGTATCTAACCCTGTGCCGTCCCTGTCCTGGGTGTGTTTTATGGGGGACAGTGTAGAGAGAGCTTTACTCTGTATCTAACCCTGTGCTGTCCCTGTCCCGGGACTGTGTTGATGGGAGACAGTGTAGAGGGAGTTTTACTCTGTATCTATTGATCAGTGCCTTGAGTACAGAAGTTGGGAGGGTCCTTTTGCAGCTGTGTTGGTCTGGGCCACTTTGGGAATACCGCGTTCGATTCTGGTCTACCTGCTGTAGGAAGGATGTTGTGAAATTTGAAAGGGCTCAGAAAAGATTCAACCGAGGGTGTTGCCGGGGTCGGAGGGTTTGAGCTGAAGGATGCTGCTTCCTCTTGTGGGAGAATCGAGAGCTTGGAGTCACTGTTTCAAAGAAACTTAAGGTCAGAAGTCACATGACACCAGGTTTATTTCAAATCACAAGCTTTCGGAGCCTCGCTCCGTCTTCAGGTGTTAATGAGAGAGAGTATTGGACACAGAATTTACAGGCAAGATATCAAAGGGTCAGACCATTACCGATTCTGAGTCTCTAACTGATACTTGCAGAAGGAGCAAGGCTCTGAAAGCTTGTGTTTTCAAACAAACCTGTTGGGCAGCGATATGGTATCATGTGATTTCTGACTTTGCCCTCCCCACCAGACACCGGCACCTCCACATCAGAGTAATTTAAAACAGAGATGAGTAAGTGTACTTTCTCTCTCTTGAGAGCTGACAGTCCACCTTCTCAAAAGGCAGTGCACGCAGACTATTCAAATACTTTTAAGACAGAGGTCGGGAGGGGTTTTGATGATCAGGGAAACGGTTGATTGTCAGGAAAAGTTCAGCCATGAATGGGGGAACAGGCTCGAAGGGCCAAGTGGCCTACTCTTTGGCTTGGTCGTATGTTTTGGACAGTGTAGAGAAAGCTTTCCTCTGTATCTAACTCCATGCTGTCCCTGTCCTGGCAGTGTTTGATGGGGGGACAGTGCAGTGGGAGATTTCCTCTGTATCTAACACCGTGCTGACCCTGTCCTGGGGAGTGTTTGATGGGGGGAACAGTGTAGAGGAAGATTTCCTCTGTATCTAACCCCGTGCTGTCTCTGTCCTGGGAGTGTTTGATGGGGGGACAATGTAATGGGAGCTTTACTCTGTATCTAACCCCGTGCTGTCCCTGTCCTGGGACTGTTTGATGGGGGACAGTGTAGAGGGAGATTTCCTCTGTAACCAACCCCGTGCTGACCCTGTCCTGGGGAGTGTTTGATGGGGGGACAATGTAATGGGAGCTTTACTCTCTAACTGACCCCGTGCTGTCCTCCCCTGGCAGTTTTGTTTTCTCTATTCATTTTGTGGGATGTGGGTGTCGTTGGCTGTGCCCAGCATTCCTTGCCCATCCCTAGTTGCCCCTTGAGAAGGTGGTGGGGAGCTGCCTTCTTGACCCGCTGCAGTCCATGTGCTGTGGGTTGACCCACAATGTCCTTTAGGGAGGGAATTCCAGGATTCTGACCCAGCGACAGTGAAGGAACGGCCGATATATTCCCAAATCGGGATGGTGAGGGGCTCGGAGGGGAATGTGCAGGGGGTGGTGTTCCCATGTTCCTGCTGCCCCTTGTCCTTCTGGATGGAAGTGGGTGGTGGGTTTGGAAGGTGCTGCCTGAGGATCTTTGGTGAGATTCTGCAGAGCATCTTGTAGATGGTACACATTGCTGCGACTGAGCGTCGGTGGGTCGGGGGGAGTGGGATGTTTGTGGATGTGATGCCAGTTAAACAGGGACTTTGTCCTGGATGGCGTCGAGCTTCTTGAGTGTTGCTGGGGCTGCCCCCTTCCAGGGGCAAGTGGGGGGTATTCCCTCACACTCCTGACTTGTGCCTTGGTCGATGGTGGGACAGGCTTTGGGGGAGTCAGGAGTAGTGTGGGGGGTTGGGGGGAGGTAGAGGGAGCCCACCTACCTGTGTACATAGTTGAGTTGGTGGATTGAGTGAACAGCCAGCACCATCTCGGCGATGTAGAAACGGGCCATATCTTCGGGAAGCCGGTCCTCGAATTTACTGAGCAGGGTCAGCAGGTCGCCTCCCGCGTAATAATCCATGACCAGGTACTGGGGGAGAAAGTAACACTCTGGGGTTAGAGCAGCAGTTCACAAAAAAAAAGACTGCTTACATTTGTATAGTGCCTTTCGGCAGCTCAGGACACCCCAGAATGCTTCACAGCCAATTACGTGTCTTTTTCAAAGCGATCACTGCTGTCATGTCAGGAACACAGCACCCAATTTGTGCACAACACGCTCCCACAAACGAATCATTTTTGTTTGAGACAGTAGGAACTGCCGGTGCTGGAGAATCTGAGATAACAAGGAGTGGAGCTGGAGGAACACAGGCCAAGCAGCATCAGAGGAGCAGGAAGGCTGACGTTTTGGGTGAGTGAAGAAGGGTCCTGACTCAAAACGTCAGCCTTCCTGCTCCTCTGATGCTGCTTGGCCTGTGTTCCTCCAGCTCCACACCTTGTTATCTCATTTTTGTTTGAAATGAAGTTACATTTAGGGATAAATATTAGGCCCAGGGCATCAGGGTGACAATTCCCCTCCTGTTTCCTGCTGTTCTCTCAACAGCAGTCACAGGGATATTTTCTATCTCCCTCTGAGGGTATTCAGGGGTAACTGTGCCTTGACAGACTTCACTTCTAATAACACAGTCCTCCCTCAGCGCCGACCCTCCGACAGTGCCCACTCCCTCAGCGCTGACCCTCCGACAGTGCCTGCTCCCTCAGCACTGGCCCTCTGACAGTGCCCGCTCCCTCAGCGCTGACCCTCCGACAGTGCGGTGATCCCTCAGCACTGACCGTCCGACAGTGCGGCGATCCCTCAGCGCCGACCCTCTGACAGTGCCCACTCCCACGGCGCTGACCCTCCGACAGTTTGAGACAGAGAGAGAGACAGAGAGAGAGAGAGAGAGAGAGACAGAGAGAGAGAGACAGAGAGAGAGAGACAGAGAGAGAGACAGACAGAGAGAGAGGGAGAGAGAAAGAGACAGAGACACACAGAGAGGCAGAGACAGAGAGAGAGACACAGAGAGACAGAGACAGAGAGAGAGAGACACACAGAGAGAGAGAGACACAGAGAGAGAGAGAGAGACAGAGAGAGAGAGAGAGACACAGAGAGAGAGAGAGACACAGTGAGAGAGAGAGCAACCTTACCGATTCTGGCCGATATCTGCCTAAGACCCTCGCCTTTGCCTATGAAAGTTCCCTCTCCCCTCTGCAGCTGACTCTCCTAAGACTCACCAGGTACTGCTCATCCTGGAAGGCATAATGTAGCGTCGTGATCCACTGGCTATCACCTTTCACCAGTATGTCCCTCTCCTCTCGGAAGCAGGCTGTCTGTAAATTAACCACACGGCTTACAACTGGGAATATTCACCAACACGAAGTCCGCAATGGGGAGAGGAAATTCCCTGAACACACATTTGGAGCTGCGACCTGGCAAGGCCTCAGCTTCTGACAGACTTCATCTACTCTAGACTAAAAGGAAAGATGAGGGAGGTGGCTGTTGCATTAGCTTCAATTTCCTTAAGGAAATTCGGCATTTCCATGAGAACCCTTTCTACGGTGCATCTATCTGGATGCATTGTGCCTTGGTTTGGCAACTGCTCTGCGTAGGACTGTAAGAAACTATAGCAAGTTGTGGGCACCCCCAGACCATCTCACAAACCAAACCCCCCGCACCCCCACCCCCCCCCCCCCCCGCCCCCCCACCCAATCCACGGACATGGGTTGAAGGTGAGAGGGGAAAGATATAAAAGGGACCTGAGGGGTAACTTTTTCACACAGAGGGTGGTGCGTGTGTGGAAGGAGCTGCCAGAGGAAGCGGTGGAGGCTGGTACAGTTACAACATTTAAAAGGCATCTGGATGGAGACATGAATAGGATGGGTTTAGAGGGATAGGGGGCAAATGCTGGCAAATGGGACTGGATTAATTTAGGATATCATGGGTGAGTTGGACCAAAGGGTCTGTTTCTGTGCTGTCCATGTGTACGAGATAGCGAGTTTTGAGAAGATTTGTAGCTCAGGTTGAGGTTCTGGATGTGAATTTGCTCGCTGAGCTGGAAGGTAAGTTTTCAGATGTTTCGTCACCTTTCTAGGTAACATCATCAGTGAGCCTCCAACAAAGCTGATGACGTTGCCTAGAATGGTGACGAAACGTCTGAAAACTAACCTTCCAGCTCAGCGAGCAAACTCACATCCAGGACGTGTATGAGTCTATGAGGTGGCTGTTTCACTCAGGAATTGCACAGTGGCTGTTAGACATTATGGCTTCTGTAATCAAATAGTCTTCCTATGAAGGCCAACAAACTATTTACATCTTTGCATCAGGAAGGAGCTGTGCGCGTTGGAAGCAGTTCAGAATAAGTTAATTAGAGTACAACTGGGAACAGAATTGGAAAAGTTGGACAGATTTCTCTTGTACTGACCCAAGTTTAGAAGAATCAGGGTGACTTGGTTAAAACATAGAAGATCCAGACGGATCTTGACTAGGCGGAGTCACAGAGGGTGGTTCCTCTTGTGGAAGAATCTAGAATTTGGTGGGGTTGGGTGGGGGTCACCATTTCAAATGAAGAGACACCCATTTAAGTCAATGAAGCAATAATATTTTCTCACACACGGTCATGAATCTTTAGAAGTCTCTCTCTCCCAGCAGCGCGCTGGAAGCAATCTTTATGAGGCAGGTATAGATAGATTCTTGACCAGTGATGGGGTTATTGGGGGTAGGAGGGAATGTGGAGGAATTAAATCAGGCGTGCATGGTGATGGAGGCTTGAGGAGCTGAGTGTGCAAAAGAGTGTGGGCGAGGGCGTGCCGGAGAGGGCGAGTGTGTTGTGGGGCGGTGAGGGCAAGCGTGAGGGTGAGGGCGGGCGTGTTGTGGGGACAGGTGAGGGTGAGGGTGAGCATGGGCGTGTTGTGGGGCGGTGAGGGCAAGCGTGAGGGTGGGCGTGGGCGTGTTGTGGGGCGGTGAGGGTGAGGGTGAGGGCGGGCATGTTGTGGGGCGGTGAGGGCGAAGGCAAGGGTGAGGGTGAGGGTGTGGGCAAGTGTGTTGTGGGGCATTGAGGGTGAGGGTGAGGGGGGTTGAGGGTGGGCGTGTTGTGGTGGCGGGTAAGGGTGAGGGCAGGTGTGTTGTGGGGTGGTGAGGGTGAGGGTGTGGGCGGGTGTGTTGTGGGGAGGTGAGGGTGAAGGTGAGGGTGAGGGTGAGGGTGAGGGTGGGCGTGTTGTGGGGGCGGGTGAGGGTGAGGGTAGGTTTGTTGTGGGGTGGTGAGGGCGAGCGTGAGGGTGAGGGCGGGTGTGTTGTGGGGCGGTGAGGGAGAGGGCGAGGGCGTTCTGGGAGCTGGCGAGGGAGAGGGTGGGTGTGTTGTGGGCTGGTGAGGGTGAGCGCGGGTGTGTTGTGGGGTGGTGAGGGCGAGCGTGCAGGTGAGGGTGAGGATGAGAGCGAGCGTGTTGTGGGGGCAGGTGAGGGCAAGGGTGGGCGTGTCGTGGGGAGACGGTGGGCGTGTTGTGGGAGAGCAAGGGTGAGCGTGAGGGTGTGTTGTGGGGCAGTGAGGGCGAGGGTGAGGGTGAGGGCAAGGGTGAGGGTGAGGGTGAGGATGGGCATGTTGTGGGGCAGTGAGGGCGAGGGTGAGGGTGGGCGTGTTGTGGGGCCGGGTGAGGGTGAGGGTGGGCGTGTTGTGAGCTGTGAGGGTGAGGGCGGGCGAGTTGTGGGGTGGTGAGGGTGAGGGCGTGTTGTGTGGGGGGCGGGTGAGGGCGAGGGCGGGTGTGTTGTGGGGGCGGGTGAGGGTGAGGGCAGCTGTGTTGTGGCATGGTGAGGGTGAGGGCGGGTGTGTTGTGGCATGGTGAGGGTGAGGGCGGGTGTGTTGTGGGGTGGTGAGGGTGAGGGTGAGGTAGTTGTGGGGGCAGGTGAGGGAGAGGGCGGGTGTGTTGCGGGGCAGCGAGGGTGAGGGTGAGGGCAGGTGTGTTGTGGGGCAGTGAGGGTGAGGGTGAGGGTGAGGGCAGGTGTGTTGTGGGGCAGCGAGGGTGAGGGTGAGGGTGAGGGCAGGTGTGTTGTGGGGCAGTGAGGGTGAGGGTGAGGGTGAGGGCAGGTGTGTTGTGGGGCAGCGAGGGTGAGGGTGAGGGTGAGGGCAGGTGTGTTGTGGGGCAGCGAGGGTGAGGGTGAGGGTGAGGGCAGGTGTGTTGTGGGGCAGTGAGGGTGAGGGCGGGTGTGTTGTGGGGTGGTGAGGGTGTTGTGGGGCGGTGAGGGTGTTGTGGGGCGGTGAGGGTGAGGGTGAGGGTGAGGGTGGGTGTGTTGTGGGGCGGTGAGGGTGAGGGTGAGGGTGGGTGTGTTGTGGGGCGGTGAGGGTGAGGGTGAGGTTAAGGGTGAGGGTGAGTGAGTTGTGGGGAGGTGGTTGAATGATGCCCAACCCTTGGCCAACGGGGCAGTGCCATTCCTGGGCCTCTCTGTAGGGGACAGCTGTCACCATAGTTACTGACCTCCGCTCTCTTCAGCATCTCCCACTTATGGAGAATTTTCATGGCAAATACTTTCTCTGAGTTCTTCAGTTTCACCACAGCCACCTGGAGGGGAGAATGGTCATCGTCTTCAACACTTGTACAAACCCCCAAACCACAGCCCCCACCCAACAGGCCACACAGACGTGTCATGGACACTGAACAACTAGGACCACGCTTGGTCTCAGCTCCATGTCAACAAGCTCCCACCCCAACCCACCACCCCACTCTGCAAGTGACCTCCCACCTCGTCCTTGTCAACACTAAGGCAGGTTCAGCTAATGGTGACTTGTGAGGGAGAGCCCCTACCCCAGTGAGAGTCTGTGTGTGAGAGAGAGCCCCTACCCCAGTGAGAGTCTGTGTGTGAGAGAGAGCCCCTACCCCAGTGAGAGTCTGTGTGTGAGAGAGAGCCCCTACCCCAGTGAGAGTCTGTGTGAGAGTGAGAGAGAGAGAGAGAATGTACGTGTGTGTGTGTGTGTGTGTGTGTTTGTGTTTGTGTGTGTGAGAGAGTGTGAGAGAGAGAGAGTGTGAGACAGAGAGACTGAGAGAGAGAGAGAGTGAGAGAAAGTGAGAGTGAGAGAAAGTGAGAGTGAGAGAGAGAGAGTGAGAGAAAGTGAGAGTGAGAGAAAGTGAGAGTGAGAGAGAGAGAGAGTGAGAGAAAGTGAGAGTGAGAGAAAGTGAGAGTGAGAGAGAGTGAGAGAGAGTGAGAGAAAGTGAGAGTGAGAGAAAGTGAGTGAGAGAAAGTGAGAGTGAGAGAAAGTGAGAGTGAGAGAGAGAGTGTGAGAGAAAGTGAGAGTGAGAGAGAGAGAGAGTGAGAGAAAGTGAGAGTGAGAGAAAGTGAGAGTGAGAGAGAGTGAGAGAGAGTGAACTCCAATAGAAAGTGAAGGAGATAAGACAGATAAAGAGCGGTGAGAGAGAAAAGGTGAGGGAGGGCTGAAGGAAGACAGAGAGTGAGAGAGACAGACACACCGATAAGCAGAGTGATACAATGTCGAGAGAGACTGAAATGAAACCGACAGAGCAACACATCCTCACTATCTCCAGCTGCCGATCAGTATTTAGTTTGCATTGTAATTCAGAACAGGATCAGGCAGTCGATCTGAAAATAAATCGAAGCCATTTCCTCCCTGATATCAATCTAGATTGAAACTGCCAGAGCCTGGCCTATAATAGACACCTTTGTTAATGCACTGAGACTCCCTACATAGTGTCCATCTGTCAGTCTGTCTCGGTTCAAGGATAGCTCTGCACGGCTGGCCAGAGGTAGCTGTCAACAATGCTTGAGGCACTGCTGTTATCTCTCACTTTCCCCGGGTACTCGTCCCCCACCAATCCCTCCGGCCCCCTACCCCGACCCTATGTCCTCACCTCCCCGAATGCTCCGCGCCCGATCACCTTCAGGATCTCAAAGTCCTCTCGTTGTAGACGCATCTTCTTCAGCTTCTTGGCGAATGGGCTGACTGGAGAGAGAAAGGACAACATTAGAGGGAATGCATCAATATCTTCCAACCTGTTATGGTGCGGCCGAGACGACCAGAGAGAGCGGTGAGGTTTCCCCTAAGATCAGACAGCCACCCTGAATGCTGGAGGGCAGCCAGGGCCCTGAGGGGAGGCGAATAACATACCATCCCATACAGATTTGTCAGTAACAAGTCTATGAACGGAGGCCTTTTGGCCCACTTTCCCCATGCTAGCACATTTGGTCTCATTGATAATGAATTGGATGGGGGGGGGCGCGGTTACTGGCATAAAGGCATACAGCACAGAAACAGACCCTTCAGTCCATCACGTCCATGCCAATCAGATATCCCACTCTGATTTCTCCCATTTGCCAGCATTTGGCCCCTATCCCTCTAAACCCTTCCTATCCATGTCCCCATCCAGATGCCTTTTAAATGCTGTAACTGTACCAGCCCCCACCACTTCCTCTGGCAGCTCATTCCATACACGCACCACCCTCTGTGTGAAAAAGTTACCCCTCAGGTCCCTTTTAAATCTTTCCCCTCTCACCTTAAACCAATGCCCCTCTAGTTTTGGACTCCCCTACTGTGGGGGAAAAGACCTTGACTATTCACCCTATCCATTCCCCTCACGGATTTTACAAACCTCTATAAAGGTCACCCCCTCAGCCTCCGACGCTCCAGAGAAAATAGCCCCAGCCTCTCCCTGTAGCTCAAACCTTCCAATCCCGACAACATCCTCACACATTTCTGAACCCTCTCAAGTTTCAGGAATGGTTGAGAGCACAAAGCTTGTGGGCTGTGCCAACACTCAAGCAATAGAACTGGCAAGACATGTCCCAGAACTAGCCACGTTCCCAGCCGAGCTGGTGAACCACACGTATTGTGTGGGCACCTGCCTGGCAGTGTGGAGAATTGCCCAGGTACATCCCAACCCACGGGAAAAATAAATCTGGATAAATCCAAACCAGTCAGCTATCGCCTCAACGGCCTAAACCTGATCATCAGTGAAGCAGCGGAAAAGTATCATAGGCCTGCGATAGGATCTGACTGAGAGAAACGTCGAAGATCCCTCAGAAATGAAGCCAAGTCGGGTGGAAAGCTTTCGCCTGGATTTATTACTGCCTCGTGCACCTGGGGACAGTGAAAAATTGTGTTTCGCGTGCAGTGCAGGCAGCTCATACCCTACAAAGACCGTGAAGGTAATAGGACGGAGCGAGGAATCTGCAGAGAAGGCGCACTCAGACCGAGATCAACACTAGGTTTGAAGTTTGAGGGATCTGTTCAGAGGCTTAATAACAGTGGGGAAAATGCTGATCGTGAACCAGTGTGTTTAAGCTTTTGTATCTTCTGCCTGATGGAAGAGGGTGAAAGAGATTATAACTGGGGTGGGAGGGGTTTGTGATGATGTTGGTTGCCTTCCTGAGGTAGGGAGAACTGTCAATGGAAGAGACAGTAGGAACTGCAGATGCTGGAGAATCCGAGAGAACAAGGTGTGGAGCTGGATGAACGCAGCAGGCCCAGCAGCAAAGCTGACGTTTCGGGCCTAGACCCTTCTTATGGCGCATGTGTAAAAGTTGGTGAGTATTTACTGACATGCTGGGTTTCCTTAGCCTTCTGAGGAAGCAAAGGTGTTGTGCTTTCTTCATCATCACAAAGTTCTCCACCGGTTGGAGTCATCCCTGGCACAGAGGAAGGTGGTCGCGGTTGTTGGAGGTCAGTCATCTCAGCTCCAGGACATCTCTGCAGGAGTTCCTCAGGGCAGTGTCCTAGGCCCAGCCATCTTCAGCTGCCTCCCCAATGACCTTCCCTCCATCATCAGCTCAGACGTGAAGATGTTTACTAACGTCTGCACAAAACTCTCAGCACCTTTCGCCCCTCCTTGAGTACAGTCTGTATGCAGCAAGATGTGGACAATTTCCAGGCTCAGCCTGACAAGTGGGAAAGTGACATTCGTGCCATGTGACAATTTTCGACGAGAGAGAACCCAAACATCACCCCTTGACCACTCAATGGGAATTACCGTCACTGCCTGGTTACTATGGACTGGTCTCTCATTATTTCTTCTGGTCCCTTTAAATCTTTCCCCTCTCACCTTGAGCCTATGCCCCTCTAGCTTTGGACTCCCCCCCCCACCCTGGGGAAATGACCTTGTCTACTCACCCTACCCACGCCCCTCATGGTTTTATAAACCTCTATAAGGTCACCCCTCGGCCTCCGACATTCCAGGGGAAAATAGCCCCAGCCTATTCAGCCTCTCCCTGTAGTTGACACCCTCCGACATCCTTGTAAATCTTTTCTGAACCTTTCAAGTTTCACAACATCTTTCCTAACAGCAGGGAGACCGGGATTGAAGACATATTTCCAATAACAGCTTACCATGTCTCTCACTAGAGCTGGATGCTGCAAAATGCTTTATAGACAATGGTGTGGTTTTGAGTTAGAATTACAAAATGGCAGCCAATTTGTGCATAGCAAGATCCCAGAATCAGCTGTGATCAGGAGCAGGTCATCGACCTAATATTTCTTTTGACTGAACGGAATGGAGATTGAGGGTTAAATGTGGGTGAGAACACCCCTTCACAGATCTGGAAATCCTTGCCTTGAGGTGTTCAGGCCATAGCCTAGTGGTTTTATCAATGACTTGCTCGTGCCGAGAGACCTGGGTTCAAATCCCGTCATGGCAGATGGTGGAATCTGAATTTAATTTTAAAAAAGTCAGGAATTAAGAGCCTGACGATGGCCGTGAATCGATTGTCGGAAAGACCCACTAATGTCCTTTAGGGAAGGAACCTGCCATCTTTACCTGGTCTGGGCCTACATGTGACTTCAGACCCACAGCAATGTGGTTGACTCTTAACGGCCCTCTGGGCAATTAGGGACGGGCAATAAATGCTGGGCCGAGCCAGCGACACCCTCATCCCACGACTGCATTTAAAAAAAATTTCAGCCCAGAGGCCTCTCGTTTGCTTTCTCGTCACAAAGATGGCCGCCATGAGAGTGCAGCTCTCCCTCATAGGCCTGAGCCGTGTGTTAGGGTGGGGCCCAAATCATAGGCTCTGACTCAGCGAGAGAGAGAGAGAGTTAAGATACAGGAATCCTCCCTTCTCTGGCTCCTGATAACTTGGCGATTGCTACCGTGGCAACAAAATTATATTTCACTGGCAAAATTAAAAACACAATTGTTGTTCCTCTAGCCTTCGCGTTTTCTCTCTGTTAGCAGGGTGGGGCGCCTCAGATCCTTTCAGTTTACATTCCACGTCTACATAGACATGTGCTGACTAATTGAGCTCGCTCAGTGAAGATGTCAACTGCACCCGGCCCTCTCTCCTACTCTAGCCGCGAAAAGGGAGTTTGCATCTGACTAAAGACCCACTGGCTTCACAATAAAGGCCACCACCCTCCCTTCCTCCTCCTCCCCTCCCCCCCCCCACCCCGCTGCTCAGAGCCCTCCGCTGACCCCAGGCCGACTCCCGTCCCTCCTTGCCCGGCTAAAACCCCTCATTCAGCGCAGCCAAGTCTCTCGAGATGCACCTCAAGGGCCTGCAGGAGGCAGATCCAAAAGGTTCAGGCCGAGGTTTTCAGAGACCGTCCTGCAAGTGGAAAGTGAGGGAGACAGAGAGAGACACACACACATGGAGGGGGGAGGAGAGAGAGAGAGAGGGGGGCGGTGGGGGAGTCCCAGGATCCCAGCCTCAGTGCCCCAGGAGCAGAAGGCAAGGCCGTACCAGTGTTATCGCGGTTCGGATCAGGGAACGCTGCAGAGGCCCGAGCGAGAGGCAAAAGTAGGGATCACAGGAGGTCGCAGGCACTGGGGGAAATTACAGAAATAAGGACGAATGTACGGGTTGGGACGGGGTGTAGGGGCTGGAGGGGGTGACAGAGATAGGGAGGGGGTGTAGGGGATTGGAGGAGGTTACAGAGATAGGGAGGGGGTGTAGGGGATTGGAGGAGGTTACAGAGATAGGGAGGGGGTGTAGGGGGTGGAGGGGGTTACAGAGATAGGGAGGGGGTGTAGGGGGATGGAGAAGGTTTCAGAGATAGGGAGGGGGTGTAGGGGCCGGAGGAGATTAAGGAGGTGGAGAAACAGGGTGCCTATGGAGAATTTAAGAACAAATTACAGAATTTTTACAATCAGGTAAACGCTCGACTGGGAGCCGGTGTAAACCCGGGGATGGAGGGGATGGGGGAGAGCGGGAAATGGGAATTGGTGCAAGTTCAGGATTTTGGATGACGTCAAATTTGTCAAAGGCAAGGTTAAAACCGGGGCTACTTGGGGTAATGTGGAAATAAACAGTCTTTGCGATGAAACTGATGCAAGATCAGAACAACATCCTGGGGTTGAATGCAACGCTGAGGGAACCGACAGACCAGTTTTGTCTCAGGTCATCACCGGGTGAAGAGGGATGGAGTCAGTGACCATACATCAGGGTTCAGAACGGGGGTTGAAATGGACTTGGTGAGCCTGACATGTAGCTGAGCTACAGTGTGGGAATGTCACTGGAACCCAGAATCCCAGGCCGATGCTTGAAATTTGAACTCCCCAAAAAGAAAACAGGAAGCACCCCCCAAAAAAAATACACAAGCCATTCGAATGTAGATTGTTGTAAACTAAAACATATATCATCAGGAAGCCTCAAAGTGTCCTTCCAGCCTTTGGCAGCGTGGGCACCATAATGCAAGGAAACTTGGCAGTGAAACTACGCACAGCAAGATCCCACAAGCAAGGAGCAAGAGTAGGCCCTCTCTTCCCTCAAGGGCCTGTCCCTTTGAGGATCACCTTCTCTTGGAGAGTTGCGAATCTTTCAGATGGTCTATACCAGAGATTGGTGGGAAGGGGGGGGCGGTTGCGTGCGTGTTCGATGCCAAACGAGGCTGAAGCGAGATAGGGGTTGAGGGGAACAGGTCGGACAAAGTGGAGTCGTGGACACGTTCACCTCCACCATCCCACGCTTGTCTGCGTGGGGTTTCCTCCCACGACCCAAAGATGTGCGGGTTAGGGTGGATTGGCCATGCTAAATTGTCCCATAGTGCCCAGGGATGTGCAGGTTAGGGTGGGTTGGCTGTGCTAAATTGTCCCGTACTGCCCAGGGATGTGCGGGTTAGGGTGGATTGGCCGTGCTAAATTGTCCCGTAGTGCCCAGGGATGTGCAGGTTAGGGTGGATTGGCCGTGCTAAATTGTCCCATAGTGCCCAGGGATGTGCAGGTTAGGGTGGATTGGCCGTGCTAAATTGTCCCATAGTGCCCAGGGATGTGCGGGTTAGGGTGGGTTGGCCGTGCTAAATTGTCCCGTAGTGCCCAGGGATGTGCGGGTTAGGGTGGATTGGCCATGCTAAATTGCCCCATAGTGCCCAGGGATGTGCGGGTTAGGGTGGGTTGGCCGTGCTAAATTGCCCCATAGTGCCCAGGGATGTGCGGGTTAGGGTGGGTTGGCCGTGCTAAATTGTCCCGTAGTGCCCAGGGATGTGCAGGTTAGGGTGGATTGGCCGTGCTAAATTGCCCCATAGTGCCCAGGGATGTGGGGGTTAGGGTGGATTGGCCGTGCTAAATTGTCCCATAGTGCCCAGGGATGTGCAGGTTAGGGTGGATTGGCCGTGCTAAATTGCCCCATAGTGCCCAGGGATGTGGGGGTTAGGGTGGATTGGCCGTGCTAAATTGTCCCATAGTGCCCAGGGATGTGCAGGTTAGGGTGGATTGGCCGTGCTAAATTGCCCCATAGTGTTCAGGGATGTGCGGGTTAGGGTGGGATTGGCCGTGCTAAATTGTCTCATAGTGTCCAGGGATGTGCGGGTTAGGGTGGATTGGCCGTGCTAAATTGTCCCATAGTGCCCAGGGATGTGCGGGTTAGGGTGGATTGGCCGTGCTAAATTGTCCCGTAGTGTCCAGGGATGTGCAGGTTAGGGTGGATTGGCCGTGCTAAATTGTCCCATAGTGCCCAGGGATGTGCGGGTTAGGGTGGGTTGGCCGTGCTAAATTGCCCCACAGTGGCTAAAGTTGTACAGGCTGCATGGATGGGCCCAATCCAATAGAATGTGACTTTTAAAAAAATTCACTCTCGGGACATTACGATTTTACTGAATGGACCAGCCATTTCCTGCCCTTTTGTTACCCTCTTGAGAAGGTGGTGGGGAGCTGCCTTCTTGACCCGCTGCAGTCCGTGTGCTGCAGATTTACTCCCAATGTCCTTACCGAGGGAATTCTAGGAAGTTGGACCCAGTGACAGTGAAGGAACGGTGATAGATTTCCAAGCCGGGATGGTAAGGGGCTCGGAGGGGAACGTGCAGGGGGTGATGTTCCCATGTACCTGCTGCCCCTTGTCCTTCTGGATGGAAGTGGGTCGTGGGTTTGGAAGGTGCTGCCTGAGGATCTTTGGTGAGTTTCTGCAGAGCATTCTGTAGATGGTACACCCTGCTGCGACTGAGCGTTGGTGGGGGGAGGGAGTGGGATGTTTGTGGATGTGGTGCCAATCAAGGCGGGGTGGTGATGGGGCGGGGGGGGGGGGTGCGGTGCTGCGCTGCTTAATCCTGGAAATGCACAGCACAAAACAGACTCCTTACAACCAGATATCCTAAATAAATGTCGTCCCCAGTGGCTAGCGTTTGGCCCATATCCCTCTAAACCCTTCCAGTCTATGTACCCACCCAGATATCCTTTAAATGTTCTAAATTGTACCAGCCTCTGCCACTTCCCCTGGCACCTCATTCCAAACATGCTGCATGAAAATGTTGTCCCCTTAAGTCCCTTTTAAATCTTTCCCCTGCCCTCGGTCACTTTAAACTTGTGCCCTCTAGCTTTGGACATCATTAACGTTGGGGATAAAGGCGCTGACTATTCACTGCGTCTTGAAATGGTATTGGAGCAGTCCCCATCCTTGGCAAGTGGGGAGTACTCCTGACTCTTTGTAGCTGGTGGACAGAGTTACTCCTCACAGGATTCGCAGTTCTGACTTGCTCCTGTAGCCATTGCGTGGCTGGTCGAGTTCAGTTTGCAGCCAATGGTAATCGCTTCCCCCCCCCCCGCAACCAGAAGATATTGATGGTAGAGGATGGTCACACCATCAGATGTCTTGGGATCTTCATTGGGCATGAGGAGTGGGCCTGAGGCCTACGCCTGGTCTCGTTGCTCACATTGGCATCCTGGCAACAGAAACACTGGCCTGGTACACGTGACCTCCTGCCTCAGAGACGAGAGGGAGGGTGGCTGGTTGACGGGAGCGCGGAAGGAATGTGGGAAGCAGATCGGAATCGTGTCCGGGCAGAGCACGAGCCAGCCTTCTGTCAGCGTGGGCCTGTTTGGCTGCTTTCTGTGTGTACGTCCAGGCTGACTCACACAAACAGTGGAACGGACTGCTTTAAACAGCACGGGGGAGGAACAAACAGCTGTCCCTTCTGGCACTAAATCACTAACCGTTTCGTTTTCCCAGAGCTTAGCAAGTCTCCTGATTAAAAAGTAATCAAAACATTTGGCTTCATCACTATTAGGGGCGGCACAGTGGCTCCGGGGTTAGAGCTGCTGCCTCACGGTGCCAGGGACCTGGGTTCGATTCCACCCTCGGGCGACTGTCTCTGTGGATATTCTCTCCCCCTGTCTGCATGGGTTTCCTCCCACACTCCAAAGATGTGCAGGTTAGGGTGGATTGGCCGTGCTAATTTGCCCCTTAGTGTCTAAAGATGTACAGGCTACATGGATTATGGGAAGTACGGGGTCCCAGGGTCAGGGTACGGGGTGTGTGAGGCAATCTGCAGGGGGTTGGTGTGGGCTTGATGGGCCGAAAGGCCGGGTTCCACACTGTAAGGGCTCCATTTGGGGTAGAATTGAAAAGGCAGGAGGCTGTACGAGACCACACTGTACTCGCTTCTGGTCACAATGTTACAAACAGGAGATAAAGGCGCTAGAGAGGAGTCAGAAAATTTGTGAGGATAGTACTGAAATATATCAAAAAAAAGATTGAGATCGCTGGGTCTGTTCTTTCCTGAAAAGAGAAGGCAAGAGATGGCGGTTGACCAATGTTCCCTGTAAGCTGGATGATGGCACAGTCTCTGGGAGTCCCCACTTGTCCTGACTGTCACCAGGACACTTGTGGAATCCACAAAGGAAAGAAATGTTCCTGGGAATACCGCAGTCCAAAAAGATCTGAAAGATTTGACTGCGTTGAGACAGAGAGAATGACCTCTCCTGTGGCGCCAAACAGCATCACTAGGGGCTGCCACTATAAAACTGAAATAAATCCAGGAGACAGAGATAATGGGAACTGCAGATGCTGGAGAATTCCAAGATAACAAAATGTGAGGCTGGATGAACACAGCAGGCCAAGCAGCATCTCAGGAGCACAAAAGCTGACATTTCGGGCCTAGACCCTTCATCAGAGAGGGGGATGGGGGGAGGGAACTGGAATAAATAGGGAGAGAGGGGGAGGCGGACCGAAGATGGAGAGTAAAGAAGATAGGTGGAGAGAGTGTAGGTGGGGAGGTAGGGAGGGGATAGGTCAGTCCAGGGAAGACGGACAGGTCAAGGAGGTGGGATGAGGTTAGTAGGTAGCTGGAGGTGCGGCTTGGGGTGGGAGGAAGGGATGGGTGAGAGGAAGAACAGGTTAGGGAGGCAGAGACAGGTTGGACTGGTTTTGGGCTGCAGTGGGTGGGGGGGAAGAGCTGGGCTGGTTGTGTGGTGCAGTGGGGGGAGGGGATGAACTGGGCTGGTTTAGGGATGCAGTAGGGGAAGGGGAGATTTTGAAACTGGTGAAGTCCACATTGATACCATTGGGCTGCAGGGTTCCCAGGCGGAATATGAGTTGCTGTTCCTGCAACCTTCGGGTGGCATCATTGTGGCAGTGCAGGAGGCCCATGATAGACATGTCATCAAGAGAATGGGAGGGGGAGTGGAAATGGTTTGCGACTGGGAGGTGCAGTTGTTTGTTGCGAACTGAGCGGAGGTGTTCTGCAAAGCGGTCCCCAAGCCTCCGCTTGGTTTCCCCAATGTAGAGAAAGCCGCACCGGGTACAGTGGATGCAGTATACCACATTGGCAGATGTGCAGGTGAACCTCTGCTTAATGTGGAATGTCATCTTGGGGCCTGGGATAGGGGTGAGGGAGGAGGTGTGGGGGCAAGTGTAGCATTTCCTGCGGTTGCAGGGGAAGGTGCCGGGTGTGGTGGGGTTGGAGGGCAGTGTGGAGCGAACAAGGGAGTCACAGAGAGAGTGGTCTCTCCGGAAAGCAGACGGGTGGGGATGGAAAAATGTCTTGGGTGGTGGGGTCGGATTGTAAATGGCGGAAGTGTCGGAGGATGATGCGTTGTATCCAGGAGACACGTCATTTTCCCAGAGAAATGTCCTTTGGCCCATCGAGTCTGCCTCAGTCAAACCACTTTAAGAGAGACAGTAAGAACTGCAGACGCTGGAGAATCTGAGATAACAAGGTGTGGAGCTGGATGAATACAGCATCAGAGGAGCGAGAAAGCTGACAGTTTGGGTCTGGACCCTTCTTCAGAAATGTAAATTCAGGTAAATCTCCTCTGCACTCACTCCAGCGCAATCACATCCCTCCTATAGTGGAGACCGCAAAACTGCACACGATACTCTCGCTGTGGTTCAAGCAATACAGTTCCAGCATAACCTCCCTGCTCTAAAACTCTACATCTCAGCTCATAAAGGCAAGTATCCCATATGCTTTCTTAACCACATTATCCATCTGTCCCGCCGGCCAATGGACAATCTGTCCTGGCCATCCCACGTGGATGAGAGAGTCGAGAAGACATAACAATGTCTCTTCTTCCTCAGGATCAGGAAATTCAGCCTGTCCATAAGGACCCTCACCGACTTCTACAGATGCACCATA
Source organism: Stegostoma tigrinum (assembly GCF_030684315.1). Taxonomy (NCBI): domain Eukaryota; kingdom Metazoa; phylum Chordata; class Chondrichthyes; order Orectolobiformes; family Stegostomatidae; genus Stegostoma; species Stegostoma tigrinum. The sequence continues at coordinate 7,099,272 of NC_081395.1, read as the reverse complement.
GAACACGTTCTGTCTGGGTGCATCGCCTCTTGGTATGGGAACAGCTCTGCCCAGGTCTGTAGGGAACTACAGAGGGTTGTGAACACAGCCCAGAGCATCACACAAACCACCCCTCTATCCGCCGACTCCATCTACACTTCCCAAGGCTGATCACATTGGCTGCTTTTGCACAAAGACCCCTCCCGCCTTGGTTATAATCTCCTCCGACCTCTTCTGTCAAGCAGAAGGCACAAAAGCTTAGACACGCACACACACGCCCCCAACAGGTTCAAGAACAGCTTCTTCCCTCGCTGTTATTAGACTCCCGAATGGACCTCTCAAATTTCAAATCTAATGTTGATCTTGCTCAATGTGCACCTCCTGTGCAGCTGTAATTTTGTATTCATCGCTCTGCCTAAGCAACCTATGATCTGTGTGTCCTTGTTTGCTACGATCAGCCTGTGCTGCTCACAAAACCAAACTTTTCACTGTACTTAGGTACAATAAATCATACCAAATCAAATCAGATGCGCACCAAGGTCCTTCTGATCCCCAGGGCTTCCTACGTTCCTGCCATTCATCATGTATTCCTTGTTTGTTCTGTGCAGCTCCCTGTACTCCAGATTGAGTTCCGTCCGCCATCCACCTGACCAGGCTCTTTACGCCCTCCTGTAATCTCAGGCTACCCTCCTGGCTGGCAACCACTCCACCAATTCTCATATTGTCTACAAACTTACCGATCAACCCTCCAGCATTCAAATCGAAATAATTTATCAGCGAGGGCCACATCACAGATCCTGGGTGACCCGCTCTGCACATACGCTCCTAGTCACAAAAACACTCCTCGACCATCTCCTGCCACTCTGTCAACTGTGGATCCAATTCGCCTGGATCTCCTGGGATCTTACCTTCACTGTCAGTCTCCCACGCAGGCCTTGCTGAGGATCAAGTAGACAATGCCAACTCTATTGTCCTCATCTGCTCACGCAGTCCCCCCACTTTGAAAAGCTCAATCCATTTGGCCAGATGCAGCCTTCCCTTCCATCCCAAACGTTCTTGATCGATTCCTGCCTCTCCAAACACAGATGAATTCTGGAGCTGGGGCTGACAGTGTAGATATGTCAAAGGGGAAGGTGTACAGTCATTCAGCACAGAAACAGACCCTTCGGTCCAACCCATCTGTGCCAACCGGATATCCTAAATTAATCCAGCCCAACATATGGCCCTCTTCCTATCCATGTACCCATCCAGATGCCTTTTGAATGCTGTAACTGTACCAGCCCCCACCACTTCCTCTGGCAGCTCATTCCATACACGTACCACCCTTTGTGTGAAAAAGTTGCCCCTCAGGTCCCTTTAAAATCTTTCCTCTCTCACCTTAATCCTATGCCCCTCTAGTTTTGGTCTCCGCTATCCTGGAAAAATAAAATACCATGTCCATTCACCCCATCCATGCCCCTCATGATTTAATCCGGAAACGGAGAGGCTTGGATTCCGAGGATAGGTGGAGGGTGACTTTGGGTGGAGTAGAAATACCAGCATCGACTGGGTTGGGCCGAATGGCCTGTTTCTCAGTCTCTGCACTCCTGCAGCAGGAGGGTGTGGGATGACTGATCCAGCCTGGCATTCTGACTAATCCTCGCCACTGAATCTCCTCCCTTTGCCATCAGGCTCAGGGAGATCCATGAAGCGATCTCTGAAATGAAGATTAATTCAATAATCCTCTGGTTGGGTTAGTTTCTCCCAAGCGTTTCCCCGCTGCCCTGGTTTTCCAGATTGAGGGATCCTGGGTGAGGCTTTTGTTTCCCTCTAGGCCCGAGCTCCAACACCAGAGGCTGTACAGACCATCCTGAAAAGATTTATCTTCAAAAGGCCCATCCCACTAATCCCCCCACACTCTCCGACACCGCTTTCCCACTGGTTCCAGCAAATTTCTCTTTTGCCGGCATTTATCCAATTCCCAAAACATTCCTGTTGAATCTGCTCCCAGTGCCCTTTCAGGCAGGTCACCATCCCAGGACACAACTTCCTGCCTCCAACGAAACATTCATCTCCTCTTGCCCAGCGTGTTCTTCACCCGATTTCTCTTCAATCCACGTCCCTCTGGTGACAGACCCTCCCTTCCACTTGGGGACACTTTCTCCACTCAGCCTCAACCCAATCGCTTCCCTCAGCCTCCCCAGCTCCGAGGAAAAAAGTCTACAGTCTCTCCGCATTCGCCAAAATCCCTCAGCCCTGGGACCGTTCCTATAAACCTCTGCTCCACCCTGTCCGAAGGTGTGTTGGGAACACAGCTTTGGGGTACAGTGTAGGGCGAAGCAGCTATTCAAATATGAACTAGGTATTTTTTGTATACACTCACAGAACGAGGGAGCGGCTATCACCCATCCCTAATTGCCAAGAGGGCAGTTAAGTGCCAACCACATCGCTGTGGGCCTGGAGTCACATGTAGGCCAAACTGGGTAAGGATGGCAGACTTGCTCTCCTAAAGGACACCAGTGAACCAGATGGGTTCTTCTCTCAACTGTCAATACAGACTTGACAGAAGTCTTATAAAGTTATGAAACAGGGTTGTCAGTCAGAATCCTTTATCCTTCCCAAGTGTTGGAATGTCTAATACTAGGGAGAATGCATGTAAGGTGAGAGGAGGAAAGTTGAAAAGAGATGTGAGGGGCAAGTAAGCTTTTATTTTACACAGAGGGCGGTAGGAGTGTGGGATGCGCTGCCAGGGTGTTCGTGGTGGTGGGGCATATAGGATAGAGGCGTTTAGATAAACACGTGAACATGCAATGAATGGAGGAATATGGGCCGAGGGCTGGCAGAAGGGATTAGTTTCATTTGGCACTATGTTTGGCACAGCATTGGGCCTGTTCCTGTGCTGTACTGTCCATCAGCAGGATCATAGGATCCCTACAGTGTGGAAACAGGCCCTTCGGCCCAACTAGTCCAGACCAAAGCTTGGAGCGTCCCACCCAGACCCTTCCCCCTTTAACCCACCCTAACCCACACATCCCTGGGCACTACGGGACAATTTAGCACGGCCAACCCACCCTAACCTGCACATCCCTGGGCACTATGGGGCTATTTAGCACGGACAATCCACCCTAACCTGCACATCCCTGGGCACTATGGGACAATTTAGCACGGCCAATCCACCCTAACCTGCACATCCCTGGGCATTATGGGACAATTTAGCACGGCCAATCCACCCTAACCCGCACATCCCTGGGCACTATGGGACAATTTAGCATGGCCAATCCACCCTAACCTGCACATCCCTGGGGACTATGGGACAATTTAGCACGGCCAATCCACCCTAACCCGCACATCCCTGGGCACTATGGGGACAATTTAGCACGGCCAGTCCACCCTAACCTGCACATCCCTGGGCACTACAGGACAATTTAGCACGGCCAATCCACCCTAACCTGCACATCCCTGGGCACTATGGGACAATTTAGCATGGCCAATCCACCCTAGCCCGCACATCTTTGAACCATGGGAGGAAACCGGAGCACCCAGAGGAAACCCCATGCTGACACTGGGAGAACGTACCAACCCCACACAGACAGTCGCCAGAGGGTGGGATTGAACCCGGGTCCCTGGCACCGTGTGGCAGCAGTGCTAACCAATGAGACACCGGGCCACCCCAGACTCTTAATCCTGTAACTCTTTTTTTTGCACTGAATTTGTCTGCTACAGCGAGGTTCAAAGCCGAACACTAACTTGAGTCTCTGGATTAATAATCTCATGATAATACCACTTGGCCTTCCTGGAATTTTTCAACGCAGGCTGGTTTGGAGCGACCTTGAGCACCGTTCATCATCTCCCGCATGCCTGAGGGATGCAAATTAGTTGCAAAAATGTGACAGGCCTGGAAGCAGGATCAACAAAGGGTGAGGAGGGTCTGGACCACACATCGTGAAGGACCCTAGTGACTTCTCCAACCCTACAACCTTCCGAGGCTCCTGCATTCTTCAACGCAATTTTGGCTCCTCGCCTCTCTTTTGTTTTATTCGTTAATGGGATCAGGGCATCGCTGACCAGGCCAATCCCCATCCCCAATTGCGCAGAGGACAGCTGAGAGTCAACCACATTGCTGTGGGTCTGGAGTCACGTGTAGGCCCAGACCAGGTAAGGGATGGCAGTTCCCTTCCCTAAAGGGCATTAGAGGCCCAGATGGGATTTCCCCGACAATCGGCCATGGTCATCATTAGATTTTTAATTCCAGGTATTTTTATTGAATTCAAACTCCACCATCCGCCGTGGCAGGATTCGACCCCAGATCCCGAGCACGTTATCTGGGTCTCTGGATTAACCGTCCAGGTATAATACCACTAGGCCATTATCACCCCTACTGCCTCTCTCTCCAACTCATTGAGGGGCTGCAGCCCCTCAAATTCCCCTCCCTAAACCTCTCTGCCTTAAACTGCAGAGGAGAGGCGCTCTGTAGTAGTGACCTCCTGCAGTGAGCATCAGGAAACCTGTCCCTTTCCTTAACGCGGTTCCATGCCGATTTTATTTTGTCTTTCCCCCTTTCGCCTGACAATGCTGCAACATCTTGCCTTCGTCATTAAAAAGCACAGAATAACTGCGTTGTTGTCAGAGGAGTTCAGATTAGTGGCTAGGGCACAGAGAGAGAGGTGCAAATTGGAGGACAGGTGGGGCTCCTTCCAGAGGGAGAGATTGCAGAATGCTGAAGTGGACTGCCCCCGTACCCCACCCCTGACAGCTTGTCGGAGAACTGCGCCCTGCCTTAAGTTTGCGTCATCGGCAACAGGATTCTTCAGTGCTGAGATTAATCTTTGAGAGCGAGAGAGGGGGGAGAAAAAAACCCACCAAACCCAGGCACACAATCTCACAAACTGTCTTGTCTGTTTTAACCCCCCACGGCCCAGACACCAGCTCTCTCTCTCTCTTCGTAGGCAGTCTCCAATCCCATCCCCGGTACCACTTTTCCAGGCAAAATGGGCAGGATCAGGTAGCCCACTAGCAGAGGCATCGTAGGCCATGGTCCTGCTCCACTCCCAGGCTGGGTGCTGACCACACCAACCCATCAGAAATTATGGCAGACGAGGTGTCTCTCTCAAGGAGACAAGGCACACAGTCATTAATCTGCTTTAATTTGAGGGATTAGTGGAAATCAAACACTCCCTAGGCAGGCAGACCTGGGATAGACACAGAGTAAAGCTCCCTCTACACTGTCCCCCATCAAACAATCCCCAGGGACAAGGACAGCATGGGGTTAAATACAGAGTAAAGCTTCCTCTACACAGTCCCCCATCAAACAATCCCCAGGGACAGGGACAGCATGGGGTTAAATACAGAGTAAAGCTCCCTCTACACTGTCCCCCATCAAACACTCTCAGAACAGGGACAGCACAGGGTTAGATACAGAGTAAAGATCCCTCTACACTGTCCCCCGTCAGACACTCCCCAGGACAGGGACAGCACGGGGTTAGATACAGAGTAAAGCTCTCTCTCTCCTCAACTCTTGCCAATTGACGTCAGCATTTCATAGTGACTGTGGGATCTCATGTAGGGCATTGTCTGTGAGCTGTTTTGAATCATGCAGTTATAAAACTTTCACAATGATTGTATGAGTAATTTGCAGGTTCGATGAAGTCATATTACAGAGCCTGACAAGTTTGTGACTACAGCTCACCTGGGCTCAGGCTCTTCCCGGTGCTGCGGCACCGCCCCCCCATCAAAAGATGCCAATGGAATGATGAAGGGGTTTCTCAGGTAGATATATCGAGGCATGATCTATAAACTACAGACACATCAGGCTGAGGCAGGGCCCAAACCTGCCTTATAAACCTGAAAGACAGCATTCTTTCATTCACAGAGTCTTGTGCTGTTCCCAGGCACGATCTGGGCCCTTACTGCGACTGCACCTCAGCTCCCCAACAGCGGAGGTATCTCGATCATTCAGTCCCCCTGTGTCACACAGTGACAGACCTGTCCCCCACCGGTACCGTACCCCGGTGTTATACAGTGACAGACCTGTCCCCACCGGTACCGTACCCCAGTGTTACACAGTGACAGACCTGTCCCCACCGGTACCGTACCCCAGTGTTATACAGTGACAGACCTGTGCCCCACCGGTACCGTACCCCGGTGTTATACAGTGACAGACCTGTCCCCACCGGTGCCGTACCCCGGTGTTATACAGTGACAGACCCTGTCCCCACCAGTACTGTACCCCAGTGTTATACAGTGACAGACCTGTCCCCACCGGTACTGTATCCCAGTGTTATACAGTGACAGACCTGTCCCCACCGGTACCGTACCCCAGTGTTATACAGTGACAGACCTGTCCCCCACCGGTACCGTACCCCAGTGTTATACAGTGACAGACCTGTCCCCACCGGTACCGTACCCCAGTGTTATACAGTGACAGACCTGTCCCCACCGGTACCGTACCCCAGTGTTATACAGTGACAGACCTGTCCCCCACCGGTACTGTACCCCAGTGTTATACAGTGACAGACCTGTCCCCCACCGGTACTGTACCCCAGTGTAATACAGTGACAGACCTGTTCCCACCGGTACCGTACCCCGGTGTTATACAGTGACAGACCTGTCCCCACCGGTACTGTACCCCAGTGTAATACAGTGACAGACCTGTCCCCACCGGTACTGTACCCCAGTGTTATACAGTGACAGACCTGTCCCCACCGGTACTGTACCCCAGTGTTATACAGAGACAGACCCGTCCCCACCGGTACTGTACCCCAGTGTTATACAGTGACAGACCTGTCCCTACCGGTACTGTACCCCAGTGTTATACAGCGACAGACCTGTCCCCACCGGTACTGTACCCCAGTGTTATACAGCGACAGACCTGTCCCCACCGGTACCGTACCCCAGTGTAATACAGTGACAGACCTGTCACTCACCGGGTACCGTACCCCAGTGTTATACAGTGAGTTGTAACCCTACTTCCCTCCACACCGATATTATGAAGGATGGAGTGGCTGGTTGTACAGCTGTGAGATTTACATTAAGCCCTCTATATCTGACCCATCAAACCACAAAAGCACCAACCAGCCAACTGATCTCAGCTATCGTGTCTGATTTAATCAGATTAAAATTTTCCAGAGGTAACACAGCCCGTTTGAACAGGCTGTAAAGCAACCTTTGCCTGAACCCTGACCGAACGATATATTTCACCTAATTACAAAGTATGTATCGTTCAGGAAAAATGGCCAATCAGCCCATCTGTTCCAGTATAACATGGTTGTTACAGGATAGGAGGCATTCTGCCTGTACCGACTCTGCAAATGAGCACCTCACCTCCTGTAACGCTGCATAATCTTCCTTTTCCAGGTAAGTATCCATTTCCCATTTGGAAGCCTCGACTGAACCTAGAGTAATTGAGTCACACAGCTCAGAAACCGGCCCTTTGGTCCATCCAGTCTGCTGGCCACAATCCCAAACTAAACCAGTCCCACCTGCCTGCTCCTGGCCCATATCCCTCCCAACCTTTCCCAGTTCACGTACTTATCCGAGTGTCTTTTTAACATTGTAACTGTGCCCACATCCACCACTTCCTCTGGCAGCTCATTCCGCACACAAACGAATGTCTGCGTAATAAAAAGTGCCCTTCATATCTTTTCAAAATTTTTTTCCTTTCACCTTAAAAGTTCTGCCCCCTAGTCGAGAAATTCCCCACCCCAGGGAGAAGCCTTATCAATGCTCCTCATGATTTTATAAATCTCTACGAAGCCACTCCTCAACCGCTGACTCTCCAGTGAAGAAAGTCCCGGCTAATGCAGCCTCTCCCTAGAGCTCAAACCATCCATTCCTGGCAACATCCTGGTAAATCTCTTCCGATCCCTTTCCACCTGAGTAATATCAGATTATTAGCGATATGAACTTGCCTCCATCACTCTCTTGGACAGTACCTCCCAGGTCCTATCCTCTTGAGCGAATATCTCTATTGCTTCGTTTGAGTTCACTCTAAATTTGTGTCTTTTTCTTCTCACTCCTTCCACTGGTCGGAACACGCCCTCCCCCTCAACCATTCCTCATGGCTCGGAACAGCTTGATCAAATTTCCTCTCGCGCACGCACCGGAATTAGGATCAGGAGCAAGCTGTTCGAAGGCCGAACCTGGTCTTGGTCCAGATGAGAAGCCCCAGCCTCACCGGAACAAGTTCCACATTGTGTGAGAGACAGCAGGAACTGCCGATGCTGGTGAATCTGAGATAACAAGGCGTGGAGCTGGGTGGACGCAGCAGGCCAGGCAGCAGAGGATCAGGAAAGCTGACGTTTCAGGTCAGAAAGGTCTGAAGAAGTGTCCCGATCCGAAACGTCAGCGTTCGGTCAGAATCCTTACAATGTTACCTCTGAATCCAGCATCTGCAGTTCTAACTACCTCCTGAATTATCTGATGGAGAATGCTCAGTGACCGTCTCATATCGATGGCCCCCTCATCCTGGGCTTGTCTGCAAGTGAAGACATTTTGTGTGTCCACTGCATCGATAGTAGCACGGTGGCTCAGTGATTAGCACAGCCGCCTCACGGCACCAGGGACCCGGGTTCGATTCCACCCTCGGGCGACTGCCTGTGTGGGGTTTGCACATTCTCCGTGTGTCTGTGCGGGTTTCCTCTGGGTGCTCCGGTTTCCTCCCACAGTCCGAAGATAATAAGGGGTGTAGATCGTATTAATGGTAGGTGTCTTTCCTCTAGGGTGGGGGATATACAAGACTAGGGGGCACATTTTGGAGTAGAGAGATTTAAAAAAGGACATGCGGGGGAAAATTGTTTACGCACAGAGTGGATTGAGCTTCCAGAGGAATTGAGGGATGTAGGTACAGTTACAACGTTTAAAAGACATTTGGATAAGTGCATGAACAGGGAAAGGTTTGGAGGGATATGGGCCAGGAGCAGGCGGGTGGGACTAGTTTGGTTTGGGGGTTATGTTTGGCATGGACTGGATGGACCGAGGGGTCTGTTCCCGTGCTATATGACTCTATGGCTTTATGTGCAGGTTAGGGTGGATTGGCCGTGCTAAATTGTCCCGTAGTGCCCAGGGATGTGCAGGTTAGGGTGGGTTGGCCGTGCTAAATTGTCCCATAGTGCCCAGGGATGTGCGGGTTAGGGTGGATTGGCCGTGCTAAATTGTCCCACAGTGCCCAGGGATGTGGTCTAGGTAGATTAACCACCAGGGTTACAGTGGGTGGGTTTGGGTGAGATGCTCTTCAAAAGGTCGATGTGGACTCCATGGGCCGAATGGCCTGCTTGTGCACTGTAAGGATTCCAAGATCATCTTAAACATCTTGGCCAGCGCCCTCCCTTTCCTAGATAAACTTGTCCCTACAAGGAACAGCACAGTTTGCTCAGACTATCACAAAAATAAAGCAGACGAAACTCTGGAGTTATTTCCAGAGGGGTGTAACTGCACAGCAGGTAACGTTTCTTAAACATTTGTTGGCTCATTTACTCTTGATGTTACTGTGAACAGTTCTGCACTGCACATTTAAAAAATAACGCAGAGGCTCCGCAGAATTTTCATGAGGGTATCGCTGGCCGGGCAGCATTTATTGCCCATCCCTAATTGCCCAGAGGGCAGGTAAGAGTCAACCACATTGGTGTGGGTCTGGAGTCACATGTAGGCCAGACCAGGTAAGGATGGCAGTCTCCTTCCCTCAAGGGCATGAACCAGATGCATTTTTCCCTGACAATTTATCATTGTCCGACTCTTAATTCCAGGTTTGTGTTGAATTCAAATTCCATCATCTGCCATGGCGAGATTGAACCTGGGTTCCCAGAACATTCTCTGGATAAGCAGTCCAGCAATAATACCATTAGGCCATCATCTTCCATCACAATGGTAACAGACCCATCCAGACTGGCTGAAGAGGGTCCTTTTCTCTTGAGGAGTGATCTGTTAGCGATGTTTAAAGTTATGAAGGGATTAGAATCCCAACAGTGCAGGAAGAGGCCATTCTGCCTATCAAGTCCACACCAACCCTCCAATGAGGGTTAGACCCCACGCAGACCCCTACCCTATCCCACATTTCTCCATGGCTCATCCGGCTAGCCTGCACAGCCTTGCACACCGTGGGGCAGCTTGGCACAGCTAATCCACTCTAACCTGCACATCTTTGGACTGTGGGAGCAGATACAGAGAACATGCAAACTCCACACAGACCCCAGGGTGGAATCGAACCTGGGTCCCTGGCGCTGTGAGGCTAACCACTGAGCCGCCATGTTTGATATGGAGAGACTATTTCCACTTGTGGACAGGGCCAGAAGCTAGCCAGAGCTAGCAAGAAGTCATAAATCGGTTCATGAATTCAGAGAGAACATGGGACTTGCCAGAACAGGGAGAGGACAGAGTGAACCACAATGTATTTAAGGAGGGAAGCTGGATAAATGAGAGGATAAGACTATGTTGAGGGTGTTTAGTGCATACTAGCATGGAACAGATGGGCTGAATGCCTGGTTTCTGTGTTGGAAACAGTAGCTATTACATAATCCCTCTGTGACGATCGAAAGTCTATATCTCACGGTGTCGGAGGCTGTTCAGCATCTCAAAACAACATTAATTGGCCCAGCTAAAGCTATACAAGGCACTAGACAGACCACACCTAGAATGCCATGAACTGTTTTAGTCATCTGAAGAATGATATACCGGTGCTGGAGGCAGTCCAGGGAAGGTTTGTGATGTTGATCCCGGGTATAGAAGAGGTTGAGTCTGTTGGGCCTATCCTCGTTGGAGTTCAGAATGGGAGGCAACCTTATTGAAATGGATGATTTTTAAGAGACAGGTAGAAATTGATGCTTCTCCTTGTGGGAGTGTCTAGGATCAGAAGGCGTTATCTCAGATTAACGAGTTAGCTATTCAAGACAGAAATGAGGGGGACTTTTCTCTGTCAGATGGTAGTGAACCCATAAAATTCTTAACTATAGGAGAGCAGTCGTGGTTGTGTCATTTAGTATATTCAAGATACTTTGAATTAGGGGGAATTTTAATGAGTAAAATTTATGGGGGAAAGACCAGGGAGGTGGAGTTGAAGATGATCAAATCAGCCATGGTGTCATTGAACAGCAGGGCAGACTCGATGGGCTGAATAGCCTACTTCTGCTCCTACATTGAGTCATAGAGCCGCACAGCACAGAAACAGACCCTTCGGCCCAACCAGTCCATGCTGAACATCATTCCAAACTAAACTATTCCCACCTGCCAGCCCCTGGCTCATATCCCTCCAAACCTTTTCCTATTCATGTATTTCTCCAAATATCTTTTAAACGTTATAACTAAACTCATATCCACCACTTCCTCAAGTCTTTTTAAAAATCTCTTTCCTCTCCTCTTAAAAATGCACCCCCTAGTCTTGAAATCCCCCACCCTAGGGAAAAGATACCTACCGTTAACTCCATCTGTACCCGTCATTGTTTCATAAACTTTTATCAGGTCACCTCTCAACCTCCCAAGCACCAGTGAAAATAAATGTCCCAGCCGATTCCAGCCTCTTCTTATAACTCAAACCTTCCATACCCATCCACATCCTGGTAAATCTCTTCTGAAGCCTCTCCAGCTTAATAATATCCTTCCTGTAATAGGGCGACCAGAACTGGAGACAGTACTCCAGAAGAAGCCTCGCCAATGTCCTGTACAACCTCAACACAGCGTCGCAACTCCTAAACTCAAAGGTCTGAGCAACGAAGGGGAGTGTGCCAAATGCCTTTTTAACCATCCTGCCTACATGTGACACAAACTTCAAAGAATTATGTACCTCCACCCTCTCTTCTACAACACTATCCAAAACCCTACCATTAATTGTCTAAACCCTAACCTTGTTTGTTTCACCAAAATGCAATTACTCGCATTTATCCAGATGGAACTCCATCTCCCATTTTTCAGCCCATTGACCCATTTGATCAAGATCCCTCGGCAATCTTAGAAAACCTTCCACACTGTCCACAATGCCACCTATTTTTGTGTCATCCGCAAACTTACCAACGATGCCTTCTATATTCTCATCCGCATTATTTCTATAAATGACAAACAAGAGAGGACCCAGAACAGATCCCTGTGGAACACCGCTGGTCACAGACCTCCAGTCCATAAATCAACTCTGCACCAGCAACCGGCTCCTGCTTTTAATGCAATTTTGTACCCAATTGGCAAGCTCACCCTGAATCCCATGTGACCTAACTTTGCTAATTAGTCTACCACGCAGAACCTTGTTGAAGGCTTCACTAAAATCCAAATAAACAATGTCTACCGTTCTGCCATCATCAAGCTTTTTGGTAACTTCCTCAAAAAAAATCACATTTGTGAGCCTCAATTTTCCTTGCACAAAACCATGTTGACTATCTCTAATCAATTTATGCCTCTCTAAATGCCTATAAATCCTACCTTTTATAATCACCTCCAATAATTTATCTGCAACTGAAGTCAGACTCACAGCTCCCTAATTTCTCCTTAAACAATGGTACAGCATCAGCCACCCTCCAGCCATCGGGCACCTCACCTGTAGTTACAGATGATGCAAATATTCCCGCAAGGGGTCTTGCAATTTCCTCCCTTACTTCCCGCAACATTCTGGGACACATTACATCAGATCCCAAAGATTTAGCTACATTTATATTCTCTAAAACCGCCTGAGCTTCCTCTTCTGTAGTGTGAACAGTTCTTAAAACATCAAAGATTATTCCTCTGCATTCTCCTTTCCTTTCTCCACAGTAAAAACTCACATGAAATCTTCATCGAGTCTCTCCTCCAGCTCCTGGGGTTCAGCACAAAGATGTTCTCCTTGACCTTTAAACAGACTCTACCCTCTCTCTAGTTATCCTCTTGCTCTTAATATATCTGTAGAATCTCTTTGGGTTATCCTTGACCTTATCTGCCAATGCTATCTCATATCCCCTCTTTGTCTTCCTGTTTTTCCTCCCCCTTAAGAATGCCCCTACACTCTTTTTATTGAAGACGAGATTCAGTTGAGCCAAGCTGTCTATATCTAAAATAAGATTCTCTTTTATTCTTGACTAGAACCTCAACATCTTTGTTCATCCATTGTTTCTTGACCTGACCAGCCTTACTTTTCCCTCTAACAGGAACAAAATGCCTCTGAACGCTCGTCATCACACTCTTGAATGCCTCCCACTTGTCAGACTGCAAACAGTCTACGCCCATCAACTTTTGAATGTTCTTGTCTCATACCATTAAAGTTTACCTTACTCCAATTAAAAAAAAAGACTTTGACTTTTATGGAAGGCTTATCCTTTTCCACAACCCATTTTGAAACTAATAGAATTATATTTGCTCAACCCAAAAAGTGTTCTCCCACTTTGGTTTCAGTTACCTTCCCTGCGTTATTGCCCAAAAGAAAGTCCAGTTCTGCTCCTTCTCTCATAGGAGCATCCACGTATTAATAAAGAAAATTTTCTTGAATGCATGTGACAAATTCTTCACCATCCAAACCTTTAACATAGTCCCAGTCAATGATGGGACAATTAAAATGCCCCTATTATTACAACCTTATTATGCTTACACGTATCTGAGATCTCCCTACATACTTGCTTCTCAAATTCCTTCTTACTGTTGAGGGGTCTATAGTACAATCCCAAAATGAGCTTTCCATTCTTACTTGTCATTTCTATCCACACATTTTCACTGGATGATCTTTCAGAAATATCTTACCTAGTTGCAGTGATAACATTTCCTTAATCAAAAACATCAACCCCCCTTCCTTTCTTGCCTCCTGTTCTATACATGCTATAGCATCTAAAACCAGGAACATTGACCTGCCAGTCTTGTCCATCTCTCAGCCAAATTTCTGCAATAGCTATGACGCCCCAATCCACATTCTTAAACATGCCCTGAGTTCATCAGCCTTGACTGTAAGGCCCCTTGCGCCCTGAGTTCATCAGCCTTAACTGTAAGGCCCCTTGCGCCCTGAGTTCATCAGCCTTAACTGTAAGGCCCCTTGCATTGAAATAAATGCAATTTAGTTCTTCAGAGTTACTGCATACTCTCACTGTCTCTCGTCTTTCTTTTCTACTTGATGAGCTCTCCTCATCTTATGATCTGAGTTATCAACAGTTGGTGTTGCAGAGCTACACTCTGATTGAATGGGTCATGTCCCGCAGACACACAGACATACACACAGGGAGACAGGAAGAGAGAGAGAGAGAGAGAGAGAGAGAGAGAGAGACACACACACAGAGACAGAGAGAGAGAAAGAGAGAGACACACACACAGAGACAGAGAGTGAGAGAGTGAGAGAGTGAGACATGCGCACGCACAGGCTCTAATAATGCTTTGGCAAAATAATACCATACCTAGTGGAATTTAAACTTAACTCATTGAAAATTAGCCTCAGCTGACAATGATTGTTATTAAGAATCCATGTGGTTCACTCATGCTCCTTCAGGGAATAAATCTGCCATCTTAATAAATCTTCTATACGATTCCAGGTCCATAGCAATGACACTTATTGGCTGTCTGAAATGACTGAGCAGGGCACTTAGGATGAGCCACAAATGCTGAGCTTAGCACCACTCCGCATGTCATGAAATAGGAAAGTCTCTGACATGTTGGCTTTCAGACCAGATATTAAATCAAGCCCAGCTTCTCTCTCTAGCTGAGATAGATCGTCCCCACTACCATCGTTCCAGAAATGAGCAGGATTCACCCTGGTGAAAAATGATCCTATTCTGAAATACCATTAAACCTTCCTACTCAATTCACAAATATGGGGAATCAAATCTAACACTTCCAAACAGACCAATGATACTCATCTTGGTGGGAATGGGAGCAGTGTGGAGGATCCAGGGAGGCTTCAAGAGGATTTAGACAACCAAGTAAGTGGGATGTGAACCAAAGGCCGGCACTAAATTAATTTAGGATATCTGGTTGGCACGAGTTGGGCCGAAGGGTCTGTTTCCACGCTGAACATCTCTACAAGTCTATGACCCTATTTGGAGATGTGTGGTCACTGACTCAGCCAGCATTTACTGCCCATCTCTGGATTGCCCTGGAGAAAGTGATGGAGAGTTCCAGCAAACGATTTGTTCATATTTGTTTCCAGGATGTAGGCGTTTTTATGAACGATACCTAATTAGCCTGGGGGCAATTAAGAGTCAACCACATTGCTGTGGGTCTGGAGTCACATGCAGGCCAGAACAGGTAAGGATGGCAGATTTCCTTCCCTAAAAGGGCATTAGAGAACCAGACGGGTTTTTCCAACAATTGACATTGGTTGCACGGCTAACTTTACTCCAGATATCTGTCCACTGAACTCAAATTTCACTGCCTTCCAACCCATATCTCCAGATCATTAGCCTGGGGTTAGATTATCTGCCCAATGACATGACCACTAATGCTATCACCTTCTTAAATCTGGCCTGGATTCATCCAAAACACTATAACGGAGCAAATTCCAGGAGCTGGGCCCAACAGCACAGAAGGAATAGCCAATGTACTTCCAAGCCAGAATGGTGAGTGGCTCAGAGGTGAAATACCAAGGGGTGGTGTTCCCATGCACCTGCTGTCCCTTGTCCTTCTGGATGGAAGTGGGTGGTGGGTTTGGAAGGTGTTGCCTGAGGATCTTTGGTGAGTTTCTGCAGAGAATCTTGTAGATGGTACACACTGCTGCGACTGAGCGTCGGTGGGTGGAGGGAGCGGGATGTTTGTGGATGTGGTGCCAATCAAAGTGGGAGCTGCTTTGTCATGGATGGTGTCGAGCTTCTCAAGTTTTGTTGGAGTTGCCCCCATCCAGGGACAAGTGGGGGCTATTCCCTCACACTCCTGACTTGTGTCTTGTAGATGGTGGGACAGGCTTTGGGGAGTCAGGATGTGAGTTACTCACTGCAGTATTCCTAATGTCTGACTTGTTCTTGCCGCCACTGTATTTATATGGCTTTCCCAGGTCAGTTTCCTGCCAGTGATAACCCCCAGGTTGTTGATGGAGTGGGGTGCAAATTCAGTGATGGTAACACTATTAAATGTTTAGACTATCTCTTGTTGAAGATGATCAGAGCCTGAGCATTTGGGTGGCGCGAATGTCACTTGCCACTTGTTAGCCCAAGCCTGGATATCATCCGGACCTTATTGCATGTGAGCACGGACTGCTTCAGTATCTGGAGGAGCCACGAATGGGACTGAACATTGTATGATCATCGGTGAACATCCCCACGTCTAATCTTATGATGGAGGGAAGGTCACCGATGATGGAGCTGAAGATGGTTGGGCCTACCCTGAGGAACTCCTGCAGAGATATCCTGGGGTGGAGATAATTGACCTCCCACAACCACGACCATCTTCCCGTGTGTCAGTTAAGACTTCAATCCATTGGAGAGTTTTCCTTGATTCTCCTTGAGCTCCGAGGAAGGGTCACTCAACCCGGAACATTAACTCCAATTTCTCTCCACAGATGCTGCCAGACCTGCTGACCTTTTCTAGCAATTTCTGTTCTGGTTCCACCCCCACCAAAAGAGTCCAGCTTTACCTGAGAAAATTGACACCACACTCAGTCAAACGTTACCTCGATCCCTAGGGCTGTCACTCTCACCTCACACCTGGCTTTTAACTCTTCCTTCCACATTGGTACCAAGTCTATGACGAGGTCAGGACCCAAGTGGCAGAACCCAAACAGAGCAACAGGTAACGCTAAGCAAGGAAGGCATAATCTTTATTGTAAGAGAGTTGAGTACAGGAATAAAGATGCCACGCTTCAATTATTTGGAACCTTGGTGAGACGCAACTGGAATATTGTGTAAAATAAGACAACAAAGGTGTAGAGCTGGATGAGCACAGCAGGACTGGCAGCATCAGAGGGCCTGAAACGTCAGCTTTCCTGCTCCTGTGATGCTGCCTGGCCTGCTGTGTCCATCCAGCTCTGCACCTGGTTGTCTCAGACTCCAGCATCTGCAGTTCCTACTGTCTCTAGGAATATTGTGTAAACATTATGTCCCCTTACATTAGGGTGGCAGTCTGCGAGGATGGGCAATGAGGACTCCCAGATGTTTCCTTGAGATGATCAGTGAGGAGACATTGCAAAACCTGGACATATATTCCCTGGAGTTTCAAAGAGATGATCTGATTGAAGAATTGTAGGATTTTGATAAGGTGGATGCATGGAGAAAGTTGGCACCTAGGACCGGGGGTGGGGGGGGGGGGTGCACAGTCTCGGGTTTGGCTATTTTGGACCTATCTTTATGCAAGGGGTTGGGGGGGGGGGGGTAGAGAATCTTTTGGAATCCTCTGCCCCAGAGGGACAATCAACATAAGAGCACCTACATATTATTATCTTGCAGAGTGTGGGATATTCCTATGCACTACGTTAAGCCTCAAATTATATTTATTTTGTGATAATTCTGGGTCAGATACAGAATGAAGCTCGCACCTAAGTCCCATCAAACACTTCCACAGCAGCTACAGAACAGAGTTAGATACAGAGTAAAGCTCCATCTACACTGACCCCCATCAAACACTCCCAGGACAGGGACAGCACGGGGTTAGATACAGAGTAAAACTCCCATTACACTGTCCCCCATCAAACACTCCCAGGACAGGGACAGCACGGGGTTAGATACAGAGTAAAACTCCCATTACACTGTCCCCCATCAAACACTCCCAGTGATCTCCAGGGTTAGACAGAGAGAATGGGAATCGGAAAGAGTTCCGAATCACTGTCCAGGGTTACAGAGAGGGGTGGTGGGGGGAACACTGAAATCTATAAACATGCTTGAACCACAGACTAAGAAATTGCATTTTGTGGGGGGGTTACAGCCCAGTGCTAGCCGCAGGAAGACTCCCCCTGGTTGGAATAGCCGAGTCCAGGTCCGCCCTGACAACACCTGAGAAATTGAACTGTTGAAGTTAACCCTCTCTCTCACACAGACTCAGGGACTTACCCCACTGCAGAAAGCCGGCGATATTCGGATCCTTTCGGAGCGGGGAGCTGCTGAACTCATAGTAAAGACACAGCAGCAGATCGAGTAGGCACTCCACACTCAGGCGGGGTTCCACCTCTCCAAAGCCAGGCGCTGCCTGCACCATTAGCTGCTCCAACTCCTGCAGACGCTCTTCAGCGGACATGGTCCCTGCCTGCCCGGGCAGTTCTCTCCCCCCCCACCCCCTCACTTTCAGTCTGTCTCTCACTCTCCGCCTCTGTGTTTGTCTCCCCTTGACTCTTTTTTTCTCTCTCTCTCTCTCTCTCTCTCACACACTCACACAGCTGACTGTCAGAGCTAATATCCAATCAGAGCCCCACAGTTGCAGGGAAATAAACAGTTGTCTCTCTCTTAAAGGTGCAGTTCATCACACTCACACTCACACTCTCAAACACACCGCACACTCACACAGGGACACTCTCTCAAACACACCGCACACTCACACTCACACTCTCAAACACACCGCACACTCACACAGGGACACTCTCTCAAACACACCGCACACTCACACAGGGTCACTCTCTCAAACACACCACACACACACACAGGGACACTCCCTCAAACACACCGCACACTCACACAGGGACACTCTCTCAAACACACCACACACACACACAGGGTCACACTCTCAAACACACCGCACACTCACACAGGGACACTCTCTCAAACACACCGCACACTCACACAGGGTCACTCTCTCAAACACACCACACACACACACAGGGACACTCCCTCAAACACACCGCACACTCACACAGGGACACTCTCTCAAACACACTGCACACTCACACAGGGACACTCTCTCAAACACACCGCACACTCACACAGGGTCACTCTCTCAAACACACCACACACACACACAGGGACACTCCCTCAAACACACTGCACACTCACACAGGGACACTCTCTCAAACACACTGCACACTCACACAGGGACACTCTCTCAAACACACCGCACACTCACACAGGGACACTCTCTCAAACACGCCACACACACACACAGGGTCACTCCCTCAAACACACCGCACACTCACACAGGGACACTCCCTCAAACACACCACACACACACAGGGACACTCTCTCAAACACGCCACACACTCACACAGGGACACTCTCAAATACACCACACACACGCACTGGCACACACACACACACACACACACACACACACACACAGGGACACACTCTCTATCCTCTCTCTCTCTCTCAAACACACACACACACACAGGGACACACTCTCTCTCCTCTCTCTCTCTCTCAAAGACACACACACACAGGGACACACTCTCTCTCCTCTCTCTCTCTCTCAAAGACACACACACACACACACACACAGGGACACACTCTCTCTCTCTCAAAGACACACACACACAGGGACACACTCTCTCTCTCAAACACACGCACATACACAGGCACTCACACACAGGGACACTCTCAAACACACACTGACACACACAGACACTCTCATGCACACTGGCTCACACGCACACAGACTCTCAACACACACACACACATAGGGACACTCTCTCAAACACACCACACACACGCACTGGCACACAGACTCAGTCTCACACACACAGGGACACACTCTCTCTCTCAAACACACATATACACAGGCACTCACACACAGGGACACTCTGAAACGCACACTGGCACTCACAGGCTCACACACAGTCTCTCTCTCTCAAACACACACATACACAGGCACTCACACACAGGGACACTCTCTCAAACGCACACAGACACTCTCACGCACACTGGCTCACACGCAGTCTCTCTCTCAACACGCACGCACAGACTCTCAAACACACACCCACATTCTCGCACACACTCTCTCTTACACTGACACTCTCAAACGCACACAGACACTTTCTCTCACACACTTTCTTACATTCACGCACACACACACACTTGCTTTCTTACTTTCGCACACTCACTATTACAGATCACTCGCAATTACTGAGACTCCTGAGACAGCACCTTCCAAACCCACCATCCAGAAGGACAAAGAGCGACAGATACATGGGAACACCAGACTCTGCAAGTTCCCCTCCGAGCCACTCCCCATCCCGACTGGGAAATATATCGGCTCTTCGTTCACTGTTGCTGGGTCAAAATCTGCGATCAGCAACACTGTGCATCCTAAGAACTGGACCAGTTCTAGAAGGGCGATCAGCAGCGCCTTCTCCAAGCTACACAGGTAATACATGCAGGCCCTCGCTAGCAATTTGCATGTGCCATGAATGAGAGGAAAGGACCTTTTTCGCATTCTTTTCCAAGAGAAATTTACTACAAAGTATGCACAGTACAAAACAAGAAAGGCCATTCGGCCCGTTTATCATGTTTAAGCTCCCAGCCTCACCTTGGGGCTTCCCAATATCCTCAGTACCGCACTGCGAGTGTCAACACGGACTTTTTTTCCCCACACTCTCTCAGGTGCTAATCCAAGCCTCGAACCACCAGCAGCAACAAACAGTGGATACAAAACACGCAGATGCCCACATGGTCACACAGGGAGGCTCAGTGGATAGCACTGCAGCTTCACAGCACCAGGGGCCCTGGTTCGATCCCGTCCTCAGGCAACTGTCTGTGAGGAGTTTGCACATTCTCCCCGTGTCTGCGTGGGGTTCCTCCCACAGTCCAAAAATGTGCAGGTTAGGGTGGGTTGGCCGTGCTAAATTGTCCCATAGTGCACAGGGATGTGCAGGTTAGGGTGGATTGGCTGTGCTAAATTGTCCCATTGTGCCCAGGGATGTGCAGGTTAGGGTGGGTTGGCCGTGCTAAATTGTCCCATAGTGCCCAGGGATGTGCGGGTTAGGGTGGGTTGGCCGTGCTAAATTGTCCCATAGTGCCCAGGGATGTGCGGGTTAGGGTGGATTGGCCGTGCTAAATTGTCCCATAGTGCCCAGGGATGTGCGGGTTTGGGTGGATTGGCCGTGCTAAATTGTCCCATAGTGCCCAGGGATGTGCGGGTTAGGGTGGATTGGCCGTGCTAAATTGTCCCATAGTGCCCAGGGATGTGCGGGTTTGGGTGGATTGGCCGTGCTAAATTGTCCCATAGTGCCCAGGGATGTGCAGGTTAGGGTGGATTGGCCGTGCTAAATTGTCCCGTATTGCCCAGGGATGTGCGGGTTAGGGTGGGTTGGCCGTGCTAAATTGTCCCATAGTGCCCAGGGATGTGCGGGTTTGGGTGGATTGGCCGTGCTAAATTGTCCCATAGTGCCCAGGGATGTGCGGGTTTGGGTGGATTGGCCGTGCTAAATTGTCCCGTATTGCCCAGGGATGTGCGGGTTAGGGTGGGTTGGCCGTGCTAAATTGTCCCGTAGTGCCCAGGGATGTGCGGGTTAGGGTGGGTTGGCCGTGCTAAATTGTCCCATAGTGCCCAGGGATGTGCGGGTTAGGGTGGATAGGCCGTGCTAAATTGTCCCAGAGTGCCCAGGGATGTGCGGGTTAGGGTGGGTTGGCCGTGCTAAATTGTCCCGTAGTGCCCAGGGATGTGCGGGTTAGGGTGGATTGGCCGTGCTAAATTGTCCCATAGTGCCCAGGGATGTGCGGGTTAGGGTGGATTGGCCGTGCTAAATTGTCCCATAGTGCCCAGGGATGTGCGGGTTTGGGTGGATTGGCCGTGCTAAATTGTCCCGTATTGCCCAGGGATGTGCGGGTTAGGGTGGGTTGGCCGTGCTAAATTGTCCCGTAGTGCCCAGGGATGTGCGGGTTAGGGTGGGTTGGCCGTGCTAAATTGTCCCATAGTGCCCAGGGATGTGCGGGTTAGGGTGGATAGGCCGTGCTAAATTGTCCCAGAGTGCCCAGGGATGTGCGGGTTAGGGTGGGTTGGCCGTGCTAAATTGTCCCGTAGTGCCCAGGGATGTGCGGGTTAGGGTGGATTGGCCGTGCTAAATTGTCCCATAGTGCCCAGGGATGTGCGGGTTAGGGTGGATTGGCCGTGCTAAATTGTCCCATAGTGCCCAGGGATGTGCGGGTTAGGGTGGATTGGCCATGCTAAATTGTCCCATAGTGTCCAGGGATGTGCGGGTTAGGGTGGATAGGCCGTGCTAAATTACCCCATAGTGCCCAGGGATGTGCAGGTTAGAGTGGATTGGCCGTGCTAAATTGTCCAATAGTGCCAAGGGATGTGCGGGTTAGGGTGGATTGGCCGTGCTAAATTGTCCCATAGTGCCCAGGGATGTGCAGGTTAGAGTGGATTGGCTGTGCTAAATTGTCCCATAGTGCCCAGGGATGTGTGGGTTAGGGTGGATTAGCCGTGCTAAATTGTTCCATAGTGCCCAGGGATGTGCAGGTTAGGGTGGATTGGCCGTGCTAAATTGTCCCATAGTGCCCAGGGATGTGCGGGTTAGGGTGGATTGGCCGTGCTAAATTGTCCCATAGTGCCCAGGGATGTGCAGGTTAGGGTGGATTGGCCGTGCTAAATTGTCCCATAGTGCCCAGGGATGTGCGGGTTAGGGTGGATTGGCCGTACTAAATTGTCCCATTGTGCCCAGGGATGTGTGGGTTAGGGTGGATTGGCCGTGCTAAATTGCCCCATAGTGCCCAGGGATGTGCGGGTTAGGGTGGATTGGCCGTGCTAAGTAGCCTGTAGTGTGCAAGCCAGGTGAGGTTATAGAGTGCACCAGGTGGGACACTCTTTGGAGGGCCAGTGTGGACCTGATGGGCCGAGTGACATGTTCGCACACACTGTAGGGATTGCGTGATATTGGAACATAAGGTAGTGTGTCTTACAGCAAAGCACCATGGGATCAGCCAACTGGCCAAAATGAAGCCTGAATCCATTGGACCTGGGCTTTCAATCTGTTCCCACACCCACATTGTCCCTGCTGGAGTGGGGGATGACTGAATGTTCCTGGAAACGTTCACACATCAGACTCCCTACCTTTGCACCACCAGCTAACCAGCGCCCTCTGGTGCAAGCCAATGTACAACCTCAGGGAGATGACTGCATGATGCCCACTGCAGATGAATAGCTCATCCAAACTGAGAAACCAGCTGGATATCAAAGCCCCAGAATGTTGATTTTTGCCTGCTGACCCTTGGCAAGAGCTGAAGGGCGGGGAACACGCCGAGGAGATGAGAAGCCTGGAGGTTGCACAAGAGTGTTGTTTGCAAATTGGGTTTAAGGGAGCATGTCAAATTTGACAAAACCAAACAGAGACCTCCCACTAAACCTGGTACCAAATGGCCTAAACCCTTCCAGGAGGCTAGCTAGCATCATCCTGGAGCTCAGCAGCTCTCTTGGGAATGATGAGGGAGGATTCGCGCCCCACTCTGGAGCTTCAGGTCCATACTCATATCGTAGCAGAAGCAGGGTCAGTGTGGACCTGATGGGCTGAGTGGTCTGTTCCCACATTGTAGGGATTGCGTGATATTGGATATTTGGGAGTTGCCGAATTTTGGACCAGACACCAAACAGAGGACTCTCAGAAAGGGACAAAAGGAGGAGGAGGCAGGGAATGGAAGGAAGCGCACTGAGCATTCAGAGAGTTGGAACAGGCTGAACGGCCTCCTCCTGCTCTCCCACAGCTCTGAAGTGGGTTACGAGGCTGTGCACCTGTGATTAGCAACATCCCACAAACAACAATCAGTTTTTATTTCTCCTCGTTTGATTGAGGATAACAATCATCAGGCGAGGCTCAAACGAAGAATCATACAGCACAGGAACAGACCCTTCAGCCCTTCAAACCAGGGAGACAGAAAAAGGAGGATAGAGAGAGAGAGACACTGAGGAAGAAAGAAATAGGGGGAGGGGGAGGGGGAGGGGGAGGGGGAGGGGGAGGATAAAGCAGCTTTCTGGAATAGCTCAGTGCTGAAACATCTGCTGCTGTTTGTAACAGCCTCCAGAAACTTTACCAAACTGTGCAAGTCAACAACATGCAGTAAGCAAACTCACTGGGAATGGCTAAAGACCTGAGATATGAGGGATAGGCTCTTTAAGACTTATCAGCCCATCAAGTCTGCTCTGCCATTCAATCATGGCTGGTAAGTTTCTCAATCCCATTCTCCCGCTTTCTCCCCGTAACCCTTGATCCCCTTGGTAATCAAGAACCTATCTATCTCAGTCTTAAATATATTCAATGACCTGCCCTCCACAGCCTTCTGTGTCTGTGAATTCCATAGATTCACCACCCTCTGGCTGAAGAAGTTTCTCCTTATCTCCGATCTAAAAGGTCTTCCCTTTACTCTAAGTCTGTGCCCTCGGGTCCTAGTCTCTCCTAGCAATAGAAACATCTTCCCAACATCCACTCTGTCCAGGCCATTCAGTATTCTGAACATTTCAATTAGATTCCCCTCATCCTTCTAAACTCCACTGAGTATAGTCCCAGAGTCCTCAAACGTTCCTCATATGTTAAGCTTTCCATTCCTGGGACCATTCTCGTGAACCTCCTCTGGACACGCTCCAGGGCCAGTACATCCTTCCTGAGATATGGGGCCCAAAACTGGACAATACTGCAAATGTGGCCTGACCAGGGCCTTATCAAGCCTCAGTAGTACATCGCTGCTTTTATATTCAAGTCCTCTCTAAATAAATGCCAACATTGCATTTGCCTTCCTGACCACCGACTCAGCCTGCAAACTTACCTTGAGACAATCCTGGACTAGAACTCCCAAGTCTCTTTGTCCTTCAGATTTCTGAATTTTCTTCCCGTTTACAAAATACAAGCCCTACAGCTGGACTGGCCATTAGCTGTCATTACACTTTGCTCATTATAGAGCACAGCGTGGAGCTGGACGGACACAGCAGGCCAAGCAGCATCAGAGGGGCACAAAAGCTGACGTTTTGGCACTGGACCCTTCATCAGAGAGGGGGATGGGGAGAGGGAACTGGAATAAATAGGGAGAGAGGGGGAGGCGGACCGAAGATGGAGAGTAAAGAAGATAGGTGGAGAGAGTATAGGTGGGGAGGTAGGGAGGGGATAGGTCAGTCCAGGGAAGACAGACAGGTCAAGGAGGTGGGATGAGGTTAGTAGGTAGGAAATGGAGGTGCAGCTTGGGGTGGGAGGAAGGGATGGGTGAGAGGAAGAACAGGTTAGGGAGGCAGAGACAGGTTGGACTGGTTTTGGGATGCAGTGGGTGGAGTGGAGGAGCTGGGCTGGTTGTGTGGTGCAGTGGGGGGAGGGGACGAACTGGGCTGGTTTAGGGATGCAGTAGGGGAAGGGGAGATTTTGAAACTGGTGAAGTCCACATTGGTACCATATGGCTGCAGGGTTCCCAGGCGGAATATGAGTTGCTGTTCCTGCAACCTTCGGGTGGCATCATTGTGGCAGTGCAGGAAACCCATGATGGACATGTCATCTAGAGAATGTGAGGGGGAGTGGAAATGGTTTGCGACTGGGAGGTGCAGTTGTTTGTTGCGAACTGAGCGGAGGTGTTCTGCAAAGCGGTCTCCAAGCCTCTGCTTGGTTTCCCCAATGTAGAGGAAGCCACACCGGGTACAGTGGATGCAGTATACCACATTAAGCAGAGGTTCACCTGCACATCTGCCAATGTGGAATGTCATCTTGGGGCCTGGGATGGGGGTGAGGGAGGAGGTGTGGGGGCAAGTGTAGCATTTCCTGCGGTTGCAGGGGAAGGTGCCGGGTGTGGTGGGGTTGGAGGGCAGTGTGGAGCGAACAAGGGAGTCACGGAGAGAGTGGTCTCTCCGGAAAGCAGACAGGGTTGGGGAGGGAAAAATGTCTTGGGTGGTGGGGTCGGATTGTAAATGGCGAAAGTGTCGGAGGATGATGCGTTGTATCCGGAGGTTGGTAGGGTGGTGTGTGAGACTGAGGGGGATCCTCTTAGGGCGGTTGTGGCGGGGGCGGGGTGTGAGGGATATGTTGCGGGAAACGCGTTCTCAATCACTGTGGGGGGAAAGTTGCGGTCCTTAAAGAACTTGGACATCTGGGATGTGCGGGAGTGGAATGTCTTATTGTGGGAGCAGAAGCGGTGGAGGTGGAGGAATTGGGAATAGGGGATGGAAGTTTTGCAGGAGGGTGGGTGGGAGGTGGTATATTCTAGGTAGCTGTGGGAGTCGGTGGGCTTGAAATGGACATCAGTTACAAGCTGGTTGCCTGAGATGGAGACTGAGAGGTCCAGGAAGGTGAGGGATGTACTGGAGATGGCCCAGGTGAACTGAAGGTTGGAGTGGAAGGTGTTGGTGAAGTGGATGAACTGTTCGAGCTCCTCTGGGGAGCAAGAGGCAGCGCCGATAGTCATCAATGTACCGGAGGAAGAGGTGGGGTTTGGGGCCTGTGTAGGTGCGGAAGAGGGACTGTTCCACGTTTCAGGTCTAGACCCTTCTTTAGAAAGATTCTTCCATTTCTGGAGGAGGGTCTAGACCCAAAACGTCAGCCTTCCTGCTCCTCTGGTGCTGCTTGGCCTGCTGTGTCCATCCAGCTCTACACCTTGTTATCTCAGATTCTCCAACATCAGCAGCACCTACTATCTCTGTAACTGTTTGTTCATTGCTCTGTTGGCACTGGTAGTAAGTGTAGGTCACAGACTAACAAAGAGCAGAGGCCGTCCATCTGACTGAGCAAGTCCTACCCTTACAATCATAGCTAACCTGATTATAGCCTCAAATCCACATCCCTGATAACCTCCTGCACCCTGCCCTGCGCGCCCCCCCACCCCCCCAACCACTTGCTCCACAAAAACACGACTTGGTCTTCGAGATATTTGAGCACTCTACTTCCACCCCCCTTAAAGACCCCCAACCAATTCTGTCTCATATGTCCTGGTCCACCCCTCACAAACCCAATACTCAGGGCGGCAGAATGCTGTCTCTTGTTCCTCAGGCAGCTTAGGAGATTCGGCACGTCTAGAAGGTCCCCTCACCAACTTCGACACGATGCACCGCAGAAAGCGTTCTCTGTCTGGGTGCATCATGGCTTGGTATGACTCACTGCTCAGTCCAGGTCCATAAGAAACTACAGAGAGTTACGAATGCAGCAAGTCCATCGCATAAGCCAACCTTCCACCCGTTGACTCCATTCCTTCACTTGTGTTTGAAAATCACTCTTTTGTGATTCGCACGTTTGGACAGCCAGATTCCTCTGCAATCTCCCGACATTTAGCTTTAGTATTCTTATACCAAAATGGACAGTTTCACCTTTCGACATAAACACTCCATCGACCACATCTTTGACCACTCACTGAACCTACTGATATCCCTCAGTAAGGGTCCTGGCCCGAAACGTCAGCATTCCCGCTCCTCTGATGCTGCCTGTCCCACCCAGCTCCGCATTGTGTTATATCCCTCAGTAGCTTCCCTAACGTTTTATCCATAACAGATGGTAACTTGCATGTAGTATACAGTTTTCCTCTTACTTTTTTGAATAAAGGAGTTATATTTAATGTCTTTCAACTTAATTGGACAATTCACTAAATAGAGAGTTTTCAGAAATATATTAGCTGTCTCACTATATTTCATTTCAGACCAAAGCATGTAGTTTATCAGGACTCAGGCTCTTGTCAGTCCAGATTTCCAACAGTTTGAGTACCACTTCTCTAGTGATTGCAATTTCCTGCATTTGTTGCTACTTCTGCAATGAAGCAGTGAAGACTTTTGCAAAGTATCAGTTTAATCCATCTGCCATCTCCTCATTTTCCACTATTTAAATAAGACCAATGCTCACTTACATTAATTCGTTCCTTCCTTAAATGTTTATAGAAATTCTGACCGTTTAGAACAGCGCAGGAACACAATGTTGATGACGCCAAATTAATAGAACATAGAACAACACAGCACAGAACAGGCCTTACGGCCCTCCATGTTGCGCCGACCTGTGAACTAATCTAAGCCCATTTCCCTACACTATCCCATCATCATCCATATGCTTATCCAAGGGCTGTTTAAATGCCCCTGATGTGGCTGAGTTAACTACATTGGCAGGCAGGCCATTCCACGCCCTTACCACTCTGAGTAAAGAACCTGCCTCTGACGTCTGTCTTAAATCTATCACCCCTCAATTTGTAGCTATGCCCCCTTGTACAAGCTGAAGTCATCATCCTCGGAAAAAGATTCTCACTGTCCACCCTATCTAATCCACTGATCATCTTGTATGTCTCTATTAAATCCCCTCTTCGCCTCCTTCTCTCCAATGAGAACAGACCTAAGTCCCTCAGCCTTTCTACATAAGACCTTTGCTCCAGACCAGGCAACATCCTGGTAAATCTCCTCTGCACCTGTTCCAACGATTCCACATCCTTGTAATGGAGCGACCACGCAATATTCAAAGTGAGGCCGCACTAGCGTTTTGTAGAGTTGCAGCATGATATCATGTCTCCGGAACTCAATCCCTCTACCAATGCAACCTAACACACCATCAGACTTCCGAACAGCACCATTAACCTGGGTGGCAATTTTCAGGAATCTATGTACATGGACACCAAGATCCCTCTGCTCATCTACACTACCAAGAATCTTTCCGTAGACACAATATTTTGCCTTCCTATTATTCCTCCCGAAGTGAATCACCTCACATTTATCCGTATTAATCTCCATTTGCCACCCTTCGGCCCAATTCTGCAGTTTATCCAAGTCTCCCTGCAAACTGCAACATTCTTCCACAATGTCCACCACTCCACCGACTTTAGTGTCATCTGCAAACTTACTGACCCATCCACCTCTGCCTGCGTCCAGGTCATTTACACAAATGACAAACAGCAATGGTCTCAAAACAGATCCTTAAGACACACCCCCAGTAACCGGACTCCAGGCTGAATATTTTCCATCAACCACCACTTGTTGCCTTTTTACAGAAAGCCAGTTTCTAATCCAAATGGCTAAATCTCCCTCAATCCCGTGCCTCTGTATTTTCTCCAATAGCCTACCACGGGGAAACTTATCAAAGGCTTTACTGAAGTCCATGTACACCACGCCAACTGCCCGACCCTCATCCACATGCTTGGTCACCTTCTCAAAAAACTCAATGAAGTTTGTGAGACATGACCTGCCCTTGGCGAATCCATGTTGACTATCTCCAATCACATTGTTGCTTGCTAGATGGTTATAAATCCTATCTCTTATAATTCTTTCCAAAATTAATCTAATCCCTCTGTTCCTTACATATTCATGCACTTGTCTAAAAGTCTCTTAAATGCCCCGGTCATATCTGCCTCTACCACCATCCCTTCTAGCCTCCTACCACTCTGTGTAGGAACTTTCCCCTCACAATTCCTTTCAACCTTCCCCCTCTTACCTTAAAACGCAAGTTTTTGGATTTCTGGCCAGCCTTCTCTTGTGCTCTTAATTTTCTCGTTAATTTATTTTAGGAATTCCTTGCTTTAGTTTATGAAAAAGCAAAGCATTCTGACCTATCTCTGCACAATTATATGTTTGTTCTTCAAGTTTGATATTAAGTTTGAATTTTTCTAGTTAACTAGGAATGGTGATTCTGCATCTTGCATGCATCCTCAAAACTGGGCCTGATGTCCTCATCATACAGCAAGGAAACAGACCCTTCGGTCCAACAGTCTATGCTGACCATAATCCCAAACGAAACTAGTCCCACCTGCCTGCTCATGTCCCATATCTCCCTAAATGCTTGTTTATTAATGTACATATCTCAATGTCTTTTACACAATGTAACTGTACCTGCATTCATCATTCCCTCTGGCAGCTCATTCCAAACACGCACCACTCTCTGGGTTTAAAAAAAATGCTCTCCTCGCTATACAAAATACTGCGTTCCGTTCTGGTCTCCCTGATACAGGAAGGATGTTGTGAAACTTGGAAGGGTTCAGAAAAGATTTATAAGGACGTTGCTGGGGCTGGAGAGTTTGAGCTGTAGGGAGAGGCTGGGGCTATTTTCCCTGCAGTGTCAAAGGCTGAGGGGGTGGCCTTATACAGGTTTATAAAACCACGAGGGGCAGGCATAGGGTGAACAGACAACGTTTTTTTTGCTGCTGTGAACATACTCAGGCCAATGGAGAGTCCTCCGCTCGAGGGAGGCAGCGAACACAGTTGGTCTTCAGGATGACTACCACATTCTTTTGTACTTCAGGCAGCTGCTTGAGAAACTAAATCAATTTCTGAAGGGACCTGAAATGTCAAATGTCCTGCTCCTCTGATGCTGCCTGGTGTGCTGTATTCCTGCAGCTCCATGCTGTGTTCTATGAGTGACCCATGGCCCACAGGGGCTGTTGTGGATAATTGTTACTGCAGGGGGCAGCCTTGTTCTTACCAGCACCCAGTGTTTCTGCCTTCAGAATTTCTTCAGAGTCTTGGAACCCTCTTCAGTGAGTTTCTCCCTGGGTGTTCTGCTGTGAAAGTGCAGATAGCAGAATTAGTTCCTCTCTACTGACTTTAATGCCCATCTCTTCTCTCGGTTTCCAGCAGACACAGTCTGAAGGACATTTCTGAAATAGGGTCCCGACCCAAAACGTCAACTTTCCTGCTCCTCTGGTGCTGCCCAGGCTGCTGTGTTCCTCTAGCTCCCCATGGTATTATCACAGTCCAAAAGACAATGCCTGGCTGTTCAAACTCCCTGCCCATACAGTTGTTCCACTGCAGCTTAACATTAAATCAGACAACACAATAAGGCCATTCAGTCCATCAGCTTGCGCCCAGTTCCTTGACAATTCAGTCCAGTCCTTCTCTCCATCCTAATGAGGGTGCGATTCCTTGATCTGTAACTGTGGCCTTAGCAAGAGATTCTCCCTCCCTTCCTACACCGCTCTGTGCAAGGGAAACGTCCCAAGCATCTGGGGGATTAAACAAGGAATTGATCTCAACCAGAGAGTTGTGAACTGGAACATTCGAAAAGGTCCAGGACTACCTACTCAGACTTAGGGCAGCTAATGCCTGGGCACTTACAGTCTGTGTGCAGAAGACATGGGGGGGGGGGGACACACTGTTCAGTTATTGGACCAGCCCAATACCTCAAACATATGTAAATATAGTCTTGACTACGTAAGAGATATCTTGGACTCTATTCAAAAACCAAACTCCCACATTTGTTTTCCAACCCACCCCCCTCCCCCATGTTGGTATGCTGCTGTACAGAACTGAACTGCATGTGACTGAATATTATGGATAAAGCATATTTTTTAAAAAAGGAAACACATTAGATTCTGAAGGTGTTTAACAAGATCATCTCTCATGCTTGAGCTCAAACTGCGAATTTGTTCAACCTTTCCTTTAAAGGAATCTTCAACTCCAACTAAAACAAAATTCATCACCTGCGATCAGTTCTGCTGTCGACAGTGACTCTGAAAGTGGGCATACAAAAGGCAGAAACCTCAACAGGGTCAAAATCTCCACAAACTGTTAACTATTATTCACCCCAAACAATGCACCCCCTTGCTGTTCCCCCGCACTACCAGCAAATCCAATAATCACAACCCAAACAAAACTACAGCATATGGCCTGCCAGTCAAAATGGCAAAGTAACTCTCCTGGTCTTCCCAAATCCTAGGAGCATAGGGATGAGAAGCGGGAGTAGGCATGACCACGGCAGTTCTTATCCTGGTCTCAACTCCACTTTCCTGCCTGGTCCCCATAGCCCTTTATCCCACTTTTCATCAGAAACGTACCTATTTCGCTCTTGAATCTGTCAATTGATCCTGCATCCACTGCAGTCTGGGGAAGTGCGTTCTGCAGATTCACAACCGAGAGGAGTATCTCCTCATCTCAGTTTTGGACCCACCTCCTCTCACTTTATGATATATCAGAAATGTAGAATCCCTGAGTGTGGAAGCAGGCCATTCAACTCATCAAGTCCACACTGACCCTCCAAGAGGCATCCCACCCAGACGAACCACCCTGGCCCAATCCACCCTAACCCGCACATCCCTGGGCACTACAGGACAATTTAGCACTGCCAATCCACCCTAACCCGCACATCCCTGGGCACTACGGGACAATTTAGCACGGCCTACCCACCCTAACCTGCACGTAAAGTCAGAGTTGAACAGCACAGAAACAGACCCTTCAGTCCAACTTGTCCATGCTGACCCAGATATTGTAAATTAATTTGGCCCATGTTCCTCTAACCCTTCCTGTTCATGTGCCCATCCAGATGCCTTTTAAATGTTGTAACTGTACCAGCCCCCACCACTTCCTCTGGCAGCTCACTCCATACACTCACCACCCTCCGTGTGAAAATGTTGCCCCTTCAGGTCCCTTTAAATCTTTCCCTCTCGCACCTTGAACCTATGCCCCTCTAGTTTTGGGCTCCCTTACCCTGAGGAAAAAACCTTGGCCAATGTCCCTATCCATGCCCCTCATGATTTTATAAGCCTCTAAAGTCTCTCCTCATCCTTCGACACTCCAGGGAAAATAGCCCCAGTCTATTCAGCCCCTCCCTGTCGCTCAAATCCTCCAACTCAACCGCTGTCCTTTTGAATCTTTTCTGCACCCTTTCAAGTTTAACAACTTTCCTAAAGCAGGGAGGCCAGAAATATATTTGAAATGTAGGACGAAACAGGAGCAAACTCATGCAGACATCAGGAGAATGTACAAATTCCACAGTCACCAGAGGCTGGAATCGAACCCAGGTCCATGGTATTGAGGCAGCAGAGCTAACCACTGAGATAATGGACAGTCCGAATCGTTTGAGGCTGTCCTACAAAAGGGAAACATCTGTTCAACGTCCACCTTAACAATTACCCTTTAGCAGTTTACGTATCTCAATCTGATCACCCCACATTATTGAGAGATCCAGAAGGTACAAAACTACAAACCCAAACTATTCAACTGCTCCTCATATGTAGAGCCCTTTCATCCCTGGAACCAATCTGGCGAACCTCCTCTGAACTGCCTCCAGTTCCACCACATCCTTCAAGGAGACCAAAACTGGACACACTACTCCAGGTGTGGTCTCACCAATGCCTGATATAACCAACATGTTTCTTTCATAATCCAGTCCTTTTGTAACAAAACACCAAGATTTCCATATGCCTTTCTTACTCCATGCTGCGCCTGCAGACCCACTTTCTGCAAATCATGCACAAGGACTCCCAGATCCCTCTGCAGTGACACACTGAATCTGCTTTCCATTTAAAATAATAAACTTGGTACATTTAAGTTTTTCCAGCCAGATTGGATAAAACTCTCACTTACCCACATTGAAGAGCATCTGCCAGACTCTGGTCCCATTCTCCTAGCCGATCAATATCTGTCTGTGAACTATCACCTCATCACTGCCTGCTTTCCCACCTACCTTAGTAACACCTGCAAATTTTGCCACATTACACTGTCCTTGCTTACAGGTCATTTATAAATAAGATTGTAAATAGGTGAGGTCCATGAACCGAACCCTGCAGCATCCCACTAGAACCAATATCATGCAGAAACAGACCCTTCAGTCCAATGCACAATGCCAACCAGTATCCTAAATTGATCCAGTCCCATTTGTCAGCATTTGACCCATTTCCCTCTAAACCTTTATCCATGTACCCATCCAGATGCCTTTTAAGCTCTAATTGTACCAGCCTCCACCACTTCCTCTGACTGCTCATTCCATACACGTCACCCTGTGTGAAAATGTTGCCCCTCAGGTCCCTTTTAAATCTTTCCCACTCACCTTAAACCTATGCCCCTCTAGTTTTGGATTCCCCCACCTGGAGTGGGTGTCCTGGGAAGATACAATTGGATTGGAAACATGCTAATGGACACCCTTATTAAAAAGAGAGGGGGGGGGCGGAAAACAAAATACTGAACTGAACCAGTTAAGCTGGACTTCTGTAGTAGGGGAGTCGCTGGCTATCCATGTCCGAGTTACAGTTTACCACCCAGAGAAAGATCCCTTTATCCCCAATGCTCTGCTTTCTGTCAGCCAGCCAATGTGTTACCCTTAAGCCCCTAGGATCTAACCTTCTGGATCAGTCTTTTATGCAGTCATTGGTTAAGAGCCTTCTGGAAGCTTGGGTCTCCTCTACCCAACTTGCTGGTTACATGCTTGAAGTCCAGCAGGTTTGTCAAGTGCAACATGCCCTTTGTGAAACAATGCAGATAAATGGTTTTCTCTCCCACCCCGCCATGGTTCAGTTATCGCCAGAGAGAAGATGCTGGAGTCAGGTCAAACTAACCGGTCTGCAGTTTCCAAGGTAACAAAGTGTGGAGCTGGATGAACACAGCTCCACACTTTGTTATCTTGGATTCTCCAGCATCTGCAGTTCCCCCAGCTTTGTTTCCTGACTGGGGGAGCCATATCAGCAAGTTTCCAATCCACTAGTAACATTCCAGAATTCGGTTGTGGGGGGGGGGTACTTTTG
Organism: Stegostoma tigrinum; assembly: GCF_030684315.1. Classification (NCBI taxonomy): domain Eukaryota; kingdom Metazoa; phylum Chordata; class Chondrichthyes; order Orectolobiformes; family Stegostomatidae; genus Stegostoma; species Stegostoma tigrinum. The sequence continues at coordinate 7,065,169 of NC_081395.1, read as the reverse complement.
GAAACATAACTAACACATCCATCTCCACTGCCATCATCTTCAACACTAAAGGTGCAGGTCCTCAGGCCCCAGGGACTTATCTGCCTCTAAACTCAATACCTCCCCCCCAGTTATAGTAATCAAGCTCCTGTGGCATCTGTAGATTTTGGGAAGAAATTAAATTCCCTGTGCAGACAAAATATTAGTTTAGTGCCTCAGCCATTTGAGTTTCCCCATTATCTTGCCATGTTTGTCCCCTACAGGGCCAATATTTACTTTCAATGTTTTCTTCCTTTTTGTGTATATGTAGAAGCTTTGGGTATCAGTGCTGTTTTCTGCTAATGTCCTTTCACGGGATTTATGGGACTGTTTATCTACAAAGGCGCAAGTCAGGAGTGTGATAGAATACTCTCCCCTTGCCCAGATGGGTTCAGCCCAACAACACTGACATAGCTTCACATGATCAGGGACTAGGCAGCCCCCACTTGAGCGGCCAATGTGGCGGGGGGGGGGGGCGCGTGGGGGCAACACAAGGGTGAAAGCAAAAGGAATAGAACTACAGCTCCCCCCTGCCTGGACAGAGGTGCCTGGGATCAAGTTGCACTAGGAAAATAGGGAGGGAGGAAGGAAGGAAGGGGTGGAGGGGATTCAGGAAGAGACTGGCAATGAGTATAAAGAGATGGGCCAGTTTCGTGCCAGACACTTTTCCAGAACCATCCTCTGCAGAGGTTTCCTGAAGCATTGCAGCTGTAAATTTGAGCTGTTCCCTGCAGATTGCGCAAATCAGTGGGGGCACAGTGTACCACTCCCCTGCCCTACCCTCAAAAGCCCTGGCTAATTCATTCCCCTTTCTGACTTGAAGCAACATGGGACTCTCGGCAACAGAGAAAAATCAAAGCCAATTCAGCACTAGGAGAAAAGGACCCAACAGCTGGAACTGTATGGTGCCAGTTATTCTGGTCGCTATAAGACCAGGGAAAAAAACCCACCAAGCAGCTTTGCAGGACACCCACATACAGGGAAAGTTGCCCTGATCTTCTGGCAGCCTGCCATTTCAATACCCCACTGGGTTCTTGGGCCAACATCTCTCAGGTTTGCCTACGCCACTCCAGCAAAGCTCAGTGCAAGTTGAAAGAACACTTCATTTTCTGCTTGGGTACCCTGCAGCTTTCAAGACACTTAGTTCACATCAGGTTAGGGTTTCAGCACCTTCTCCCATGTTTTAACCCAAACACACCAAGCCCTATCACTGTATGGACTGCCACCAACCCACTGTCAGCCATGAATGGCCCCCACTGGCAGCTACTCATTGTTCCAGACTGCCTTATCCATTCACAAAACCAAATTGCTGGAGAAACTCAGGTCTGACAACATCTGTGGACTGAAATTAACATTTTGGGTCCAGAGACCCTATGGCTGCCCATTTCTCCCTGGGCTCCATCTCTACCTATTGTTCACTCTTAACCCCTCTCGCTCCAGTCCTTTAGCATATCATAGAATCAAATCAGAATCCCTAATGTGGAAACAGGGCCTTTGGCTCAACAAGTCCACACTGAACCTCAGAGGATCCCACCCAGACCCACCCTTGTAACCCATCCAATCTACACATCCCTGGACACTATGGGACAATTTAGCACAGACAATCCACCCTAACCTGTCCATCTTTGAACTGTGGGAGGAAACCCACAGTTGCCTCGGAATGGAATTGAACCTGGGTCCCTGGCACTGTGAGGCAGTGCTAACCCTCCCCCCGAGCCACCATTCCGCCCATACCAACCTTTTCCAAACTGCCATCAGTTCTGAAGGGGTGTTAATTCTCTCTGCAGATGCTGCCACGCCTGCCAAGTTTTTCCAGGGATTGTCGGTTTGGACATTGGGAGCAAAAGCTGACCAACTGTCTGGATTCCAGCTCAGATGTGCGCCCTTAGGCTGACTTCTCTCCTCAGGAGAACAGCCTTCCCCCCTCTTGCCCCACTCAGCTTGGTCAGTCAACTGATCAGGGCCAGACAGCCTGAACATCTGCCACAGTGCAGTGCTGGGGAGGGAGCACTGTCAATCATGTACAGAAGCCTCTCCTCCAGCCTGAACACCAGAAAAGCAGCATGGCACCAAACAAAAACCCATAGTGATAGCATAATTGGATTCTAATGTGCACATTGGTTTTAAACTGAAATCTTTATTTGTACATAGATCCAACAATTCTACAGTATACAGTGGAGATGGCAGAGCTGCTCAGTGCCAGTTACAAAGAATGCAACAAGACAATCCAAGGGAGGGATGGTGGTGGATGGTGAGTGGCTTCAGTACCCAAGAGTACAGCTATTCACAGTCTGAAGAGTACCTTCCACTCACCCACTGCCCACATGATCTGAACACAATGGTCACACTACAAAGGGCCACAGGACCATGGCATGGGGGTGCTGCTGCTGCAGACAAAGCGAGGCAGGTAGGCAGCTGCTTGAGGAGAGAGTCAGAGAATCCAATACTGACAGACAGCAGAGTGAGACAGACAGAGACACAGCGAGGTGCTGGAAACAGGCAAGATGATGGGGCAAGCAGTTAACCCCTCAGAGGTGATACCCCATGGGCATCTCGCCACCCTGTATCTCACATTCACCCTACACAGCAACTTCTGGCCCCCAGCAGATGGATGGAGATCACTGATACAGCTCAGAGACAGAAGCCAGCTATCAACTGAAACACATTCATCAGCATGGCCCTGGTGGTGTCTACAGGGATCTTTCCACAAGCCTCCACCCCTCCCCACAAATGAACCAGGATCCAAAAGCAGCAAAGTCACATTGAGAAGGAGTCAAAGTCAGCTTTGGGGCAGCTTGCTCTCCGGCTGGGATCCTTTAAGAGCGTTGTCACATTTGGAAAATAAACTGTACACTTGCACACACCAGTTTATATCTCTCAGCTCTGTGGCAGCGCAGGGCAGAGCTGCCACACTCTGCCATCTTTGATTCAGTAACACAGACTTAAGACTTGTGGGGCAGCTCCACACTTCAGCTGGTGAAATAATAACAGCCTCTGACTGGGTCCATCAAGCTGTTTCTCCCACCCCCCCCCACTCAAATAAAAAACACCCAGACCACAAGCAGAGAGCGGCAGAGCATCTTCCTCACTCCTTAAGATCTGAAGTAGCAAATGGTGTTCCATCACTAGCCCCCACCCGCCCCCTGAAATCTGGAATTTAAAAGCCCCCCCCACCCAAAAAAGGTGCATTTGTGTTTAAAAACATTCATTCACCATCAATTCAAACATCTGAGAAAGTGACACTGGGATCTTTGATAACTTTTGTTTAAAAATGAAGACACTACGAGTGAAGGGTTATGACGGACCGAGTGCCCCGGCCCCCCCCCCCCCCCCCCCCCGCCCAAAACACTCGGCACGATGGCTCAACAAGAGTGGCTGTGGGTTGGGTCTGCCCAGATTGCTCCAAGCAGCAGAGTGCGCGCAGGTGTGGAGTGGCATGCATGCCCAAGAGGTCACCATGGTAATTTGCTTGGTGGGTATGTGACAAAAATCCGTCACTAACAGTTGCAGCAACTGAACGCAGGATCCAAATCTCAAAGTGGAGGGGGGGTGGTGGGTCATTCAACTACACTCCACCCTTGGAGGGGGGCACTTCCTCTAAGCTGATGTACACCAACCAGACCCTGGCCACTCAGTGCACCTCTCAGGGCAACAAGCCTGTGCCAAAGTGCAGAGCTGTGCAGTGTGCCTTTAGCGCATTTAAAGGAACCAAAGCACCCGAGAGGCAGGATAAATGAAATCAAATACATTCAGGTGTTTAAACTGGGTGATGAGTATGTCGACCACTTTGGTTAGCATCCCCACTCAAGTGGGATGGGGGAGTGAGTAATGGGGGGAGGGTGTTGGGAGGGCAGGAGAACAGGCAGTAGTGGGGAGGATGGGGTGTCACTCTTGTCTCCGCTTGGAGGGTGGGACTAGATGCTCAGGCAGTTCATTGGGCAGCTCGTGGCCTTCCAGCTTGACCTTGATGAGATGGTTGGCCAGGGCAAACTCCTCGTCGTCCAGCATGCCGTCCTTGTCCACGTCAGCCAGCTTCCAGATCTTGCCCAGCACCGTGTTGGGTAGCTTCGACTTGACCATCTCCTTCTTGGCACTAGCACCCGTCACCTTGCCATTGACCGGTGACAAGGTATAGAAGATTTCGTCGTACATGGGCTTGTCCCTGCCCACCACCCACTCCACCTCGTCAATGCCCTCGCCTGCCCCCTCGCCGTAGCCAGCACCAAATGGCCCATTCATGGTGCCCTCAAATGCACCACCGTGAACAATTTGCTTGGGCATCTGAGCCTCCTCCTGGCGCACCATGGTCATCAGGCGGGCAATGTCATTGGCCAGCATGTCATCAACCATGTCCAACAGCTTGGGCTTGAGGCTCTGGAATTTGGTAAAATCCATTGTCTGCAAGTGTTCCTAAGACAGAAAAATAACAATGATGTTACACAGGTCCTCAACATCAACCCTAACCAAACCCTCATCACAAAAGGTGACTGGGCACAGAAGCAGTCCCAATCTAGTACAGAATATCAGCTCCTTTCAAACCTCCTCCTGTAACCCTATGCAGATTTTGGTGGGGGGTCTGATCAAGACAAGGTGGAGAAACTCAGCAGGCCCACCAGTATCTGAGAGAAAAAAGAGAGAGTTAACGTTACAAATCTGGTATGATGTCTTCAGGACTTTCAGCTGCTTCTCTTTAGCAGACCTGCAAATTTCTCCAGCACCTTGTTTTTATTTTTGTATATGTCAAATCTCCCACATTTACACCTAAAGGTGGAAAACAGGACATTTATTTCAACCACACCTGTAGGGAGTCTCCCATTTTCTGGGTGAAGAGATTTCTCCTGCCTCTTGGCATTTGTGTGTATGTGACAGCCTGTATTGATTTGCCGCCTGTATTGATTTGCCCTCTCACCCCCACCCCTTAGACAATCCTATAATTATCCTTTAAATCTTCCCTACAGCCTTTCCAGTGCATCTACATCCTGTTTATAGCAGCAACCCAAGTGGCAGCTTCCAAGAATGGTCTAATCAGGATTCAATACAGACTGCGCACAAACTCCCCACTTACTATTCAGGTCCTTCGGAAATGAAATCCAAACTTCGGCATGCATTGCCTTTAAAACGGCCTTGCTAATTAGCAATGCAAGGTTTAAGGAACAGTTGTTGGGAGTGATGAGTAAATATGACCCTCTGAGACAGGCAAGGGGTAAGATTAAGGAACCTTGGATGACGAGAGCGGTGGAGCTTCTAGTGAAAAGGAAGAAGGTAGCTTACATAAGGTGGAGGAAGCTAGGGTCAAGTTCAGCTAGAGAGGATTACATGCAGGCAAGGAAGGAGCTCAAAAATGGTCTGAGGAGAGCCAGGAGGGGGCACGAGAAAGGCTTGGCAGAAGGAATCCGGGAAAACACAAAGGCATTTTACACTTATGTGAGGAATAAGAGAATGGTCAAAGAAAGAGTAGGGCCGATCAGGGATAGCATAGGGAACTTGTGTGTGGAGCCTGAGGAGGTAGGGGAAGCCCTAAATGAGTTTTTTGCTTCTGTCTTTACGAAAGAAACCAACTTTGTAGTGAATGAAACCTTTGAAGAGCAGGTGTGCATGCTGGAATGGATAGAGATAGACGAAGCTGATGTGCTGAAAATTTTGTCAAACATTAAGATTGACAAGTCGCCAGGCCCAGATCAGATTTGTCCTCGGCTGCTTTGGGAAGCGAGAAATGCAATTGCTTCGCCACTTGCGAAGATCTTTGCATCCTCGCTCTCCACTGGAGTCGTACCTGAGGACTGGAGAGAGGCAAATGTAATTCCTCTCTTCAAGAAAGGAAATAGGGAAATCCCCGGCAATTATAGACCGGTAAGTCTCACGTCTGTCGTCTGCAAGGTGTTAGAAAGGATTCTGAGGGATAAGATTTATGACCATCTGGAAGAGCATGGCTTGATCAAATACAGTCAACACAGCTTTGTGAGGGGTAGGTCATGCCTTACAAACCTTATCGAGTTTTTTGAGGATGTGACTAGAAAGGTTGATGAGGGTCGAGCTGTGGATGTGGTGTATATGGACTTCAGTAAGGCATTTGATAAGGTTCCCCATGGAAGGCTCATTCAGAAGGTCAGGAGGAATGGGATACAGGGGAACTTAGCTGCTTGGATACAGAATTGGCTGGCCAACAGAAGACAGCGAGTGGTAGTAGAAGGAAAATATTCTGCCTGGAAGTCAGTGGTGAGTGGGGTTCCACAGGGCTCTGTCCTTGGGCCTCTACTGTTTGTAATTTTTATTAATGACTTGGACGAGGGAATTGAAGGATGGGTCAGCAAGTTTGCAGACGACACAAAGGTCGGAGGTGTCGTTGACAGTGTAGAGGGCTGTTGTAGGCTGCAGCGGGACATTGACAGGATGCAGAGATGGGCTGAGAGGTGGCAGATGGAGTTCAACCTGGATAAATGCGAGGTGATGCATTTTGGAAGGTCGAATTTGAAAGCTGAGTACAGGATTAAGGATAGGATTCTTGGCAGCGTGGAGGAACAGAGGGATCTTGGTGTGCAGATACATAGATCCCTTAAAATGGCCACCCAAGTGGACAGGGTTGTTAAGAAAGCATATGGTGTTTTGGCTTTCATTAACAGGGGGATTGAGTTTAAGAGTCGTGAGATCTTGTTGCAGCTCTATAAAACTTTGGTTAGACCGCACTTGGAATACTGCGTCCAGTTCTGGGCACCCTATTATAGGAAAGATGTGGATGCTTTGGAGAGGGTTCAGAGGAGGTTTACCAGGATGCTGCCTGGACTGGAGGGCTTATCTTATGAAGAGAGGTTGACTGAACTCGGTCTCTTTTCATTGGAGAAAAGGAGGAGGAGAGGGGACCTAATTGAGGTATACAAGATAATGAGAGGCATAGATAGAGTTGATAGCCAGAGACTATTTCCCAGGGCAGAAATGGCTAGCACGAGGGGTCATAGTTTTAAGCTGGTTGGTGGAAAGTATAGAGGGGATGTCAGAGGCAGGTTCTTTACGCAGAGAGTTGAGAGCATGGAATGCGTTGCCAGCAGCAGTTGTGGAAGCAAGGTCATTGGGGTCATTTAAGAGACTGCTGGACATGCATATGGTCACAGAAATTTGAGGGTGCATACATGAGGATCAATGGTCGGCACAACATTGTGGGCTGAAGGGCCTGTTCTGTGCTGTACTGTTCTATGTTCTATGTTCTAAATAAATTCACTCTTGGGGATGTAGCAACACTTACATGTTATCCACCCCCCACTGTCCCTGAATGGAATGTTTTTCAGTCTTTTCAAAGGGACGTTAAGAGTCAGCCACATCACTCTGGGCCTGAAATCACACACAGGCCAGGCTGGGTAAGATTCCCTTCTGGGAAGGGCATGAGAACCAGATGGGGCTTTTCTGCCAACAAACTGAGTGATCACGTGGTCACCATTAGGCTGTTAGATTTTTGTTGAATTCAAATTTCACGTGATTTGAACCCATGCTGCCTGTGTTCTGGATTACTCATTTGATGACATTACCACTGTGCCACCACTTGTAAAACAATTAGTGTTTTGTAGTCCTTCTTTTCTCCTGCACAATCAGGTTTCAGGTTTAAAATGTCCTTCCTGATGAAATACAAGCTCTCACACTTTGGCACTTAATGTTATTTGTCAACCATTTGCTCCTTCAGGCTTTATAGAACTTAGTCATCATACTGCACAGAAACTCATCCACGCAGACCATAATCCCAAACTAAACTAGTCCCACCTGTCGGCTCCTGGCCCATATTCCTCCAAACCTTTCCCATTCGTGTACCTATCAAAATGCCATTTAAACATTGTAACTGTACCCACATCCAACACTTCCTCTGGCAGTTCACTCCACACACAAACCACTTTAAAAAGTTGCTCTATGTCCTTTTTAAATCTCTCGTGTTAAACCAATGGCTTCTAGTTTTGAATTCCCCTACCATGGGGAAAGCATTTGGCTAATCACCTTGGGGTTTTAACCAAATCACGAGGCATAGAGAAGGTCACCCCTCAACTTCCCACACTCCAGTGAAAGACCCAGCCTACCCAACTTGTCCTTTTAACTGTAACCCTCCAGTTTTGCGTACATCTTTTCTGCTCTCTTTCCAATAGCAAGGGGGCCAGAACTGACTAGTATTCTAAAGTGGCCTCCTCTATAGCCTCAATGTGACATCCCAACTCTCACTCAATGCATCGATCAGAGGCAAGTGTGATCATTTGACTCAATTCCAGAATTTTATTGAATTCAATTTCCACCATCTGTAGTGGGATTTGAACCTGGATCTCCAGAACATTATTCAAGTGGCTTGATTAATAGTCTAGCTATTAGTATCAGTTAATTATTGAACTAATAACCTTGATTACACCAGACCATTGCCTCCATATTTAATAAAAGGGCAATTAGGTGGGCACTCAAACAGGGTAGACAAAGCCCAGGGATATGCCTCGAGATAGTAAGAACTGCCAATGCTGGAGTCACAAGTGTGGAGCTGGAGGAGCACAGGAATATATCTTTGCTGCCATCCTCCTCAGTCACCCCTAGTTTAGCATCCTTCACAAATTTAGAAACGGCTAAATTCAAAGGCTGAATCATTTGCATAGAGCAAATATACCAATTTCCACGTTGGGAGACTGAAAACCTCCCACTGTGGGTTGCAAGCTGACTTCCAGACAAGCCATTTTGCCATCTGCACCCTGCCTTCACACGGCCAGACTTTCCAATCAGTACCTGATGAGCCTTACATTAGGAATGGAGCGCACAGATGGATTTACATCTCTGCATTACTTACTGGGCACTAGGTAGTGTGGATGAAAAAAGAATGGCAAATGTGTTGGGGAAGGAAAGGGAGAAATCAGTTGTGTTTGGTGGGGTGGGAAGAAAAGTTTAACATCAACTCAGTCACAAAGACCAGCAGCAGCTCCTATATCAAGCAAGCCCAGAGAGTTTAAAATAACACTTGATTTTGGGTGTGAACTTCAAGCTTTTGGGTTTGTCACAGTTCTGCTGAAAGACCACAAGAACCACTTTAAATGCAGAAGTATTCCAGGATAACTGAGCAGATCCAACTAAAACCCCGGTCAGTCACACCTTTCCACCTCTGAATGCCAAGCTGATCTTGAGCAGGAAGGGCAACAATATTGGGAAACAAGATGCCATTCAGCCCCTCTGGTCCACCTTGCCCATTTTATCATGCTGCAGTTGCTTTCCTTCTACTTCATATCCACAGATGCTCACCAATTCTGAAACAAGAGGTGGCATTCATCCCCTCCGAAATATTCAGTGAACACAGGAGTAGGCAATCTGGTCCCTCAAGTCTGCTCTGCTGTCCAAAGATTACGGCTGATCTTCTCATGGACACTGCTCCACTCACCCACCCGCTCAACATAACCCTTAATCCCTTTCACAGCAAAATCTCCCATTGCAGCTAAACATGAGCTCTGATCTTTTGCATTGGGGGATGGCGTAGGGTACAGGGTGAAACATACATCAGCAGGTAGTGGTGTCAGGGAAGGAAGCTGGAGACAAAAGAAGGGAGAATGTCAGCACTTACCTGCATCTTCTTCAGGTTGGGGAAATCGCCCGGAGATATCTGATGCTCCCGTTCGATCTTCTGGTAGATGTCTCCGAGGCTGTTGATGAGTTCCTTCTTCTTGTTGTCCTTCCCAAAAACGCTCGGCATTTCCTTCTTTAGTGAGGAAATGATATAGGCATGAACCTAGAAGAGATGAGACATTCACTATTGATGGGGTGCCTGTTACTAACCATGTGGACCAGTGAACACACCATGGAGATCGGGTAGCCTGCAGGCCCAAAAGGACCAATACTAGGTTAGAAACACGAGCAGAGATCCATGCTGACTCTGCTGAAATTAAATACTGCTCCAGAGTTAGATGGTAAACATCAGATGACTTTAATGACGCTTTGGGGCTTCCAGCCTTTATTTTGGTTCAATTTTGTTATCTTTTATTGAAAACAATGAGCAGGAGCTTGAGTTATGTGAAGAGGCTGAATAGCCTTGGGCTATTTTCCCTGGAGCAGAGGCTGAGAGGTGACCTTATAGAGGTTAATAAAATCATGAGGGGCACGGATGGGGTGAATAGTTAAGGTCTTTTCCCCAGGGTAGTGGGATCAAACTAGAAGGGCATAGGTTAGGGAGAGGGGAAAGATTTAAAAGGGACTTAAGGAGCAATATTTTCCTCAGAGGGTGGTTCGCGTATGGAATGAGCTGCCAGAGGAGTTGGAGGCAGCTGGTACAATTACAGCATTTAAAAGACATCTGGATGGGTACATGGGCTGAGGGGGATATGGGTCAAGTGCTGGCAAGTGGGACTAAATTTGGGATACCTGGTTGGTGTGGATGAGTTGGACCAACAGGTCTGTTTGTGCTGTCCAGCTCCAGAAGGCTCAGGCTAATAAGGACATCAGTAGAACTTGTTGCACTTCAGAAGTGGGACAACAGGGGGAGCTTTACCCATGCTGTTGCTGTCCAGGGAGTGTGAGACGGAGACAGTTAGAGAAACCTCCACTGTAAGAGGGTCACCGTATCCAAACATGGCTAAACTGGGAGTCTTCACCACTTGAGAATGGTTCCACAGTGGATACTTCATTGCCGAGGCCCCAAGCTCCCAACTCCCTAAATCTCCCGAGATAATGGGAACTGCAGATGCTGGAGAATTCCAAGGTAATAAAATGTGAGGCTGGATGAACACAGCAGGCCAAGCAGCATCTCAGGAGCACAAGAGCTGACGTTTCGGGCCTAGACCCTTCATCAGAGAGGGGGATGGGGAGAGGGTTCTGGAATAAATAGGGAGAGAGGGGGAGGCGAACCGAAGATGGAGAGTAAAGAAGATAGGTGGAGAGAGTAAAGGGGGGTTGGTAGGGAGGGGATAGGTCAGTCCAGGGAAGACGGACAGGTCAAGGAGGTGGGATGAGGTTAGTAGGTAGATGGGGGTGCGGCTTGGGGTGGGAGGAAGAACCGGTTAGGGAGGCAGAGACAGGTTGGACTGGTTTTGGGATGCAGTGGGTGGCGGGGGGGGGGGGGGGTCGGCTGGGAAGAGCTGGGCTGGTTGTGTGGTGCAGTGGGGGGAGGGGGACGAACTGGGCTGGTTTAGGGATGCAGTAGGGGAAGGGGAGATTTTGAAACTGGTGAAGTCCACATTGATACCATATGGCTGCAGGGTTCCCAGGCGGAATATGAGTTGCTGTTCCTGCAACCTTCGGGTGGCATCATTGTGGCACTGCAGGAGGCCCATGATGGACATGTCATCAAGAGAATGGAGGGGGAGTGGAAATGGTTTGCGACTGGGAGGTGCAGTTGTTTGTTGCGAACCGAGCGGAGGTGATCTGCAAAGCGGTCCCCAAGCCTCCCTATCCCAGGCCCCAAGATGACATTCCACATTAAGCAGAGGTTCACCTGCACATCTGCCAATGTGGTATACTGCATCCACTGTACCCGGTGCGGCCTCCTCTACATTGGGGAAACCAAGCGGAGGCTTGGGGACCGCTTTGCAAAACACCTCCGCTCAGTTCACAACAAACAACTGCACCTCCCAGTCGCAAACCATTTCCACTCCCCCTCACATTCTCTAGATGACATGTCCATCATGGGCCTCCTGCAGTGCCACAATGATGCCACCCGAAGGTTGCAGGAACAGCAACTCATATTCCGCCTGGGAACCCTGCAGCCATATGGTATCAATGTGGACTTCACCAGTTTCAAAATCTCCCCTTCCCCTACTGCATCCCTAAACCAGCCCAGTTCGTCCCCTCCCCCCACTGCACCACACAACCAGCCCAGCTCTTCCCCTCCACCCACTGCAGCCCAAAACCAGTCCAACTTGTCTCTGCCTCCCTAACCGGTTCTTCCTCCCACCCCAAGCCGCACCCCCATCTACCTACTAACCTCATCCCACCTCCTTGAATTGTCCGTCTTCCCTGGACTGACCTATCCCCTCCCTACCTCCCCACCTATACTCTCTCCACCTATCTTCTTTACTCTCCATCTTCGGTCCGCCTCCCCCTCTCTCCCTATTTATTCCAGTTCCCTCTCCCCATCCCCCTCTCTGATGAAGGGTCGAGGCCCGAAACGTCAGCTTTTGTGCTCCTGAGATGCTGCTTGGCCTGCTGTGTTCATCCAGCCTCATTTTATTATCCCTAAATCTCCCCACCACTTTCAGACAACTAAAACTGATCTCTGGCCAAGTTTTTGAGCTACCTATCCAAAGGTCTCATCATCTGACTCAGTGCCTAATCTTGCTAATAAAGCTATTTATTTTAAAAGGTGCATGTAAAGAGCATGGTAAAAGTTAATTGCACTTCACAGTCTGAGACAGTCAGTAGGATTTCAGGAGAGATAACCCAGCACTACACAATTGAGCAAGACTCAACAAGCCAAGACTCCAGCAGCCTGCACTGCTACAGATATGGTACTGGTTTAACCAGTGGGATTTAATATACAAGCTGCATTTGCAGAAATGTTCAACAGCGTCAGCAATAATTGGTGCTTTAAAACAGGCTGCAGGGGAGAAGCGAGCTGCCTCACATTAACCGGAGAGTTGTGGAAAGAGTTGCAAACCAGCACAGGGCTGGGCTCAGCAGTGGACTGTGGAAAGGAATCAGACAGCAGCAGAGACCGTGGCTATAGTGAGCTGCACATGGAAGGCAAACTGGAGGGGTTCCTATGGAATAAAGGGGAGGATGTAGGTACAGTTACAATATTTAAAAGGCATTTGGATAAGTACATGAATAGGACAGGTTTGGAGGGATTCAGGCCAAGCGCAGGCAAGAGGCTCTAGTCTAGTTTGGGATTATGATCAGCATGGACTGGTTGGACCGAAGATTCTGACTCCCCATTGTATGACAAAGAACATCAATGCTGGAGTGCTGTCTCTAGTCTAGCCTTGTCAGCTGATCCATACCCTACAGGCTTCCTGCCACTTCACTGCAGCTAGCAAGCAAACACCTTTTGCAGCAAGTCAAATTAGCAACAAACTGATACGGAAAGCAAAGAATGCCAGCTGGAGAGCCAGAACAAAAACAGGGCACACTCAGCAGAGAGCCAAAATATCATTTTTATTCATTCATGGGATGAGGGCATGGCTCACTAGGCCCAGCATTTACTGCATATCCTTAATTGCCCAGAGGCAGTTCACAGTCAGCCACGTTGTTGTGGGTCTGGAGTCACACGTAGGCCAGCCCAGGTAAGGATGGCAGTTTCCTTCCCTAAAGGACATTAGTGATCCAGATGGGTTTTCCCAACAATTGACAATGGGTTCACTGTCATGCGACTCAATTCCAGATACTTACAATTCAAATTCCACCATCTGCCTTGGCAGGATTTGAACCCAGGCCCCAAAACATTATCTGATCTGGAATAACAGGCCAGCAACAATACTGAGATAACAAGGTGTAGAGCTGGATGAACACAGCAGGAAAGCTGACGTTTTGGGCGTAGACCCTTCTTCAAAAATGGGTCTAGGCCCGAAACATCAGCCTTCCTGCTCCTAAGATGCTGCTTGGCCTGCTGCGTTCATCTAGCTCCACACCATGTTATCTCAGGTTCTCCAGCTTCTGCAGTTCCTACTATCTCTGCAGCAATAATACACTAGGCCATGACAAGGCCACCCCACCTCTGACCATGGAACAACACTGTCTCCACATTCACTGCAAGAGACCAACTTAGGGGTAGGAGCAGCTGCGTTTCTCCCCTACTGAATAATGAACCAGCAGGGCTTTCGCTGTTCACTAGATTCATGGTCACTTTATTGATACCAACTTGCAAATGGTGGTGGTGAGATCAGAAATTATGCCTGCAAACATTACCAAGGCTTCTGAATTTGTCACTCAGCAATGTAACCATTACATCGGTACAATTCTAACAAATGGTTCCCACATGCGCTGGGAAAGTACAGGAATGGAAATTTGGAACAACCTGCATTTTGACTACAGCCTATAATTTAAGTGGTCCATTCTTCAAAACAGGTGACAGCGGGAGAATTCAACATTGGTTATACTCCCAAGCTTAAAAAATACTGAAATGATTTAAGAACATCTGGCAAAGAGCACATTCGACTTAACTGCTCTCACTGAAAATAATGCAAAGTGGCAGTGATCACCTGTGACTTAAAGTCTGTGTTTTGGGAAAGGCAGTGTGCACAAAATACTGAATTTCAGAAGGGTCTGGGATAAGTTGATTGAAAGACATGGACAGGGTTGTAGTTGGAGTAGACAGCACAGGTTTAAATCTTCCCCTCTCACCTTAAAAAGGACCTAATGGATATTTTATTGATGCAGAGGGTGGTGCGTGTATGGAATGGGCTGCCTGAGGTAGTGGCAGAGGGGGGTACAGTTACATGCAAAAAGGCATTTGGATGGGGACACGGATACAGAGGGTTTATAGGGATATGGGCAAAACACTGGCAAATGGGACTAGATTAATCTTGGTATCTGATCAAGATGAATAGGTTGGACCAAAGGGTCTGTTTGTACACTCTACATCTCCGGCATCTTTAAGCCAGCAAAACTCCCTAGTTGTCAGTGGTAACAAGAATCAGAGATAATAAAATGAGAGGCTGGATGAACACAGCAGGCCAAGCAGCATCTCAGGAGCACAAAAGCTTTTGTGCTCCTGAGATGCTGCTTGGCCTGCTGTGTTCATCCAGCCTCACATTTTATTATTTTGGAATTCTCCAGCATCTGCAGTTCCCATTATCTCTGTAACAAGAATCAGATCTGAATTTAGATGGCAGAGTCAAAAAGCTGGGTCTTCAAATTAAAAAAGATGGTTTAATGGGGGAGCAGGCAGATAAGGGCAAAAGCTCTACAGTGCAGCGCACAAACAAAGCTGACAGTCAGCAGTATGATCATAGAGCATAGGCTCGGAGGATAAGGCAGGCCATTTTCAGGATGCACCCTGTAACTAGCACAAGGATCAGCACTGGGGCTACAATTACTGACTATATTTATGACTTCTGTGAATTCTGAGGAATGTAGACGGCTTTAGTGAATGGACCAAACAAAAAACTTGGCGATTAGGATAGAATGGGGACACGGTGCGGGGGGGAGCACTTTGGCAGGAGGAGCAAGATGCTGAATGTAACAAATGGAGAAAGACTGGGGGGAAAACAGGATGAAGAGTCCTTGTCCACAAATCAAAAAGCTACCTTCTGCATGTAATGGGGAAGGCAAGTGGAATGCCGACCTTTATGGCAAAGGGAGTGGAGGATGCAAATTGGAGGCTTTGCTAAAACCACACAGAGCATTAGACAGACCACAGCTGGAATACCAACAGCACTTCAAGGGCAACTAGGGATGGGAAATAGATCCTGACCCAATGATGCCCACATTCACCACTGTGTCCTCTCCCCTCCCCCACACCAGAGTTTCAGCCCCCTTACCCAAAGGGAGAAATACTTGCATTGGAGACAGTCCATAGCTGGTTCACTTGGTTGGTCCTGGGTATGGAGGAACTGTCTTGAGGAGAACGAGTAGGTTGGGCCTGTACCCACTGGCATTCAGTAGGAGAGGTGACCACATCAGAACGAAGATTCTTATGAACTTGAAAGGCTGTTTGCCTTTGTGGGAGGGTCCTGAGCCAGAGGGCATAGCTTCAGAGGAAGGGGTTGCACATGTTAAGACAAATGAGGAAGAAATTCTTCGAGGATAGTGAATCAGTGAAATTCCTCACTGCAGGCAGTTGTCAAGTCTGGGCCATTAAGTATATTCAGACAGCCTACAAGATTTCAATCCAGCTAAGCAGCTCTTTGCCTCATCCCCAGGGCAGGGTCAAGAGCAATCCAGAGAGAGGACTTGTTTCCCACACTCTGGGCCAAGCCCACGCCATATACTCTACAGCAGACAAAAGCTGGTGGGAATAGTCAGCCTGTTCCCAACATTGCCTGTCATCCACCCCCAGCCCAAATATAGCAATTCTCAAGGCTACACGATAAGATAGAGGAACACAGCAAGAGGGACAGAATGGATTAAACACTGGCTATTCTATGCTCTCAGGTTCAGAAGTGCTACCATCAGAGCAGGTCCTTTAATCGCTCGGAACAGTCAACAACCCAAGGCCTGGGAAGTGGAGCTGAATGGGCAGAACTGTGGCAGAGATGGTCAAGTCCACTGTAAAAGATGAGGCCCTATTCAAGTAGTCACTCTGTCCCTCTTGCACTGGTAAGAGATCCATGTTTCAGGGGAAACCTGAAACAGAGGGTCATCGCTACCTCAACCTTGCCCCCCCTGGTGCTTGTAAAATTAAAACCCCACAACTACTATGGAAAGGAACTGGGGAAAATTTTTAAAAATACACATAGAAGTTTGTAGGAATTTCCCCTGCACAAATTGACTACAGCACCTAGCAATCAATGTTCAAAATGTATTGTAAGGTTTGGAATAAACAGAAGGGTCTGAAGATGCTGTTGGAATTGAGAAGTGTACGAGAGAACAGGGCTCGGTGCAATGCTAGCCTTCCCTGGCTAAGTCCCTAGACTGCCAGGAGAATGGGCACTCCAAGGCACTGCAGAGTGGACAGAACATATATTGCTCAAACTAAGATCGCCCAAAAGTAACTTTCAGAAGCTAGAAAGATCCTAGAGTTGACAAGTTCTTGTAATTGAGAACCAGGTTTTAGGAAATGTATTGCAAGAGTTCTTGTAAAATACAAGATTGCACAATGCCTCATGACTCAGATCACGTACATCAGGAAGGGTTTTGTAAGGGACAAGAGGAACAGAGCAGACTGTGGGGAGTGGGGGTTGGAAACTGTACAGCAAGGATTACTAACCTGAGCTGAAGGGAGAGGCTATATTTACTTGGAGCTAGAGCAAGGAGGTAAAATGAAATTGAATGGGACAGGACAGGGCTGAGAGACTGTCCCCCCTGACCGGGCAGAGAAAGTCTCAGGATGAGGCGCTGATCTTTGAGGACTGAGGGGATGAGATGTTTCTCACTCAGAGGGAGACAAATGTCTGGAATTCTCTAGCCCAGAGGGCTGTGGATGTTCCATCATTATGCACTCAAGGTTCAGATCATCATGAGCTTTGGCTTAACAGCAAATCAAGGGAGATATACAGAGCAGACAAGAAAATGGAGCAAGCATGCAGGTAAAGGACAGCAGAACAAGCTCAAAGGGGCTGAATAGTCTGCACACCCCCTGTTAAGTTTCAGGTCAAGACGTGATGTGCACCGATATATCCGTGGAATGCCTCGGCGTGTTAATTGTTTCCTCAGGGAACTGGGCCAGATCACCCCTCACTACTCTGCACCCACACCCCCCAACCTCTTGGTGGATGCAGTTACAGTTACATTTGGATAAGTACATGAATAGGAAAGCTTTGGAGGGATAGGGGCCAGAAGCAGGCAGGTGGGACTAGTTTAAGCTTGGGAGTATGGTTAGACTGAAGGGTCTGTTTCCATGCTGCATGACGGCACAGACTCTTTACCTTGGCTAATCGTGCTCGCTTGATCAGGTCATTGAGTTTTCTCAGCGCCGCGTTCCTCGGCAGGCTCTGGATGTCCCTGAACAAGTCCTGCTCCTCGGCCTCAAACAGCTTCCGGTTCTCGGCAATGAGGAGGGGCTGCGACCAGAAGGAGCCGATGTAGACACGAATCACCTCTGGCGTGTTGATGATCTTGCCGAGAGACCACATGAGAGCACCGTAGACCCGCATCAGCTGCTGCGTGTGGATTTGGTCAGCCTTGTTGAGCACCACCCGGATCTTGTCCTCGTGGTTCTTCATGGCCTTGATGACCTCCGAGAACTCGTCCGAGATGTCCAGCTTGTGGGCATCAAACAGCAGGATGATACGGTCCACCCGCTCAGCAAACCACTCCAATACCGCTGCAAAGTCATAACCTGGAAAAAAAAGAGACCGATGCTGGGGGAGTTAGAACTCAAGAGCTAGGAGGAGGCCCCTCAAACCCACCCTGCCATTTTACCAGACCATGGCTGATCGGCCCTCGGCCTGAATTCCTCTTTACTGCCAGTTCCCTCGGCACTTAATCCCTGTTTTTTTTTAAAAACAAACAGTCTACGTCCTAAAACAGTGAGCTACCATACAACTGTAATCGCAGACATTCACCTCCCTCTGGGAGAGGACATTCCTTTGGATCTGTATGATGACCCTTAGTCAGAGATACACTCACTAGTGGCAACATCTTCTCAACATCTACCCTGTCAAACCTCCTCTCAGAATGTGTAATGTTTCAGTAAGACGAAACGTCAGTGTTTGTGCTCCTAGGAAAATCAGGAGAAACCTGTTTAGCTAAAATGTATCAAGAATATGGCACTCATCAGCACAGGGAATGATTGATGTGAACAGTATTGAAACATTTAAGGCGAAGGCTGGATAAACACACAAATTATAGACCAGTGAGCCTTAAAGTTGTTGGTAAAGTGTTGGAAAAGGTAATAAGGGATAGGATTTATAATCATCTAGAAAAGTATAAATTGATTAGGGATAGTCAGCACGGTTTTGTGAAGGGAAGGTCGTGCCTCACAAACCTTACTGAGTTCTTTGAGAAGGTGACCAAACAGGTAGATAAGAGTAAACCGGTTGATGTGGTGTATATGGATTTCAGCAAGGCATTCGATTAGGTTCCCCACAATAGGCTATTGTACAAAATGTGGAGGAATTGTGGGAGATATAGCAGTTTGGATTGGAAATTGGCTTGCTGAAAGAAGGCAGAGGGTGGTAGTTGATGGGAAATGTTCATCCTGGAGACCAGTTACTAGTGGTGGACCGCAAGGGTCGGTGTTGGGTCCACTGCTATTTGTCATTTTTGTAAATGACCTGGATGAGGGCGTAGAAGGATGGGTTAATAAATTTGCAGACGACACTAAGGCCGGTGGAGTTGTGGATAGTGACGAAGGATGCTGTAGATTGCAGAGAGACATAGATAAGCTGCAGAGCTGGGCTGAGAGGTGGCAAATGGAGTTTAATGCGGACAAGTGTGAGGTGTTGCACTTTGGTAGGAGTAACCAGAAGGCAAAGTACAGGGCTAATGGTAAGATTCTTGGTAGTGTAGATGAGCAGAGAGATCTCAGTGACCATGTACACAGATCCTTGAAAGTTGCCACCCAGGTTGACAGGGCTGTAAAGAAGGCATATAGTGTTTTGCTTTTATTAATAGAGGCATCGAGTTCCGGAACCAAGAGGCTATGCTACAGCTGTACAAAACGCTGGTGTGGCCGCATTTGGAGTATTGTGTACAGTTCTGGTCACTGAATTAGCAGAAGGATGTGGAAGCTTTGGAAAGGGTGCAGAGGAGATTTACGAGGATGTTGCCTGGTATGGAGGGAAGGTCTTACGAGGAAAGGCTGAGGGACTTGAGGCTGTTTTCATTAGAGAGAAGAAGGTTGAGAGGTGACTTAGTAGAAACATATAAAATAATCAGAGGGTTAGTCGGGGTGGATAGGGAGAGCCTTTTTCCTAGGATGGTGACGGCGAGCACGAGGGGGCATAGCTTTAAATTGAGGGGTG
Source organism: Stegostoma tigrinum (assembly GCF_030684315.1). Taxonomy (NCBI): domain Eukaryota; kingdom Metazoa; phylum Chordata; class Chondrichthyes; order Orectolobiformes; family Stegostomatidae; genus Stegostoma; species Stegostoma tigrinum. The sequence goes on along the minus strand of NC_081395.1, from coordinate 7,045,661 downwards.
CATGATATAGGACAGATGTCAGAGGTAGTTTCTTTACTCAGAGAGTAGTAAGGGAATGGAACGCTTTGCCTGCAATGGTAGTAGATTCGCCAACTTTAGGTACATTTAAGTCGTCATTGGACAAGCATATGGACGTACATGGAATAGTGTAGGTTAGATGGGCTTGAGATTGGTATGACAGGTCGGCACAACATGGAGGGCTGAAGGGCCTGTACTGTGCTGTAATGTTCTATGTTAATATCTATGTTAATATCAGCCCTCATTCTTCTAAACACATGAATAAAACACTAACCTGTTTAAGTATTCTTGATAAGCCAAGCCAGGGACAGAGGGCTTGTCACATGAGGGCAGTTAAGGACTCTGGGTCTGTACTCCATACAGCTGAGATGATGAGGTGGAGGAGATTTCAAACTTGAAATACCTAAAGGGTCTGGATAGAGCCATTTGCCAGCATTTAGCCCCTATCCCTCTGCACCCTTTCTATCATGTACCCATCCGGATGCCTCTTAAATGCTGTAACTGTACCAGCCTCCACTACCACCTCTGGCAGCTCATTCCGTACACGCACCACCCTCTGCACAAGAACGTTCTGCTTTTCATCCTTTTCTCTTCCAGTCCTCAAACCTATGCCCACAGGTTTTGGACCCCTCAACCCCTGACACTCCAGGGAAAATAGCCCCAGCCTATTCAGCATCTCCCTATAGCTCAAACCCTCCAACCCTGGCAATATCCAATTAAATATTTTGAATCCTTTCAAGTTCACAACATCCTTATAGCAGGGAGACCAGTCTCGCAGGCAGTATTCCATAAATGGCTGAATCAAAGTCCATGATCACTCAACTCCTGTACTCAATGCACTGATGAATACAGGCAAGCATACCTAATACCTTAACTATCCTGTCTAGCTGTGACCCCACTTTCTAGAAACTATGAACCGGTGCTCCAAGGTCAGAACCTTACCATTAAGGTATGCAAGTTCTGCCCAGAGTTGCCTTTCCAAATTGCAGCACCTCCTTTACCTAAAAAGGTTCATCTGCCACTCCTCTACCCACCTGATCATGGTCCCCCTACACTGAAGTAATCTCCTTCACTGTCCACTGCACCTCCAATTTTATAGTGTCATCTGCAAACTTACCAACAATACCTCGGACCAAAACTGCAGACAATCACCAACGCCCTGTTCAGTTATGACAAGATAACTTTGTCTTAATTGTTACACTGGCATTTGAACTATGCACAAGAACACCCAGATCCCTTTGCACTGCATGGTTGGGAGTGTCTCCTTTGAAATACTCCCTTTTGGGTCTCCCTACAGAGTGCATGACTTCACTTTCCCACATGAAATTCCACCCACAACCTCTGCCAATTTCTTAACTCAACATGCCCTCCCACCTGCCAATCTACACATCATATTCTATCACTCCTCCTACATCAACATAGGAGCAGCAGGCCATTCAGCCCGGTTAAGTTTCACGATTGACATGGCTGATGTGCAGCCTAGCCTCATGTAGCTGCCCAAAACCATATTTTACAGACTACATTTCTAGAAAAAAAAAGGCCTCATTTGTATAATCTCCCCTTGAGAGCACCCCTGAAGTCAGGTATCAGTTTTCTAAATCCGTGATGTGTTGCCAATCTATCCTTCCGAAGGTGCGGTGCCTAGGGCTGCTTTACAGTACTCCAAGTGAGGCCTAACCAGGGCTTTGTATAGATGGTAAATAATTGAGACCCGAGATTGATCCGTGTCACATCGTTCCAACCTGAAAAAGGCCCATTAACCCCTACTTTTCATCTGTTAACCAAACCTGAATCCATGCTTACACAAGAATGCATAATTCTGAGTGCTTATCCTGTGCAATAATCTTTTGTGGTACCATTATCCGTTCAAATGCACCAGTCACCAGATCAACTGTGCTTGTTATATCCTCAGGTGATCAAAGTTTAGCTGAAGATTCCCACCGGCTGAGGTACACACCCTGTAAATCAACAGGAACTGCTCAAGGTGGTGTTTGGGTGACAGCGAAAGAGTGGTCATTCTCAGCATCAAGGTCTCAGTGTGGTTAACAATTCACACATACTGAATGGGCTCCATCACAATCTGGCACCATGTCTTCGCTAGGGCTCTAGTATTTTGTTATTCTCTGAGCCATCACTGGCTGGTTAAGTGTGAGGCCAAAGGTCTCCCTCCCACACCAACCTGACCAATCCTTGTAGAATCAGCTCCCTGGGTCTAATTGGCGTTTGAAACTGGTCATGAGAGCATCCAATTGCAAAAACTTGCAGACAAGATACCCGGTTTCAGCAGAGAACTGTGCAGGGGATTTTTAGAAGAATAACCTCATTAAAAGGACACTCTTCATAATCACCAACTAAGTTTTTTGTTAACAGCCACCACTGTGGTCATGTTGAAATCAGCATGACATGACCAGAGAATGTGTACACAGCTGTTCGCTATGGGATAAATACTGGACCCAAGGTACCAGCAAGAACCCCCCTCACCACCAACCTGGAAATATGGGTGTAAACAATCCAGTCAAATTAGGCAGGTGAGGCTTCCATTGTACACTTCGTGGGAAATACAGACCCTCCAGCCCACCCCCTTCAGACAGCATAGCCTTCACTAAATGTCAGCCTTGACATTTCAGCTTAAGCTGTAGTGTGGATCTTGCGCACAACCAGCTATGCACTAAGCCACAGGAAGATTAAAAACTAAATTATACACATGATCAGTAGCACTGTTTTAGACTCTTCTGCACAAAATCTCTCCAAATACCCTGCCACTTTCCAAAACTAAAATCCCAAAGCTGGATGGGTTATGCTAAATGTGAATCAAAGACTGACCTGAAAGAATGTGTTTCAGCTAAATATCACACTTTACTCAGTAATTTCACAGCCTGAGCACACAATCCCAGCTGATACTGAATGTGGTGGCAGAAGTCAGGGATGGTAGGAATGCTATTAGATACGACAGGCCACAGGCCACATCCACACAAAATTGGATCAAATATGAAGGCAGCCATGAGCACTCTGCTAATTTGTCTTTTTCCATGGTGTGATGCGACCACCCAATCTGTCGCCCATCCCTAGAACTGAGCATCATATTCGGGTCATTTCTGAAGGCATTAATCAGATCACTGCGGGTCTGTAGTCTCAGACCAGGGAAGGAGAGCACATTTACCTTCCCAGTGAATCAGATGAATTTTTATGACCATTGTCAAGACATTGGAGATTGACCAGATTTTTACTGGAATTCAAATTTCCTCATCTGCTTTGGTAAGATTTGAATCCACGTCCACAGAACATTAGACTAGGCGCCTGGATTACTAATCCCGTTACATCATCACTGTCTTGCTTGGCTTGGATAAGTCTCATGGTCCCGCCACCTGCTGTTGCAACATCTGTTTTAGAGTCACTGCAAGAAACAAAACCTGGAGATCTGTGCATTTCCAGAAGTCATTCCTTTGGGGTTGCCAAACAAGCAGAGAACACAGCCCTGCACATCTGCTCCCAACAGCTTTAGCCTTTTCTAAATCCCATGTTATTCATGGTCCTAGACTCAATTCAATAACTACCTCATCTCAAAACTCTGATAACAGGGTTGAAAGTCCAGGCACAGCAAACTATTTGTTGACCTGTGCTTGCTAAATTGCAGATTTGACTGAAACCACAGGATTGTTCCTGACAGCTTGTGAAACAATAGAAAAGATTTAAAATCGAGGGAGACTACAGCAACATAACAGTCCAAACAGAACACTGGAGGTTAGCAGTCCAGGAAACTTGGTTGGAAAGAGAAACAGTTAATTTCTGCTTTTGGTTCCAATCTGCAGCTTCCGCAGTTCTAGTTCATATCTACAGTGACTGAATTCCTCCCAAACTGAGGTGGGGGGGCTAGAAAATCATGTTTAATTTAAACACATTATAGACTGGGGGAGAACAAGGGAACTGCTGGTAAGATTGCCCAGTACCAAAGACAGAGGTTGCTAACATTGGCAAAGGAGCAATTGAGATGTCAAATGGGTGTTAATGAAGGTATGAAAGGGAATGTGCCCACACTGCTCAGAGCAAAGTCAATAAGTCACAGCCCTGTGGGCAAATATAAGAAAACTGGAAAGGACAAACCAGGGAAGTATTTAGAATTAATGGCAGAACCTTGGGGACTGTTACCAAATGGAGAGACCAAGGGGGGGTGGGTACCTAGCTCCGAGAAAGGAGTGTCACAGGTGGACAGGGCAGTGAAAGCAGCATTTGGTATGCTTGCCTCCATTGGGCAGTGCAGCATTGCAATTGTACAGGACATTAGCACAGCTACCTTTAGAACACTGCATACAATTCTGGTCACCCTAACAGAAAGGATTTTGTTAAACTGAAGAAAAGGGTGCAGAAAAGACTTGATTGTTACCAGGACAGGAGGATTTGAGCTGGACGGAGGTGGTGAACAAGCTCGGGTTTTTCAAACCCTTGGAGCAGAGGCTGAGGGGTGACCTTGTAGAGGTTTATAAAATCATGAGGGGCATGGATCGGGCGATGGAGAAGGTCTAAAACTAGAAGACATAAGCTTAAGCAGAGGGTAAAGATTTGAAAAAGGACATGAGGGGCTAACTTTTGCCCAGAGGATGGTGCATGTATGGAATGAGCTGCCAGGGGAAGTGGAGGAGGCTGGTACAATTACAACATTTAAAAGGCATCTGGATGGGTATATGAATAGGAAGGGTTTAAGAGGGATGAGGGCCAAATGTTGGCAAGAAATCAGATTGGGATGTCTAGTTGGCACAGACGAGTTGGACCAAAGGGTCTGTTACCATGCTGAACATTATGGCTAATTATTTGGAACCTTTGAGATGCAGCTAGAGTACTGTCAAGATTTTTGGTTCCCTTACAAGAAGGAAGGGAAATGCAGATGCAAAGGACAGTATGAATAATGGAATGGTGGCCTTCATTACAAGGGGAATACAAGTAGTAAGTTTTGTGGCTGACCAAGAGATAGACAACACAAAGAGGACAGTACACCCCAATACACTGGCTACACTATCCTATATCAATAAAATATCAGAACTACAACCACTAGGAATCATGGTAGCACACAAACCCACAGCCACACTATGACAAGCACAAGGACCAAACAGCTCATACCCATGGCATGCAGGACCAACAATTTACAAATACCTTTCATTGACTGTAACTAACATTGCATCAGCCAGACTGGAAGGGAAGTAGCCATCAGGATACATGAACACCAGCTAGCAGCAAAACAGCAAGACAAACCTTCCCTCATCTCAGTGCACTCAGAAAATGAAATCCATTTTAACCGAGACACCGTGGCCATCATAGCTCAAGCTAACCACAGACACAGGAGAATTCCGAGGGGCCTGGTTTTCAATTTACAACACAAACATGTGGAATTAGACCCCACATACAAACCCATAAGACATAGGAGTGGAAGTAAGGCCATTTGGCCCATCAAGTCCACTCCGCCATTTAAATCATGGCTGATGGGCATTTCAACACCACTTCCCTGCACTCTCCCGGTAGCCCTTGATTCCTTTTGAGATCAAGAATTTGTTGATCTCGGCCTTGAAGGCATCCAACGTCCCGGACTCCCCTGCACTCTGTGGCAATGAATTCCACAAGCCCACCACACTCGCTGAAGAAATGTCATCTCATTTCAGTTTTAAATTTACCCCCTCTAATTTTAAGGCTGTGCCCACAGGTCCTAGTCTCCCCGCCTAACGGAAACAACTTCCTAGCATCCACCCCTTCTAAGCCATACATTATCTTGTAAGTTTCTGTTAGATCTCCCCTCAACCTTCTAAACTCTAACGAGTACAATCCCAGGATCCTTAGCTGTTCATCATACGCTAAACCTATCATTCCAGGGATCATCCGTGTGAATCTCCGCTGGACACGCTCCAGGGCTAGTATGTCCTTCCTGAGGTGTGGGGCCCAAAATTGGACACAGTATTCTAAATGGGGCCTAACTAGAGCCTTATAAAGCCTCAGAAGCACATCACTGCTTTTATATTCCAACCTTCTGGAGATGAACGACAACATTACATTCGCTTTCTTAATTACAGACTCTACCTGCAAGTTAACCTTTAGGGAATCCTGGACCAACACTCCCAGATCCCTTTGCACTTCTGATTTGTGAATTTTCTAACCGTTTAGAAAATAGTCCATGTCTGTATTCTTTTTCCCCAAAGTGCAAAGCCTCACATTTACGCACATTGAATTTCATCAGCCATTTCCTGGACCACTCTCCTAAGCTGTAAATCTTTCTGCAGCTTCTCCACCTCCTCAGTACCACCTGCCTGTCCACCTAACTTCGTATCATCGGCAAACTTCGCCAGAATGCCCCCAATCCCTTCATCCAGATCATTAATATACAAGGTGAACAGCTGTGGCCCCAATACTGAACTCTGCGGGACACCGCTCGTCACCGGTTGCCATTCCGAGAAAGAGGCTCTTATCCCAGCTCTCTGCCTTCTGTCAGACAGCCAATCCTCAATCCAAGCCAGTAGCTCACCTCAAACACCATGGGCCCTCACCTTGCTCAGCAGCCTCCCGTGAGGCACTGTATCAAAGGCCTTTTGGAAGTCTAGATAGATGACATCTACTGGGTTTCCCTGGTCTAACATACTTGTTACCTCTTCAAAGAATTCTAAGTTTGTCAGGCAGGACCTCCGCTTACTAAATTCATGCTGACTTGTTTTAATCTGACCCTGCACTTCCAGGAATTTAGAAATCTCATCCTTGACAATGGATTCTAGAATTTTACCAACTACCAAAGTTAGGCTAATTGGCCTATAATTTTCCATCTTTTGCCTTGATCCTTTCTTAAACAAGGGAGTTACAACAGCAATTTTCCAATCATCTGGGACTTTCCCTGACTCCAGTGACTTTTGAAAGATCACAACCAAGCCTCCGCTATTTCCTCAGCCACCTCCCTCAGAACTCTAGGATGTAGCCCATCAGGGCCAGGGGATTTATCAATTTTTAGACCCTTTAGCTTTTCTAGCACTTTTGTAATGCCTACCGTACTCAACTGTGCCCCCTGGCTCTCCCTAATTGTTGCATACTAATGTCTTCCACTGTGAAGACTGATGCAAAGTACTTAAGTTCTTCAGCTATTTCCTTATCTCCCATCACTAGCCTTCCAGCATCAATTTAGAGCAGCCCAATATCTACTTTCACCTCATTTGTTTATGTATTGAAAGAAGCTTTTACTATCTTATCTAATATTATAGCTAGCCTACCTTCAGATCTGATCCTATCCTTCCTTACTGCTTTGTTATCCTCTTTGTTTTTGTAGCCTTCCCAATCTTCTGATTTCCAGTGCTCTTGGCCACTTTATAGGCTTATAGGTTGTCTCTTTCTTTGATATATTTCCTGACTTCCTTTGTCAGCCATGGCTATCTAATCCCACCCCGGATAATCTCTCTTTTCTTTGGGATGAACCTCTGTAGTGTCCTCAATTACACCCAGAAACTCCTGCCATTGTTGGTCTGTCTTCCCCGCCAGGCTCTGCTTCCAGTCGATTTTCGTCAATTCCTCTCTCATGCCCCTGTAATTACCTTTATTTAACTGTAACACCATTACATCTGATTTTGCCTTCTCTTTCAAACTGCAAACTGAACTCTACCATATTATGATCGCTGCTTCCCAAGTGTTCCCTTACTTTAAGGTCTTTTATAAAGTCTGGCTCATTACATAGCACTAAGTCCAGAATAGCCTGCTCCTTTGTGGGCTCCATCACAAGCTGTTCCAAAAAGCCATCCTGCAAACCTATGGAGAACAAAACCAGAAATGACAACCCAACCTAACAGACTGGATCATATAAATTCCAAGGGGTGTAGAACAACATCACCTCAGAAGCCACACTCATGATGTTACCTAGCACGTCAACAAAACCTTTGTACAATAACCAGCCAGCTCAGTGGCCAAGTCAATGATCTCATCCACAACGAGCTACAAATCTTCACAAGAACCTTAAAAGTAGCAAAAATCACTATCTCGAACCTTACCTGAAAGGGCAGTGGAAACAGATTCAGACTTCCGAAAGGGAAATTGGTAAATACCCAAAGGGAAAGACTCAAAAATAAGAGCACACTGTTTGCAACAATAGGATTAATAATCAAATACATTTCTTAGGTGGCACAGCTGTCAAGTCAAATCAGCTGTCTGGCCATTTTTGCTGGTCTCTGGTAAACTACTGGGCCGTCATCACCATAGAACACCACAACAACCATGTGAAAGAGGTCTGATCTTCAATGAGGGATGGAATTATAAACCATGGCCGAGATCCTTTAAAACCATATCGCTGGGATTAACCAGCGCTAACTGCACAGCTGTCAAACCTCATGCTGCGATTAGATCTCTCACTGGCTGCCTACACCAACAGAAAGCTTCGGCTCCCAAAAGTGAAAGTGGAATTTTGCTTCATAACTCGGCCCTGGGTCACAAGATCAGCTGTACCGATCATTCCCTCTGTATGCCAGTGACCGGAGATGCACAGGAGTTTTGAAATCTTGACCAACTGGGTGATTACATCACCTTTGATCTGCTTTGCAGAATCAGTCATGATTAGACATAGCTAGTGACAGATGAAACAATAAGCAGACTCCACATTCTGCTAGTTTCCTTCAGGTAGATTGGTGATCCTGGAGTGCCCTCTCCTGCTTGGAGTACAGGCTTTGCCTACTGCTCCCGGCCACAGTGAGCGGACAGTTAATACATCAACTAAACCACAGATGGGAGACACAGAAATCCCCAGTGACTTGCAATAGATGTACAACAAATTCACAGTTAAGTCATGTGGTGTTTGCAAGTACAGCAAGATCAACACTGCACCAGACTCAGCACAGAATGGATATTGACACAAGAAAACAAGAAGTACAAAACCCTCCGCATTTGAGAGAAACAGGTTGTTCAATGAAACCTACACTGCTTAACCCAGTGACACGCCAGAGCCTATGAATCTGGAGGTGCTGGTGACCATTGGATCCCAAGACAGATGACAGATCAGAATTGGTCCTGAATTTTCTTTTTTCCATCTATCCCAAGTCTCAGTCCTTCAAGTCAAAAGCCTCTGTTGTATAAATATTCAGTAAAAACATCTCCACTGTGCAAATTTACCTCATTACTTTCATTCTGGTCTTCCCTGAAATACAAAATGCTGGGGAAACCCAGGCCTGGTAGAATTCGGGAGGGAGGGAAGGGAGACAGTTAATGCTTTGATTCAAGCTGGGCTTGAAATGTTAACTGTCTTGCTCTCCACAAATGTTGCCAGATCGGAGTTTCGCCAGCAATATCTTCTTCCCGCTGATACTTGATTAGCTAAAGGACTTGTAAACACCAAGGTTGAAAGAGGCCTGCAAGTCAAAAGCTATCAAAACAAAACTGAAAGCAGACAAACAGCCCGAAATGCCCATCTCTCCCAGCCCCTGTACAGCCTTGCCAGGAATGCAAATACCAGGACAACAGGCTGGTTAAAGACTGTAGGGCTCAGGATGCATGAATTCCCCTACCCAAAATTTCCAAGACGAGGTAGAATCTCAAACTTTTAATTAATGCATAGCAAAGGGCTGACAGCACCAAAAACCAACACCCCAGGGACTCATCTTAACCAAAGTCGTTTCACAGGAAAACAGATCAGGTAGCAAGACAGAGGCAAGCACCCAGAAACATGCTCAGACCTTACACAGGCGGAACATCTTAAAAAGGAGGGCGAGCAGCTGAGGGGTTTGTGGAGTGAATTTGACAGGTTAGCAACCACCCCCCCCCCCCCCCCCCCCCGCCCCCCAACCAGACCAAAGACAGCTGGCGGTGTAGTGATAGGAATGCTAGAGAAAAGGGAACAAAAATGTACGGGGTCAGAGATGGAGGCAGAGGAATGGGGACAAAGGGAGGAAACAGGCCATGGGGAGTCATTTGAAAACAAGGGAGAGACTTTGAAATTGGAGATACGTACTTCAGGGAGGGAGCGAGGCCCAGACAGGTCAACCTGCAGAGGTGGAACATCATTGGTTGCCCCTCCTTGTTCACCAGGCTCAGTTCTGTATGAGAGGTGGGGGGGAATAAACCATGATATACATTTCCACTTCCCAGAGATCCCAGAATCAGTCTGCACACCAGGGGTAGCACAGACACTTAGCCTGAATGGAATGCAGACATTTTTAAAGACAGCAAGCAGTTCAGAGCATCACTTGACAGTTGAACAGCCTGTGCTGTTCACATAAAACACTGGACTGTCACTCTGCAACCACTAACTTCGCCTGGCCTGCAAACATTAGGGCTTTCAGAAAACACTCACTCGGCTGGAAACAAAGCAACCTTGGCAAAGGCACAGCCGTTTAAACAGAGGCTGACACCAAACCATATTAAATGCAGCGTGTGGAACATGCCAGCTAGTCTATAGTCAGCAGGTTCTGCAATGGGAGAAATCCACTGACCAGTGGAAAAACTGCAGAGCACTGCTGCCTGGGAGTGTCTGCAAAATGTACATCCTGAGTGGAGTTGGGGGAAGGACTGAAAAGAAATCACTCGCTACAAAAAAGGAATCCAAGTGTTTACACATTGCTCGGCACAAAGTTATCTGCACATGTTCCAGACAAAAAGTTGAGAAATAGATCTCATTTAGGTATACTCTCCCTCAGAATGACGGATTCTGGTGGAAAGCACCTTCCCTGGGATGGCTGCGAACCTAGGGGAAAGCCAGCACTGTTCATATCCTGTCAATGTTGTTGTTGGGCAAGTGCAGAGATCTCCTCCCAGTCTGGGTAGGAACTACTCACTGAACATCTCTCAAAACCCCCTTTCCACATAATCTGCATCAGCATGACCCAATGAAGAAAACATAGCAACCAATCTACACAGCAAGCTCCACATGGTTACATTAACAGGCAGATCTGTTCTAATATTATAACTGATGGGTGTGGGGGGGCCAGGTCAGGGAAAATTCACTGTATTGACTTTGCTCCCTCAGTTCTGGCACCAGAAGCGGACTATTGTGGGTTTCACTCTTCGAATGGGACTTGAACTCAACCTTCAACTCAAGACCGCACTGTCCACTGAAAGGGAACAAAAAGCTCGATCAATCATTTTGTAGCTCAAAGCACCAATAACAGATAACAAGGCACACAGCTGCATGAACACAGCAGGCCAAGCAGCATAGGAGAAAAACTGACATTGCGAGTCTGGATTCAGTTTTTTTTTGCCCCGAAGGGTCCAGACCTGAAACATCAGCTTTCCTGCTCGTCTGATGCTGCTCGGCCTGCTGCGCTCATCCAGCTGTACACCTTGTTATTTCAGATTCTCCAGCATCTGCAGTTTCTACTACCACCTTTAACACTGTCCAATTTTAAAGGTAGCAGCCATTAGCCAGGGAGCTGAAGGCAATACAGGCACAAGAGGAGTTCCTCAATAATAGCTACAAGTCTCCCCCTCATCCTTTAACAATTTTCACACTGTCTTTGCAAGAGACACTTATCCCCAGTGTCTCAGTCTCCCAGTGATATACAAAGAGGCCAATCCCCCCGTGTCAGTCTCCCAGTGATATACAAAGAGGCCAATCCCCCCCGTGTCAGTCTCCCAGTGATATACAAAGAGGCCAATCCCCCCCGTGTCAGTCTCCCAGTGATATACAAGGACAGTTATTGAAGCAGTCCTCATTGGAAAAGCAAGACAGCTGAAATTGTCAGCATTACAGGGAATACCACGGAACAGAGTGGATTACAGAATGTAAAGTGGGCTAGCTATTCTACTGAACTGAGTTCAGCATCCATTAAACATTTTTAAGCCAGTGCAATCCAATACCAAGTCCTCACTATAATAATACCACTTTACACACCACCTAAATACAGCACTGTGTACTGTTCAACTCTAGAGCAGAAGATGACTGAATGGCCAAGCCTTTGAGGCCAGTATCCTTGGCATTCATTCATCATGTCCACTGATGGCTCAGTCCAACAATAAGCCTGCATTTTAAATGCACATCCTTGTACTCCATTTTCTCGAGGGCTTTGGGTGACTTTCTCTCAGATCTCCAGACACTTCATTGTAATCCCAGTGAAGTTAAAATACTGCAGATGGTGGGAATCAAACATCCTACAGAGAAACTCTGGTCTGGTCACACCCACGGGGAGACCAGAATGCTAATTTAACGAGTGTTCACTTCATGTCAACTTCAAACTCTGAAAAATCACTCCGAATTCAAAATGTCAACTCTCCTCAGATGCCAGCAGACCTGCTGAGTTTCTCTAGCAATCTCTTCCCCTGGTCCCAGGTGTACACCACACTGTTGGAGATTATGCTGGAATACACAACTGTCTGATAACTGAAGCCTGTTTAAAACACCCCTTAGGGTCAAGGGTAGGCCATTGCTGGGACTGGCAACAGTCATCACCTATTCCCAGGCATCTGGTACATTGTGGGTTGGGGGAGCAGGGAGGAAGTATAGAGCAAGATACCGCCAGCTACAGTAAGACCATACAACTGGTTCAAATGAACTCCCTCCCACCAGCTCCAAAGAGTTAAAAACCTAATCAGCACTCAGGCCAGAGTGTGCCACACTTCCTGATGATGTAAAATTTATGCAGACTCAGTTTCCAGTTCCCTTTGGATCAAAAACAAAGCTTCTTCAACTAAATAAAACAGGCCAATGTCAACGCTGAGACACAGTGACACCATTCCTTGTTGGGAAGTTCAGTGACAGGCACACTCAGCTATCACAAGGGCCCCTTCATAGGGACACTAATATCCCTTCCCCCTTCCTACTATTCCCACTTCCCCACCCCAAAACCCAACACATGTTCAAACCACTGCCAGCAGGCAGAAAGGGCTGTGCTTTCAGACAGTTACACACCCTGTAGGGCAATGCAGTGAACTAAAGTCAGTCAGACATACCCTTGACGCCAGATGTGCTCAGCAGGCACCTGAGTCAAAGGTCCAGGCTCAAGGCCCATACCAGCCTTGACCAATTCAGGCTGGCATATAGAGTACCAGGATCAAGGCAGTCCAGCGCTCCCAGTGGTGCTATCAAATTAAATATTAGACTGTGGTCTTAGCTTACCAGGAGCCAAAGAATTTTGAAAAGCAGGAGGTGCCCTCCAGAGTCTGAGGCTCAAATGTGAGCCTCAATTAATACAAAAACTGGGCAACACTTTGCTGTCATTGGGAGCTTGCTGTGGGTAAACCGGTTCATTTTCACCTGCATTATAACAGGCATGACACGTCAAAAGTGTTTCCGTGGCTGACAGGCAGTATTTATGAAAAGCTACAGCTTTCCTGTAAACAAAAGGTGTCTGAGGCAAATTATAGGTCAGAAATAGCACCTTTGAACAAAATGCAGCACCCAGAGAAATACTGGAGATGAAAAGTACAAGCTCTTGTTAAGAGAATGCCTTAAGGAGAGGAAGCTGTAGACCTTGTCAGCACAAAGGGAGCTGTTTAAAACTGTGCTGCACAAGGGGCCAGAACTGGAGCAGAGAGAACCACATTGCTGGGGGGCAGACAGGGAGGGATTTGAAAACAAGGACCAGAATTGTTTAAACAAAAAAATGAAGATGCGGTTGAGGCAACATTTCAAAAAGGGAAATGCTCGGTGCAGAAACATGAAAAAGGTAGGTGTGTAAATGTTAAACACCACTGAAAAAGGAACCCAAGAGCAAAAACTCAAGCTGTAAAACTGAGCAGCTTGATTAGCTGAGATCACTGAAGCTAAAAACCCCAAACCTTCTGAATGGGGACTGTTGGCATCTGGTGCACCAACAAAAATAGATGTTTAGTTTCTCTAACACACCAGGACAGGAGAGTCAATTTCAAATCCTATAGGCCTGAGATATTTTAAAGTTCATTAATTGGAAATAAAACGTTAGTCTCGTTAAAATTTACTATGCTACAAGACCATGAGAAATAGCTCATTCACTGTTCTGTTTACCACCTTCAAGGGAACCCAAGAGCAAATTGAAAATGAGATGACAAAGTACTTCTGTATGTCAAGCCTGTTCACATGGTTCCATCATTGCATTCGGGCTGAACACCAGAGGAAAGCAACACCCCATCCAAACAATCCTCCTGAGCCTTTTGATGCAAACAGAATTTCCCCAAAAATGCCTGCTCTCCTCAACCACAGGCACCAGGGCTGGACCAGCCACAAGAATGGGGGTGTAGCGATCTGGTGACTGCCACTGGAACGGAGATATTTTCTCTCTACCCTTGGTTGGCTCTGCGCAAGCAGAACCGGCCATCCAGCTCAATGCACAGCTCGCACGTCCGCTCCCTGGCCGCCAAGCTACTCAACACCTGCAGGCAGCTTCGTGGAGGCGCGAGAGCCTGAGTCACAGACGCAGCAGTGAAACCCTGCAATGGTGCAGCCGAGGGTGGGTTTTTTAAAAAATTTGGTGAAGGAGGTCCCAGACAGTGGCCAATCAGCAAGCGTGGCCCCAGGCACTGCAATCCCCTCACTAATCAACACACATTCACCGCACAACTTACGATTTTGTGCTCTTTGCAACAAACCAAACCAGCTGCACCCAGAAAAGCCAGGGAAAGAGAAAGTTAATGCGAAACCCAGAAATAAGGGGAAATAGAAAGAAATCTAACTATAGGGAATGGCAACAGACTGATACGCTATTAAACAAAGAACAGCTTAGTTACTGGAAGAAACCTGAAACAATTCAGTTCTTATCAATGCCGGCCTTGTTTCCTCCTTACTTACTAATTACTGACTGAAGGGGAAACTCCAGATTTCCATCAACAGTCTTGAGTCACGAGAAGAGGACACATTGATGGCCTTGACAGCCCTTAGACACTTGAGCACTGTCTAAGAGAAACAACTGGTAGATCCCTCACAATTGGGTAGAGTACTTGCTGTTTAAAACTGGGGGGGGGGGCGCGCGCGGAGGAGGGGGGGGGCGCGGAGGAGGGGGGGGGCGCGCGGAGGGGGGGGGGGCGCGGAGGGGGGGGGGGCGCGGAGGAGGGGGGGGCGCGGAGGAGGGGGGGGCGCGGAGGAGGGGGGGGGCGCGGAGGAGGGGGGGGCGCGGAGGAGGGGGGGCGCGGAGGAGGGGGGGGCGCGGAGGAGGGGGGGGCGCGGAGGAGGGGGGGGCGCGGAGGAGGGGGGGGCGCGGAGGAGGGGGGGGCGCGGAGGAGGGGGGGGCGCGGAGGAGGGGGGGGCGCGGAGGAGGGGGGGGCGCGGAGGAGGGGGGGGCGCGGAGGAGGGGGGGGCGCGGAGGAGGGGGGGGCGCGGAGGAGGGGGGGGCGCGGAGGAGGGGGGGGCGCGGAGGAGGGGGGGGCGCGGAGGAGGGGGGGGCGCGGAGGAGGGGGGGGCGCGGAGGAGGGGGGGGCGCGGAGGAGGGGGGGGCGCGGAGGAGGGGGGGGCGCGGAGGAGGGGGGGGCGCGGAGGAGGGGGGGCGCGGAGGAGGGGGGGGCGCGGAGGAGGGGGGGGCGCGAGGGGGGGCGGAGCGGAGGGGGGGGCGGAGCGGAGGGGGGGGCGGAGCAGAGGGGGGGGCGGAGCGGAGGGGACCTTCTGGAGCAGCGTGCAGAGCCCACAACTGCTGACGGGAAGCCTAGAGGAAGCAGAGCCGCAGCAGGTCCGTTGTGACACCATGCAGACAGACCAAAACCAGGACAGAGTTAAGGCAGACTACCCAAAGGCTGTCTTAATCACAATGTGAGGCACAGCCTGAACAACGAGTCTCACTCCGTGCAGTCACTGCATGTTCTGAAGGTCAGAGACAGCTCGCATTGTGCGGTTAGAACTTGGGGACAATCTGATCAGGCTGCAACACTTGTGCGAGCGGTGAAACGGCCAAACATGCAAAGTTAAACAAAAAAACGGAGGGGAGGGGAAGGGAAGGAGTTGCCAGTTGTCGCTTTATTGGTCCACCACCACAGGGCAGCAAGTCCTTAGCAGAAGTGGCCCACCTTTAAGTGACTGCATAAGCCTTGTTTCTTGTTTGCTTTCTTTCCGGTAAGGAACTTTAGGAGCAACTTTTTCACTCATAGGGTGGTGATTACAACAGTTAACAGGCATCTGGATGAATACATGAATAGGAAGGATTTAGGGGGATACAAGCCAAATGCTGGCAAAGTGGACTAGATTCATTCAGGATACCTGGTTGGTATGGATGAGTGGACTGAAGGGTCTGTTTCTGTGCTGAACAACTGACTTCTGTAGAAACAAGACGACCATTTCAGGCCAGTATCTGAAGGTTAAGAGAGGACCCCAGCATGTGCAAACTCCACACCTCTCATTTGATTCTGAAATCAAACACCTGCTTAGTGATCACTAGCAACTAGGCTAACTGGTTAATTTAAAAAACACTAACTTGAGATGTGGATAATTACACTAACCCTAAAACACCACACAGAAGTCTTCTTTGCAAACAAAAAAGCAATTTCAAGTTTTTTTTAAATTACCTACATGCTTGGGGAGTTTTCCCACAGCAATACCTTCACCGACTGGAAACCACTCTCTTGACCGATTGAATAAATTGAGAATAAATTTGGCATTCTTGCACATGCACTGAGTAATGCAACACTGAAACCTCCAACAGCTATTCCCAATTGAGCAGCATTCAAGAACAGGGAATGTCCCGTCTGGATCACAATATTTATCCCACATTAAGAGGTGGTCTGGTCACCACCCCCTTCTCCAGCTGATGACCTGCTGTGATGCCATGCTGGCTGTGCCCCTACCTCGGCTGATCCGTTGCTTCTCTCCAGACAGGATACCCGGGGTGTCGATGATGCTGATACTCTCCAGGACTGGGTTTGGCAGCTGCGCGCAATTAAACCTGAGGAGGCAAGAGAAAGGAGGCAGTCAGAAACAGTCCCACAACATTGGGTCAACTAGACTCCACCTCTACTCCAGGTTATCAGCTGAGCAATCAGACTATCCCATCTCCACCCCACCACCAAAGGCATCCCCACCCCCCCACCCATTCCTGGTATTTCTAAACCTGACAGCTTCTGTCTGGTCTATGATACAGGAGCTAGTGAGCACAACATCCCACCCCAGGAGGCACAGCATCTTGAGAACAGATCAAGTGGAAAACAGAGGCTGACAGCTGGCTGGAGTAGTTAAAGCACTGACAGTGCTCAGGACTGCCACACTACATTAACTGGTGAGAGAACACAAATTCAATAAATCATGGTTTCAAGGGGAGATTACCTCAAGCAGATATTGTTCTGATGAAGGGCTACTTGAACCAAAACAACTGATTTCTGTTTAGAGATGCTGCGAGCTTGGTCGTCAAATTCTGGTTGTGTTCTGATCTTGCAAGCTGTTGCCAGCACGTGTGCATACAGCCCTGCAAGCTCAGCCTTACATCGACAGCCTGCATTCATATAGCACCAACTGGGAAATGTGGCAAACCAACTGGCTTCAGGGTAACATTAAAACAAGAGTGTCAGGTCAAGACGTTAGAGACGGCTGAGCAAAAGCTCAGACCGAGAAGTCTGTTTTAAGGAACATTTTAAAAAGGCACAGAGCGGAGGGTTTTTGGGTGGGAATCGCAGAGTTTAGAGCCCACCTCTATGCAGCTGAAGGTACAGTCACCAAGTGTTACTGGAGACTGGGGTCAGAACTGGAACAGCGCAAAGATGGAGGGCTGGGGAGAGGGTGAGGGAAAGGGGAGGAGAAATAGACCCTCAAGGGATCAAGTTTGAGAATTTTGCAAGGCTGAGGAACCAGGTGATGACCAGCAAGCTTTCTGAAGGGGGCTGCTGTCACAAAGAGGAAGGGAGGGAGTGGGAAGGTTAGGCTAGACCAGAGGTATTGCTTTACACTTGCTGCACTGAATCCCTTCAATCCTCCCTTCCGATTTTTTTTCCCCCAAAAGTTAAAACTACAATAAACAGTCACTTTAGCTCGGAAACAATCCCGGGTGGGGTGCCCGCTCAGAACAGCCACGTTTTCACAAGAGCCTCAAATCAGCTAATGTTGCCAAATTAATACACAAAAAAGCTGCATTCCAGATCAGAGATGGAAAACATTCCCAGCAAATGGCAAGCTGCCCATTTCTGAGCAGTTCACAGCATCAGTTCCCTCCTTGGGACTGCACACCAGGTCAGGAAGAGTTTGCTGCTGATGGGTTAGTCTCGGAGATCTCATCATTACAGGACGTTTTTGCTAATTTTAAGATTACCTAACAGGGGCAGGTTGCCTGCTCTGTGTCCCTTCCCCAGCTTCAGACCGCAGCCAAGCCTACAGCAGGTCCCTAGCTGTGACTAAAACCCAAAAGTCCTGTGGGGCCATGATGCTAGAACCAACAGAGCTCTAACCAGGTCAGGAGCAGGTCAAAGGGCAGACAGCCAGGGAGCCGGGGTGGGGAAGAATGTTCAGGCACGGGTGATCAGCATCCACAATTGTTTGATTCAGGGCTGATCTGTATCCAAACTCCACCATCCTTGTGCTTACTGCTTGATAATCAAACCATTTTCAATTGGGCCCCGTATGAGTTTCTGGGCAACAGCTCCAGACTTCCACCACCTTATCTGCTCCACAGCATCATCCCACTGCCATTTTTACATACATTTGTTCTGGACTTGCTGTACTCCAGGAAATACTTTGGCACTATCAATCCCATAAATTGTCCCAAGCACCTTGATTAGCTCGCTCCTAAGCAGCCAATTTCACAGGGAATAGCAACACAGAGCAGGCAACCTGCCCCTGTTAGGTAATCTTAAAATTAGCAAAAACATCCTGTAATGATGAGATCTCCCAGACTAACCCATCAGCAGCAAACTCTTCAACACGACCGCGACTGTTCCAGCACAGCCTGCTAGCCCTGGCTCTCCGCACAAGTGTTGCCTGGCTGCTGTACCCCATCCACAGCCTGCACAATTCAGTTGCTCTTAGACAGCAGGCAAATTCACCCGAGCTGTGCCAGTAGCCAAAAGACCCAGAGGCAGCACGTTCCCAGGTCCTGTCAGCAGACTTTTGTTTTTCTGTGGGTGGTTGCTGTGGGTGGTTGGGAGGTGGAGGAGCAGGCAGAAAGGAGAGAGAAACTAAAGTTGGAGAAAGTTCCCTCATCACCGTCAAAAGTAACATGCCTCAGCTCCGCACCCTTTAGCTTTCAGTTCTTCAATTAGGTTGGGAATGTGATCAGCACAGGCTACTTGGACCAAAGTGCCTCTTTTCAAGGTGTATGACTCTATACCAGGAACATTTTCTTCCCCAGCAACTACAGGGACCCCTCAACCCTTGATCAAATCTCCTCAGGAGAGGGGATAGGCCGATCTCCTTCCCATGCACAAAGAGGTCTCATCACAAAACACGTTGGCAAGGCAGCCAGATTTTAAAACAGGGAAATAACAGATACTGTACAAGAAGCAGACTCAAGACTCACTGACACAGCAAGGGGGGCTTGAGGAGCAGCTTCCAGCTGGTACATTCCATTGTGCAGATGTCACAAATTCTCATCATGCCTCAGAGGTTCCCATACAGAAACCTCCCAAGAATTAGTCAGAGTAGTCAGCACTAGTTCCTTGGATGAAATCCCAGGACAGGGAATTTTCTTTCGGCAGGGGGTGGAATTCCTGGATGATGCACGCTTTCCGCGGCCTTAGTTTTGCCATACAGACAGTATTTGCTTTTCGGCCTCTGACAGGACCCAGCAGCTGAGACCATGGAATCAGACCACACCGGCCCCCAAAACAACTACTCAATCGTACTCAAAACAGGCAACCAGAGGCCATATCACAGCCTCATCTGAGCAGTGCTACAAGAACATGAGGGAAGCTGTCTCTTGGCAGGTGCTAAGGCCAGGAAGGAATCCTGCTCAGATCACATTGCACATCCTCTCACATCTTGCCCCTATTCAAGCAACATCTCAACCGCCTGATTAATCATTAGTGCAATTGTCACAACTGTGCAATTCAAATTGGCTGGCTCAGTAAGGTATAGCTCATTTGATTTCACTGCTCACATCAGAATGCCCGACACATGCAGCTCAGCCTCAAGGATACACAACACTCCAACCTCATGGCGACCTAGCAGATTTGACGTCGATGGAAACACAGGGAAAAAGCTCTCCAGCTAGCAGACAGATGATTGTGGCTGGTGAAGCTCAAGGTGCAACCAGAGACCACACTTGCACGGTGATATCAATTAATTGTGCAAGGTGCTGCATAAATGCAAGGATTATGCTTACAGCTAGGTTTTCCTCAGAGGCAGTGGCAAGAACACTGAAGCAGTCCTTGTTCTCATGCAGAAAGATCTGGACACCATCCAGGCTAGGACTCGGTTGATAATCGGAAAGTAACATTCACGCCACAGAAATGAGACAGTTATCTCAAATGACCAGTGCACCAGACATTGCAGTTAGATCCACCACTACCAACATCCTGAGGTTCTATTTATCACTGGTCTGCTTAAACACTAGGGCTCAGATCAGTTCAGAGACCAGGAACCCCACAGGGGGAGCAACGGCCTAGTGGTATTATCACTGGGCTGTTAATGCAGAAACCCAGTACTGTTTGGACCCAGACTGGATCCCACCTTGGCAAGTCATGGAATTAAGAATCTAACAACACTGATGAATTCATGGCTGAGTGTCAGAAAAACCCATCTGGTTCACTAAACCCCTTCAGGGAAGGGAATAGCAATCCTTGCCTGGTCACCAACAGCAATGTGGCTAGCTTTTAATTGCCTACAGTAACAAGCAGCTTAATACTATCCAGGACAAAGCTGCCTGCTTGACTGGTAACATAGGACCTTCAACACACTACCACTGACAAAGTTAGAAGTCACATCACCAGGTTACAGTCCCACAGGTTTATTCAAAATCACTGTCTGGCAGCAGTGTGTGCCATCTACAAGATGCACTGTATAACTTACCCTGGCTCCTTTGACAGCAACTCTGCTCATCTATAAGAGCTAGGAGTAGCACATACATAACGCTATAGACTGCTAGGTCCCCACTGAGCCACTCACATCCAGACTGGAATCATCAGCTCTTCTTACAGCACTGCGGAAAATTGTCTTTAAACCCCCACTGCAGCTGGCAACTCGTTTCGTACTGGGGATAGGGAAAATTCTAAACCCTAGCCAGCAACACCTATCCTGTAAATGATAGGTTAGAGAAATCTCTCCATCACCACAGGACATTGCTTGCCTTATCTTTTCCACTTCCCACACATCCTGCTCGAAACCAAACTGCCGGACACATGCCAGCTGTGGGCTGTGCAGTGCAGAGACACTGCCATCTCAGCCACTGCACCCAGATCCTACGCTGCCCAAGATAGGCAGACAGGATCAGGGGCACCATCTCCTCCTGTGTCAGCACTCCCTCTAACAGAACACGCTAGCTAAGCATCTATACTACACCAACCTCAAACTCCAAAATTTGTTAGGACAATGCACCCATTCCTGGTACGAGTCTATGAGAAAAGGCTGGAGAAGCAAGGTTGAAATCCACTTCGTGCATATTAAGAATAAAAGAGGTCACTTTTAATTGAAATAGACAAGATCCTGCAGGACCTTCACTGGGTGGAGAGACTATTTTGGATTGTGGAAGACTCTGGAATTAGGTCACTGTTTCAAAACAAGGGGTCAGCTATTTAAAGAACAGATGAAAAATGTGTCACTCAGTGTGGCAAGACATGGGAATTCTTCCTGAAAAATGGAGCAGAAACTGAGTAAAGGCAGAAGTAGAGAAATTCTCAAAGGAGGAGAGAGATTACTAGGTTGGGACAGAAGTAGTGAAGCAGTCCAAATTAATCCAAATTAAGTTTGTCACAAGGCTTGACCTCCTTCTCCACCAGAACAAAGGACAAATGCATCTCCAAATACCCACTCAACAGAAGCCTATGCGGCTCACTCACTACACGAGACATCTCCACAAGCATGAGCCAGCCCGCTCCTGCCTCTCCACATGCCACCTTTGGTATAATCCTGCTGCTGTGGAGAAGCTCCCAAAACAGTGCAAACAACAGGTCATACCAGCTGTAGCAGTGTTGGGCCAACTGAGTCAGCTATAGGGAGGGGGAGGAAACATAACCCCAACAGGGAACTTCTAGTTACACTCCTAACAGAGGGGCCTCAGCTGCTCCTTCAGGAACCAGGCAACTGGCAGGAAGAGGGGGAAATACTGAGTCACTCTCCAGGTTCCAAGACAGAGCAGTGTGAATTGGAGGTTTAAAGGTTATTAAGAGTACATCTGGAGGTAGCACCTCAGACTTTAAAGCTGTAAACAAAAAGGGACTTTCAACCCTTCAAAGGGACTTGTCACATTTTACTGTTTAATAACCTGCCCTTTAAAAGATCCATGCTCCAGAGGCTGTTCCCCAGAACGCAGAGACAAACACTGACTGCAACTGGAGGACCATCAACTGTTAAACTTGCTCTTTGCCAGAAACACCGTTTTCCAGCGTAAAGAGCTGACCTCGACAACTGTTGTAGATGTGGGCAGGTCCCAAAGGCAGAGGGATGCACTAAAGCATGGGGCAGCTCCTGCTACCAAGATGTAGTGGGGAAAGACACTGCCTGATGTCTTACTGAGGGTAAACATGGGTTTATTCAGTTATCAGCTCTCCCTGTTGCTTCGATGTATGTAAATTAGTCTTGTACACTGAAGAGATTATTTGGTTTCTTGGGAGTGTGTCAATCTCAAAAGTTTGTTTACTTAATATGCTGCATTTGTGACAATGTTAATACACAAAAAAGATTTTTGAAGAACAAAGTATATTTTAGAAAAAAGGTCTGACTGGCCCAGGCCTCCAACTAAAAACAGACTGTCTTACACATCTCCTGAAGGAGAACCCTCAGCCCACTCATTAAACATCTGACTAATAATTGATAACACTACCGTCCACAGCCAGGCATCCAGACTCCACTGCTCCCAGCTTGCTGACAACATCCTTACCCACTAACCTTCAGAATCTCAAAGGCTCTGTGGGGGCCCTTTAAAGGAATAGCCCACACAAACCAAGCCCCAGCCCACTCCACATTAACTTATTCAGGCCCACTCAGGATTCCTAATAACTTCAGCGTGGGCAGGCTTCTTCAAAGGGGACAATCCCACACACACGAAGCGGGGGACAGACTTTCAACAAAGCAGAGGTGGGGAGTAATCCAGGGGAGGGGGGAGAGAGGGAGCGAGGAGGACGACGGGGGAGAGAGAGGGGGGAGCGAGGAGGAGGGGGGGGAAGAGAGAGGGGGAGCGAGGAGGAGGGGGGGAAGAGAGAGGGGGAGCGAGGAGGAGGGGGGGAAGAGAGAGGGGGAGCGAGGAGGAGCGGGGGGGAAAGAGAGAGGGGGAGCGAGGAGGAGCGGGGGGGGAAGAGAGAGGGGGAGCGAGGAGGAGCGGGGGGGGAAGAGAGAGGGGGAGCGAGGAGGAGCGGGGGGGAAGAGAGAGGGGGAGCGAGGAGGAGCGGGGGGGAAGAGAGAGGGGGAGCGAGGAGGAGCGGGGGGGGAAGAGAGAGGGGGAGCGAGGAGGAGCGGGGGGGAAGAGAGAGGGGGAGCGAGGAGGAGCGGGGGGGAAGAGAGAGGGGGAGCGAGGAGGAGCGGGGGGGAAGAGAGAGGGGGAGCGAGGAGGAGCGGGGGGGGAAGAGAGAGGGGGAGCGAGGAGGAGCGGGGGGGAAGAGAAAGGGGGGAGCGAGGAGGAGCGGGGGGAAGAGAAAGGGGGAGCGAGGAGGAGCGGGGGGGAAGAGAAAGGGGGAGCGAGGAGGAGCGGGGGGAAGAGAGAGGGGGAGCGAGGAGGAGCGGGGGGAAGAGAGAGGGGGAGCGAGGAGGAGCGGGGGGAAGAGAGAGGGGGAGCGAGGAGGAGCGGGGGGGAAGAGAGAGGGGGAGCGAGGAGGAGGGGGGGAAGAGAGAGGGGGAGCGAGGAGGAGCGGGGGGGAAAGAGAGAGGGGGAGCGAGGAGGAGCGGGGGGGGAAGAGAGAGGGGGAGCGAGGAGGAGCGGGGGGGGAAGAGAGAGGGGGAGCGAGGAGGAGCGGGGGGGAAGAGAGAGGGGGAGCGAGGAGGAGCGGGGGGGAAGAGAGAGGGGGAGCGAGGAGGAGCGGGGGGGGAAGAGAGAGGGGGAGCGAGGAGGAGCGGGGGGGAAGAGAGAGGGGGAGCGAGGAGGAGCGGGGGGGAAGAGAGAGGGGGAGCGAGGAGGAGCGGGGGGGAAGAGAGAGGGGGAGCGAGGAGGAGCGGGGGGGGAAGAGAGAGGGGGAGCGAGGAGGAGCGGGGGGGAAGAGAAAGGGGGAGCGAGGAGGAGCGGGGGGGAAGAGAAAGGGGGAGCGAGGAGGAGCGGGGGGGAAGAGAAAGGGGGAGCGAGGAGGAGCGGGGGGGAAGAGAAAGGGGGAGCGAGGAGGAGCGGGGGGAAGAGAGAGGGGGAGCGAGGAGGAGCGGGGGGAAGAGAGAGGGGGAGCGAGGAGGAGCGGGGGGAAGAGAGAGGGGGAGCGAGGAGGAGCGGGGGGGAAGAGAGAGGGGGAGCGAGGAGGAGCGGGGGGGAAGAGAGAGGGGGAGCGAGGAGGAGCGGGGGGGAAGAGAGAGGGGGAGCGAGGAGGAGCGGGGGGGAAGAGAGAGGGGGAGCGAGGAGGAGCGGGGGGGAAGAGAGAGGGGGAGCGAGGAGGAGCGGGGGGGAAGAGAGAGGGGGAGCGAGGAGGAGCGGGGGGGAAGAGAGAGGGGGAGCGAGGAGGAGCGGGGGGGAAGAGAGAGGGGGAGCGAGGAGGAGCGGGGGGGAAGAGAGAGGGGGAGCGAGGAGGAGCGGGGGGGAAGAGAGGGGGAGCGAGGAGGAGCGGGGGGGGAAGAGAGGGGGAGCGAGGAGGAGCGGGGGGGGAAGAGAGGGGGAGCGAGGAGGAGCGGGGGGGGAAGAGAGAGGGGGAGCGAGGAGGAGCGGGGGGGAAGAGAGAGGGGGAGCGAGGAGGAGCGGGGGGGAAGAGAGAGGGGGAGCGAGGAGGAGCGGGGGGGAAGAGAGAGGGGGAGCGAGGGGGAGCGGGGGGGAGCGGGGGGGAGCGGGGGGGAGCGGGGGGGAGCGGGGGGGAGCGGGGGGGAGCGGGGGGGGAGCGGGGGGGAGCGGGGGGGAGCGGGGGGGAGCGGGGGGGAGCGGGGGGGAGCGGGGGGGAGCGGGGGGGAGCGGGGGGGAGCGGGGGGGAGCGGGGGGGAGCGGGGGGGAGCGGGGGGAGCGGGGGGGAGCGAGGGGGAGCGAGGGGGAGCGAGGGGGAGCGAGGGGGAGCGAGGGGGAGCGAGGGGGAGCGAGGGGGAGCGAGGGGGAGCGAGGAGGAGCGAGGAGGAGCGAGGAGGAGCGAGGAGGAGCGAGGAGGAGCGGGGGGGAGCGAGGAGGAGCGAGGAGGAGCGGGGGGGAGCGAGGAGGAGCGGGGGGGAGCGAGGAGGAGCGGGGGGGAGCGAGGAGGAGCGGGGGGGAGCGAGGAGGAGCGGGGGGGGAGCGAGGAGGAGCGGGGGGGGGAGCGAGGGGGAGCGGGGGGGAGCGAGGAGGAGCGGGGGGGAGCGAGGAGGAGCGGGGGGGAGCGAGGAGGAGCGGGGGGGAGCGAGGAGGAGCGGGGGGGAGCGAGGAGGAGCGGGGGGGGGAAGAGAGAGGGGGAGCGAGGAGGAGCGGGGGGGAAGAGAGAGGGGGAGCGAGGAGGAGCGGGGGGGAGCGAGGAGGAGCGGGGGGGAGCGAGGAGGAGCGGGGGGGAGCGAGGAGGAGCGGGGGGGAGCGAGGAGGAGCGGGGGGGAGCGAGGAGGAGCGGGGGGGAGCGAGGAGGAGCGGGGGGGAGCGGGGGGGAGCGGGGGGGAGCGGGGGGGAGCGGGGGGGAGCGGGGGGGAGCGGGGGGGAGCGGGGGGGAGCGGGGGGGAGCGGGGGGGAGCGGGGGGGAGCGAGGAGGAGCGAGGAGGAGCGGGGGGGAGCGAGGAGGAGCGGGGGGGAGCGAGGAGGAGCGGGGGGGAGCGAGGAGGAGCGGGGGGGGAAGAGAGAGGGGGAGCGAGGAGGAGCGGGGGGGAAGAGAGAGGGGGAGCGAGGAGGAGCGGGGGGGAAGAGAGAGGGGGAGCGAGGGGGAGCGAGGAGGAGCGGGGGGGAAGAGAGAGGGGGAGCGAGGGGGAGCGAGGAGGAGCGGGGGGGAAGAGAGAGGGGGAGCGAGGGGGAGCGGGGGGAAGAGAGGGGGAGCGAGGAGGAGGGGGGGAAGAGAGAGGGGGAGCGAGGAGGAGGGGGGGAAGAGAGAGGGGGAGCGAGGAGGAGGGGGGGAAGAGAGAGGGGGAGCGAGGAGGAGGGGGGGAAGAGAGAGGGGGAGCGAGGAGGAGGGGGGGAAGAGAGAGGGGGAGCGAGGAGGAGGGGGGGAAGAGAGAGGGGGAGCGAGGAGGAGGAGGAAGGGGGAGGAAAGTGGCTGTGGGGGAGGGGAAGAGGCTTTGGAGGATTGAGGGGGAGGGCAGATGGGGGGGGGGGAAGAGAAGAGAAAGGGACTGGACAGGGACCCCGGGGGGGGGGGGGGGTGGTGTGGGGATAAGGGATTGGACAGGGACCCCGGGGGGTGATAAGGGACTGGACAGGGACCCGGGGGGGGGGGGGGGGGCCGCTGAGGGCCGTTACCTGTTGAGGAAGGCGTTGCCGAAGGCGTTGAGTTTCCTAAAGGGCTTCTTGGGGTCGACGACCAGCGCGTTACCGGGCACCACCCCGTCCTGCTCGCCGTGCATGACGGCGATGAAGGAGTCGGTGGTGGGCTCGGGCCCGATCCTCATGCCGGGGAAGTCCTGCTCGATCAGGTGCCGGATGAAGGTGGTCTTGCCGGTCGAGTACTGGCCGACCAGCAGCACCATGGGCTTGTTGTCGAAGTCGGCCTCCTCCAGGGCGGGCGAGTGGAAGTCATGGAACCGGTAGCTCTCCTCCAGCGGCAGCAGCTTCTGTGAGTACAGCCGCTTGAGGCCGTCGCTCACCGTCTGGAAGAGCTCGGGCTCCTTCTTGCGCCGCGCGTCCTTCCCCATCCAGCTGAACATAGCAAAAGCCGGCCCTGCCCCCTCTACAACACACCCACCCGCCGCCGCCAACCGCCACTACTGGAGCCGCCGCGCCTGCGCGCTCCCCCTTAAATACGGGGCCGTCGGAGGGGCGGGAAGGATCTCGCGAGGCCCGCGCCGTCAACGCCACGCGAAGCCTACGTCATCTCACGACGCTGCCCGATGGTGAATCCGTCCCCGCCCGTCTGGTGGGCGTGTTCGGATTTCAGACACGCCCACCGGGTCTCAAAGCCTCGCCCTTTCCAATCACTCTGATGAAGGGTCTAGGCCCGAAACGTCAGCTTTTGTGCTCCTGAGATGCTGCTTGGCCTGCTGTGTTCATCCAGCCTCACATTTTATTATCTTTCCAATCACTGTCGGTTTGTGGGAGGGCGATTAAACCTGTGGGCGTGTCCCACGCTCCAGCGTTGCCACAGCCTCGCCCACCCGTGGGCGTGTCACCACTCCGCCACGCCCACCTGTTGGCGGTGTCATGTTAAAGCACCGCCCACTTATGCTCCAGCCGTCTCGGACGCGCCCACTCCGCCCCGCCCAGCCGTGTGAAGGGGTGTCACGTTGCAGCCCCGCCCATTCAAGGACGTGTCATCTCGCGGTCCCACCCACACGTAGGTGTTCTCCTCGCCCCGCCCAACTGAGGGTGTGCCATCTGTGATCCCGCCCAATTGTGGGTGCTCTCCTGTGATCACGCCCACACGAGGGTGTGTCTTCCTGTGGTCACACCCACTTTGTGGGTGTGTCCTAGTTCCAGGCCCATGGAATGGGTGGATCACGATGGTGGTTGGTGGACCATGGAGGGAGATTGGTGAGTGGGTGCAGAGAGAGAACTTCAACATCAAAATCCATTGGAGAATGCCTCTTAAGTGCAAGGAGGTTGGGAAGAGCAAGCCAAGGATTTATGTCCCCGAAATGACATTGTCTGCCATGTTGTGGCGACATGGGCTAGAAGGGCTGAGTGGCCCATTCCTAATTCCCAACTCTGTAGTCATGGCAATATCCAAAGTGTGACCTTCTGTCCAATCTAGATGGGTAACCTCTACCCTGAGTCAGTAACAACAGGCATCAATGTATGGTGACCAATTTGGGAGGGCAATGTATGTCAATCATAACTGTGTTAGGACTGGAGCAGGGAGTATCTTGCTGCATTTGCATAAAGCTTCCGTTGGTCTGCTCCTGGAGTATCAAGTACGGTTCTACTCACCATATTTAAGGAAGGCCATTGAGAGAGTGTGGCAGAGGTTCCTCATCCCTGGGATGATGAGATTGTCTCACGAGAAGAGATTGAGGAGACCAGGCTGGGATTATCTGGAGTTCAGAAGAGTGAAAGGTGACCTTATCGAAGGATACTAAAATTGTGACAGGGCTCGCCAGGGGGTACGTAGGAAGGACGTTCCCCTAGGTCTTCTTGAACCAGGAGACACACAGACTCAGGATAAAAGATTGGCCATTTTGGATTAAGGATTTCTTCATTCAGAGGCTGGGGACTCTTTGGAATTCTCTGCCTCAGAGGGCAGCGGAGGCTCTGTCTTTGAGCTTGTTCAAGATAAGGTTATCAAGGAATGGTGTGGGGAAAATAGCACCAAGGCAGAAAATCATTCACGCTGAATGATGGAGCAGGTTCGAGGTGCTGAATGGCTGACTCCCACTCTTGTGGTCCCAATCCCAGTCACCACCTAATGATGAGTTCAGGTCAGAGCCCCCATGTACCACCTGCTCCTGGAGTATCAAGCACAGTTCTGCTCTCCTTATTTAAGGAAGGCCATTGAGGGAGTACAGGTCTGTGTGTCTCTCTGCAGGCACGCATCATATCTCTTAGATACACTGCACACAGGTTGGGGTCTGGCCTGTGCTTTGATCTATTCACTGCTGTGCACAGCTGCTTCCTCCAACCCCAGCCTCCCTTCTGCTTTCTTCAGTAGATGTTGACTATCCAGTGGGGATAAGTCATGTTCCTAAACTCACTTGCGAGACATCACCCACCACCATGTGACTGTTCTCCCCCATCCTCCTTTCATGTGGTCTTCAATCATCATCACCTCTCAGGTTTAACAGGCTCAGAGCAGCAATAGGAATTTATCCCAACTTAATAAGTTTATAGCAATTAATGCAGCTCTTTTTCAAAAAAAACTTTATATTGATACTCAGATGAAGTTGAAACAAAAATGGGAATGTTGTTTTAAACCTTTTTGGATGTTTTTGTGCAACGAGATGTAAACCATTGAGAATCTAGACAGAATATTCAAGGATTGTGTGGAAAAATTGCGAAGTATAGTGTAGTTTGGACATTTTCTGGGTTAAACAGGGTTTCACTGCGAAGTGAAGTTAACAATAATGTGTGTTGTAAGTCAACCACCGCTTGCAGCAAAGTCAAATAACTTTGGAGAAAACAGCCGAGCAAAGCTTTTAAGGAGATAAAATATGGGTTTATTGCCTTAATTACTGGGAAAACCTGGTTTTGAAAAGACTAAAGGTGGGGCGGTGGGGGGGAATATGTATTGTCTAGCAATCCTTTCTGGACTTAGAATTCCGTTGGCAGCCTCCAGATTCAGGAAGGAAAGCTACATGTCTTGCTGCTGAAATTCTGTTCTCAGTCAATGTTCCTAGTAACTTGATAGAGTTTCCAAATACCAGCATGTCTGACAAACTTGTGAATCTGAAAAACTGGATCATGTTCTACCAGGCTGATTGCAATGGAACTGAGGGCCTACGACACAACCACTTCAGGAGCAAAAGACAAGGCATATAATGTGGTGAAGATTGGTGGAAGGCCAGAGGATTGAGAAGCCTTCAAACAGCAGTAGAGGATAAGCTAAAATAAAGTAACAAGACGGGAGAATATGAGGGTAAGCGAGCTAGTAATATAAAAGTAGATTGCAAGATCTCTTTATCCTCGCTAGCTAATGGAGAAGTCTCAGAGGATTGGAGAGTAGCTAATGTTGTTTTTCTGTTCAAGAAGGGAAATGGGGATGATCCAGGAACCTATAGCCCAGTGAGTTTCTCATCAGTGAGAATGGGAACTGCAGATGCTGGAGAATCCCAGATAACAAGGTGTGGAGCTGGATGAACACAGCAGGCCAAGCAGCATCTTAGGAGCACAAAAGCTGACGTTTCGGTCAGTGGTTGGGAAGCTATAAGAATGTATTCTTTAGGATGGGATTTACACGCATTTGAAAAAGCATGGCCTTGTTATAGAGAGTCAGTGTGGCTTTGAAAGGGCAGATCATGTCGAACTAACTTGATTGAATTTTTTGAGGAGGGCCCAAAGGTGATCAATGAGGGTGGAGCTGTTGATGTCAGCTGCATGGATTTCAGTCAGGCTTTCGTCAAGGTCCCTCATGGTTGGCTCATCCAGAAGATTAAAATTAATGGGACCCACATGGCCACATGGATTCAGATTTGGCTTGACCGTAGAAGACCGAGGGTATTGGTGGAAGGGTGTTTCTCAAGCTGAAGATCCATTGACTAGCGGTGTTCTGCAGGGATTCGTACTGGGACCTCTGCTGTTCGTGATATAAATGAAGTAGATGAAAATGTAGATGGGTGAGTTAGTAAGTTTGCAGATGATACAAAATTCGGAGGAGTTCAGGATAGTGCAGAAGTTTGTCAAAGGATACAGCAGGATGTAGCTCAGTTGCAGGTAAGGGTGGGAAAATGGCAGATGGAGTTTAACGGGGGCAAGTGTGAGGTGCTGCACTTTGGGAGACCAAATGTTAAAGTAAAGTATATAGTTAACCCTGAACAGCATTGATGTACAGAAGGATCTTGGGGTTCAAGTCGGTAGCTCCCTGAAAGTGGCCGCCCTAGTAGATAGGGTGGTAAAGAAGGCGTATGGCATGCTCACTTTTATTGGTCGGGGAATTGAGTACAAGAGTCAGGACGTCATGTTGCTGCTTGGAAAGACTTTGGTTCGGCCGCACTTAGAGAATTGTGTTCAATTCTGTTCGCCACGTTACAGGAAGGATGTGGGGGCTTTGGGGAGAGAGTGCAGAAGGGGTTTACCAGGATTCTGCCTGGGTTAGAGGGTGTGAACTATAAGGAGATCCTGGAAAAACTCAGGTTGTTTTCTCTGGAGCGGTGGAGGCTGCGCGGAGACTTGATAGAAGTCTATAAAATGATGAGATACGTAGATAGGGTTGAAACGTCTAATACATGCGTTTAAGGTGAGGGGGGCAAGTTCACAGGAGATGTGAGGGGCACGACTTTTACACAGAGAGTGGAACACACTGGCAGCGGTGGTGGAGGCAGACGTGATAGGGACATTTAAGGGGCTTTTAGATAAGCGCACGAATATGCAAGGAATGGAGGGATATGGACCAAGGCAGGCAGAAGGGATGAGTTTAATTGGGTACCTTGTTCGGCACAACATTGTGGGCCGAAGGGCCCATTCCTGTTCTGTACAGTTCTGTGTTCCATGAGTTTTTTTAAGAAGGTAAGAGAGAGGCAAGAGTGGACATCGGACTTCTGGAAAATTAGGCTGGAGAAGGAGTAAGGGGGAACAAAGAAATGGCAGAGGAAATGAATGGACCTCAGTTGTTAGTAAGATTTTAGATTTTAGGATTGTTTTTGCTGGAGTTCAGATCAGTGAGGGGGTATCTCATGGGCTCTTATAAAATTCTAACAGGACTGGACAGGGTAGATGCAGGCAGGATGTTCCTGATGGTGGGTGTGTCCAGAACAAGGGGTTCACAGTCTGAGGATTTGGGGTAGACCATTTAGGATGGAGATGAGGAGACATTCCTTCACCCAAACAGTGGTGAACCTGTGGAATTCATTGCCAAAAGGAGTAGTTGATGGCAAAACATTGAATCTATTCTAGAGGTGACTAGATAGAGAACTTGGAGCGAATGGGATCAAAGGTTACGGGGAGAAAGCAGGATTAGTCTATTGAGTTGGATGTCACGGCAGGCTCGAAGGGCTGACTGGCCTCCTCCTGCTCCTACCTTCTATGTTTCTATGTTAAACTAAAACTCTGGGTCTGTGTGAGCCTGACTCCACCCACTCATGCTGCTCCTGTCTAATTTTGAAGAACCCTGCAGCTATTTATTGTCC